>NC_137855.1:30285000-30752500 GCF_948465745.1 Chenopodium album
TCCGTTTTTAAATACTTGCTCCACTTTTTATTTCCGCCCGTTTTTAAATACTTGCTCCATTTTCTTTTTTAGAAAGCATTTACAATATTTAATTCATTTCTCAAACCTAGTGGACCCAACATAATACTCTCTCTCTCCTCTAATTCTTCCATTACTTTTGCAGTAGTTTTGCTTTTTACAATTTTTTATTCTCTCAACTACCCACTACCTCCATACTTTATCCAATTTCTCCTAAAACTCCGTGCATGGAGAAATGGAGCAAATATTTAAAAATCAAGGGAGTATTTCATACAGTAATAAATACTTTTACGATAACCCGTTAAATATAGTATTCATCAAATATAGTATTCATCAAAGAATAGTAATTAAAAGCTACCGTACATGGCATGACTCGCACGAGACATAACCCGTTAAGGTCTAATTTTTTTGCCAAAATGTAAGACTGTCATGTCAAATTGTATGTTAGACCAAGTTGTATGTGTAGCCTTTACGGAGTTGTGAAGTCATTTTCAGCCATTACTCTCGGGCCCCTTCAAACATGACCGAACCTTCCTCTCTCTTTCCCCCTTTATCTCTTGATCAATTGCCCGTTGAAACCAAAACCCTTAGAAATTTTATTATTCCTAAAATTTTCAAAACAATCATTCAACAACAACAGTAGAAACAGCTTCAAAAACATTCAACAGTTTTAATCCGCAACAACAAATCAAAAGGGTATTGTTAATTGTAATCTTGTAATAAAGATGAGCGAAGAAGGTAGAATTATTTCCCATCATCATGAAAAGAATGAATCTCATAATCATGGTGATTCCGATCAATCTCCGCCACCTCCTCCGCCGCCTGTAGTACCTTATGGAACATTCCAGGGTGTTCCTTCTTCATCTCCTGCAATGGGTTTCCCTCAACCTGCCCCACCTCCTGGTTCCATGGATCCTCCTCCTGAGTACTATTCTCGTGGTTATCAAGCTGTTCCAGGTCTTTTTCTCTCTCATTAACTGTGTTTTGTGGCTACCCTTTTGCCATTTTGGATGGATTGTTGAATTTGTTTGGTGTATAGAGAGTTACAAAGGGTGGTGATGTAGACGGAATTTGATCTCGGGTTTTGGGTACTATGGTGAAGACTTAATTTTAGTAACTGAGTTAGTTGATGTCTGTATTTTGGGTGGATTATTGTTGATGGGGTTGATTGTGGAAATGTGTTCTTGTTATGATGGGGTTAAATGGGTTTTTGGTTTGGAATTTGGGATTTTTGAATACGGTATGCGTTGACTAATTGGCTGAGTAATTCTGCTTATATTACCTGAGATTAGCTTGCTCTGAAGCTACATTTTATGTAATTGTATGTTTGGCCTTGAAAATCTATGGTCACTTCTGACTAGATAGAAAAAATATTGTATCCCAAGTTGAATTTAGGTGGTTTATGATTTCAACCTTCAAGGCCAATTTTGGTCAAAAGACTCTAAAGTTTACTTTGGCTTAAAGGTTGTATTTGTTGATAATTTGGCTGATTATCTCTTCTGTAAGAAGATAATAGTTAAAGGACCTTGACTAGTAGATGTATTATAAATATAAACAAGGTTAATTTAGCTGCCCGTTTTGGTTCCTTTAGTTGCAAAACAAGCACTCGTGTTTAGAAGCTTTTGAAATTCAGATCACAATGGAATTGGAGGCTGCACTGCTTCTGTGCAACCTAAGTTCTTATTAGTTAATGTTGAAGGAAATCTTGTGGTTGTGGCAATTGTTTTGTATCAAAGGCGGTTGATGTAATTATTAGTAATTTATACCACTATCGCTTTGTTTGAATACGAAAAAAAAGGGAAGGATGGGGAGGGAAGAGAAGAGAAGGGAAAGGGTAGCTCCATTTTCCCTCTAAATCTCTCTAATTTTGAAGGAGTGATATATATTAGAGAGAGGAAAAATGGATCGCTCCCTCTCCCTCTCCCTCCCTTCCTTCCCCAATCCTTAACCCAAACAAGAACACGTGCCCTCCTCCCTTTCTCTTCTCTTCTTTTCCTTCCATTTCATGTCTCCACAACTATATGAACCCTGTTGATTCTATTAGGAATTGGACTAGATTCTGAAAGATACTGTTATTGGTAATTTGGTAAGAACCTTGGAATTCTGAAGTTTGTATTACATTAAATGTAGACTTCTTTAGTGATACAGTTGTTATTTTCTGTTATTCTTCTTTTTGTATGTGCCTCTGTGTTTGATATCAAGGTGTTTGTATTTGTTTGTACTTGACTATTTGTGTATGTACTTGATATGAGCATGCTTATAATGATTCAATTTGTAAATTGTATATGCTGATTTACTATGTACTTGATATGAGCTTGCTTATAATGATTACATTTGTATACTGTATATGCTGATTCAAATGAGTATCTATCATGATGACAAGGTTATGTGGTTGCTGAAGGAAGACCATTGAATGAGCATCGCCTTCCTTGCTGTGGCATCGGTTGTGGCTGGTTCTTGTAATGTCTCTCTTCCTTTTCTTATCTTTCCACTAAGATCATATTGTAATTCACATTTGCTTCACAGGAGAAGAATGAACTCATAAAGATGTTTTAAGCCTCTACGTGGGTGGAAATAGTGAATAGTAGGAGTGCAAAATATTTATGCATGAACTAATGGCTTAAGAATGAAATCATTTGTTTAGTCATTAATATATAAAAATAGCCCAGTACTCATCAATCATGCAAATCAAGTGCCTAGTTCATCGACCATTCTTGTGGAGTTGGGACAAGAAAAATGGATTAATGGACAAATCAACAAATGGCTACCTAATCACCTAGCTGAATGTTAATAGTACCTTTAATATCTGCCATAACATACATGTGTGCTAAAGCTTAATCCAATAAAGGGAGATCAAAGTTCTAGAATTTTTCTGAAAAAGGCTTTTTGAAAAGCCTTTAACTAAAGATTTTAAATCACAACTTTCATATGGTATCATCTATAGCTCCAAACCCCTCCAAGAAAATAGGATTCCTGAGGCCCCTGTTTCAATGGTGCTTATTGATTGTATTCTTTTTTTTTTATTGTTTTGAAGGTTCATAATTGGGTTTTTCCTGGGTGGTATCCCATGGTATGTTGGGGCAATTTATCTTATCTGTTGCAGAAATGTGGATCATAGAGAGAAGCCAGGATATGTTGCCTGCACAATTGCTGTAAGTTTTGCTCTCTTGCCTCTTAATCGTTTTGCTTTGTTCCATATCACATCCACTCTCTTTATCTTTCACATATCATTGATGAGTCATTTTGATTTGTTGTAAGAAATACTTCCAAATTTGCACATTAGTGCTTTCTTAATAAGAACTAGGAAAAATACAATAAGGAGCTCCAAAAGTCTTATTTGATGCTTGACATGTTGAAGTGGAATGCTGCATTTAAAAATTGGTTTATCAGGAAAGAACATTTCATAAATAATAAAAAAAAATAATTAATAAAAAAAAAAAATAAAAAAATTCCTGCATGTATATTTTTTTTTTTGTGAATGGAATACAATTTAAATGTGGAACTAAGTTTGTTGCACAAATTAAAATACAAAAGTAGTATCAACTATTTATGATCCATATATCTGGTCAGAACTCTTTATTAACAGGGTTTTATCTATAGTGCACGTTTGGAAATTGGAATGAGGGGGATAGATAAGGAGGTATAACAGTACATTGTTGAAACTACCATGAATTGTAAGATAATACATAAAAAAGTTACGGAAGGTAAGATTCCTTCATATTTATTAATTTCCCCCACAAATTAAGAGCCACCAGTACATCTGTAATTCTGTAGTCATCTGCCATCCCCTAATATTTGCACCTAATGCATGTCTTTAGTGTCTTGCGGCTCTTCCCTTGGTCCTCTTTTCCTGACGAATGGTGTGACAGACACTCTTTTTTCAAGTTCTTTGTTGGGTGTAACCTCGGTTGTCCTCCAATGCCATTAATTTTTGTTTCACCAAGTCCATCTTTCATAACCCCGTTTGTGCAGTATTTATGATTATGGATCACATTAAGCATCTCATGAAAGTACTTTGCTTGTTCTGTTAAGTATCAGAGCGCCAATTTGCTCTCAGTATGCCATCAGACAATTAATGTCTCTGCACGCATCCAACCCCCTTAAACTAACCCCCTGTCAGGGCAGCTTATGATCTAGATATTTGCAAATGACCTTTGGATATTGATTGTGGTAAAGAAAACTTATGACCCTTGGTAGGGTTTCATATAATCTTTCATCAACATACTCGTTGATGAATCTTTGTAAAAATTAACTTATCCTATAGCTTCATGCTCATATTTGATAACTGATTCTGGCAAATAGCCTTGAGTATGATATAGATGTTTTTTTCAATGTCCCTGCTCTTATTGGTGCTCCTTACAAAATTCTTGATGGTGGAGCACTATCATTGGCACTGAATTTTTCTGCTGATTTTGCAGGCTGTCTGTGCTGTTATAGCCACTATTTTTGGTGTGTCGAAACTTAATGACTGAGCATATATCCTTGCACCATTTCAATTCGCTGAAAGAAACCAAGGTATGTGCTTTTGCTTGGAAGTTGGATGGAACTCATTGAGCAGTCTTTCGAGTTATGTGGAGAGATCATTGTAGTTTGTTGTATTACTGCTGAAAACAATTTGACATTTAATTTTGTTTAAATGTGACTGTATATAAACCTTTATGATAAATTTGTATCATTATACCCTATTACCCTGTAGAACCAACCATTTGTTTGTATAGAACATTGTGTATTTGCATCTCTCTGGGAATAACTGAATGATAAATCTGGATTTATGTTGGCTAATATACTTTGATAGAAATACTTTCTATTAGTGCATCCTAGAATATCAATAAGTAAAAATTATAATAATGTGGTGTGATGAAAATGAAGACGGATTGGACAGTGATCCATCGGGTAGCCAGTAGCCACCCTTGCCTAGAAGGTTTAGTGTAAGCTGATAAGAACTATAGCAAGGTAGCATGCATATCTCATGACTTGTATACAGGAAAATCACTTACCGCCGTCTTAGGACTCTAGGAGTTGGCTGTCACAAAGGTTTTCCCTCAGGAGGCCAAGAAATTCTATTGACATAATTACAAGTTACAAGTGCACCCTGGCACTGCTCGCACAGCTTTAGTTTAACCCCCTTGCATGTATTCTCTAGCTTCTCTGACCAACTGCCTGTACTTAGCTACTTAATATAACAGCAGAGTCGATGATGCTATTTGATTTTCCGGTACGGTCATTAAATTTAATGTAACTACTAACAGTATGTCTCTCAGTCTCTGCTCAGTTGCTATAATTTCCTACGGTCTTTGTTGGCCTTTGTGGGAAGGTTTAAGCCTATGTCTTCTCGTTCGTTTCATACTATGAAAGAGAGGCATAATTTCAGGAGGCTAGAATAGATTTATGATTATTCTACTAGCTCGTATTCATACTGTAAAAGAGATCTTCTATGGTTTGCTCGAAAATTCTCCTTAAGCTTCGTTATCTCCGACCTCTATAAGATCTATACTACCCTCCAAGCTTCTATAATTTCTACTAAAAATTTGACTTAAAATGTGGTTATTTTTTGTACCACTAACTCCTTCAACAGACCTCTAAAACAAACATGAAACACTTGGCAGTTGTGAAGGAGGCTTGAAAACCTGATTAGCTTCTAGAGCAAGTTTAGCCCCAAGTCTTAAGACTTAGGGTTTTGAGTCTTAAGACTTATGCTTAAGACTTTTCCCATTTTTCTTTAAAAATCTCAAGCAAGTCTCAAGTTGAGTCTTGAAATTCCAAGACTTGAGATTGGGACCCACTTCACCCACCTCACTTTTATTTTTATTATCCTTTTTTTTTAAAAAACACTTTTCTACATATAATATGTCAAATGTTTAAGTCTTAGGGCTAAAGTGATAAATTTGTGTAAGTCTTAGTGAGTCTTAACAAGAATTTGATGATATCATTTTCAATGAGGACCACCATGAATGATGTCACATTCAAGTTTTAAGACTTGGGGCTAAACTTGCTCTAAGGCCAGACATTTGGGAGTAGGAGGTAAAGTATGGGTATTCTTACGGCCCTACCTCCAAATACCCTCACGTGGTTGGATTCGAAACCTTAGCCAAACACTTTGATGGTTCTTACAATTTATCGAAATAACTTTTGATCTTTGTAGGGCTACTATACAATACAACAAATGTACCATATTTATTAAAAAATTGTCAAAAATAATACAAACTTTGAGTGATCCGCCAAAAATAAGTCAAATTTTTGATTATTTATAAATAATACAAACTTTGGAGTATCCGCTTTAAACAGGTTATAATCGTTTGGTGACTTGTTTAGTAGGTTAATGGGACACGTGTCGTTATTCTATTGGTTTGACAATTGAATTTGTTTTTGGTTTTTCATTTAATGTTTTTAATTTTTTAAAGATATGAAATAACATTTATAATTATTTTAGAAATTAACCCCACCTTGCCAAGACCAACAATCGCCTTTGACTGACGGCGTTCACCAACCATCGCTCCCAAATTCCGGCAAACACCAACCCAGTACCCTCTCCCGATGCAGACCCAACCCTCTCCCTTCCCCTGACTGCATAATCGATGTGACATCCCAGCCCAAACCACCGTGAAACCCCACGAAATTAGCCCAAACCGTTGGGAATGAGAAGAATGTATTTTGGGCTACGGCGCGAAGGGGTTTCGTGGGTGGAGGAGGGGATTTCGTGGGTTTTTAATTTTGTGGGGAGGAGAATGGGGTTTCGGTGACGGCGGTTCTGGGGGAGGAGAATGGGTTTTCGGTGATGGTAAATTGGTGATTCGAGGGAGGGGGAGGACGACGACGACAGTAGGTATAAATAGGCGGCGGGCCAACGGTGTAGCTGGGGCTGGCGCTGTCGGAGGCTAGGGGAGGGGAGCTACTGGTATGAGAGGGAAGAGGGGGTGGCTAGTGGTGAGGGAAGGGATGGGTTTTTTTTTTTTGTTAATTAATTATGATTAAAGCTTTAATTAGGAGTTAATTAAGTTTTTAAATGAATTTATCAAAAAAATAAAAAAGTGGTAATCGGTTATTTAGGTTTTAGGTTAATTATCTCGTTATAAGCAGATACTCTCTAAAGTTTGTATTATTCAGAAATAATCAAAAGTTTGACTTGTTTTTACCGGATCGCTCAAAGTTTGTATTAATTTTGACAATTTTCCTATTTATTATACTTTTTTTTTTTTTTTTTTTTTTTTTTTTTTTTTTTTTTTATAAAGTTTGTGTCTAGTTGGTGGTTTTGACTTTTATGGTAACAAATGCACACTTGTGACGATAGATATATACAATTATTCCCATTTTTTTTTAAGTGCATCACTTTTCTGAATTGGTCGTTTTTGTATGTGCACTACTTTTCTAAATCGATCATCTTTTTATGTACACCTTGTCCCTTTTTTTTTACATCTCTTATGCTGTATTGGATCTCTCTACATGATCCTCATTTCTACTTTATATGATTTCTATCTTTAACATACTTTCTTTTGGTTTTTCTGCTCAAAACAATCCCATCTTTTTAAAATCTGGAAACAATCCCACCTTTGACCCTCATTTGCTCAAAACGAGCTTTAACCTACAGCTGTTTAACAAGTTATTTTTTGCTTTTACTATTTTTTTCTTAATTTTTTTTCAATCTCTCATCTCCTACCTTAGCACACTCTACCATGGCTACCCAGACCCGATGACCCGACCCATGACCTGAAACCAGTGACCCAAAATTGACCCAAAACCCGAATCAACCCGACTCGACCCATACTTGACCATATCAGACTATGCCTTGAGTGCGGTTCTTGTTGCTGAAAGAGAAGGCCAAATACTAGTCTACTTCGTCAGCTATGCCCTAAGGGGGGCTGAAACAAGGTATACCCTTATTGAAAAGGTAGTGTATGCTTTAGTAATGGCAAGCAGAAAACTAAAGCCCTATTTTCAAGCACACCCCATCAAAGTGCTCACCAGCCAACCAATCAAGAAGGTGCTAGAGAGCAAGAACCATTCATCTTGAATGACTGATTGGTCGGCTCAGTTGGCTGATTTTGGAATTGAGTTTGAGCCCCGCAAGGCCATCAAAGCCCAAGCTTTGGCCGACTTCATAGTCGAGTGCGTGCATAGGCCAACCCAAATAGACAGTTATCACCTTCCCGGAGGGGGAAAAATTTGAATATGCAGTCAAGTTCGCTTTCCATGCATCAAACAATGAAGCTGAGTATGAAGCTCTCATCTTGGGGCTAAACTTATGCCAATTCATGAAGATTAAATCAGTTCAAGTATGCTCAGATTCACAGCTCATTGTGGGGCAAATGACAAAAGATTTTGAAGTAAAGGAGGAAAACATGAAGGCCTACTTTGAGAAGGTTGAGAGCTTGGCAAAAGTGTTTGAAAACTTTGAGATCAAGCACATCCCTCGCTCAGAGAATCAGCAAGCTGATGCTCTTGCCCGCTTAGCAAGCTCAGCTGAGGGGATAGCCCCTCGGAACATCATGTGGGAAGTGTTGGAGAAGCCAAGTACTCAAAGGCCCGTCATCATGGAAATTGATAGAGGGGAAACTTGGATGGATCAGATCATTCTATGCTTAAAAGAGGAATTACCCGAGGATACCCCTGACTTCAAGATGATTAAGAAACGAGCTGAATGGTTCGTGCTTCATGATGGGACCCTCTATAAAAAATCTTTCACTCACCCATTGCTCAAATGCATCACCCTGGAGGAGGGGAACTATGTACTTAGAGAAATTCATGAAGGGGCATGTGGTAGCCATTAGGGTGGAAGGACTATAGCGGGAAAGACACTAAGGGCCGGATTCTATTGGCCAACCCTGAGGCATGATGCCATGAAGATTGTCAAGAAGTGTGAAAGGTGTCAATTGTTTGCTGATGTCCCCCATATCTCGACTAACGCCCTCACAAGCATTCAATCAGTCTTGTCTTTCGACTGGTGGGGCATGGACATCCTAGGGTCTTTCCCTGTGGCCTCGGGGCAAAGGAAGTTTTTGATAGTTGCTGTTGATTATTTCACTAAGTGGGTTGAGACCGAGCCGGTAGCAACAATCACCGATAAACAAGTCCAAAAGTTCATCTGGAGAAATATCATCACCCGCTTCGGGGTACCCCGTATTCTAATCTTAGATAATGGCCGGCAATTCAATAGTGGGCCAACCATAGAGTACTGCGGGCGTTTTGGAATCAAGACAAGGTTCTCAGCCGTGTGCCGACCCCAGACCAATGGCCAAGCTGAGGCAGCAAACAAAACAATCTTGAAGGGGTTAAAGACAATGTTGTAGGGTACGAAAGGTTCTTGGGTGGATGACTTACCTGGAATTATGTGGTCCATTCGTACCACCACCAAAGAAGCTACGGGGCAAACTCCTTTTGCCTTGGTATATGGAAGTGATGCTGTGCTCCTTGTAGAGGTTGGAATCCTGTCTCCCAGGGTTACCTTTTATGACTACACCCAAAATGATCAACTGAAGCCTTTGGCCTTAAACTTACTCCCAGAGATAAGAGGAGATGCTTTGCTTCGCTCTATAGCATACAAGCAAAGAATAACTCGTTACTACAACAACAAAGTCAAGGCAAGACCCCTAGCTGAGGGTGATTGGGTACTCCAAAAGTGTGAGGCTGCCGGCAAACCCCCGGCATTGGGAAAGCTAAGCCCAAATTGGGAGCGACCTTACAAGATTAAGGAGGTGATTCGCTCGGGGACCTTTCGCTTACAAACTCCTAATGGCAAGGACCTCCCCATGCCATGGAATGCTGATAACCTAAGAAGGTTTTATGTCTGAACTCCCTCTTACAATGATGCCCTATGGGCAATAAGAGCCGATACGAGGAAATCAACTTTTCTATATAGTGCATCATTGTAATGTCTTTTGCATTAATGTTAATATAATGAAAAACTCCTCAGCTGGATGTTTGCCCTTATTTGTTTTTGTTTTTACTTTTACTTAGTCTATTTTTTCAATTTTCATATCGCTTATTAGCATAGCCGACGTTCATAGCACCATATGCCCAGCATAAGGCATTTTGGTTTCACTAAAATTTGTTCCAATGTTTGGGGCAAGATGCTAGCCTATACTCAAATATTTGAGATAGAAACCTGGCCGGAAAATCACTTATAACTTGGGGCTCGTTTAGCCCTCAGCTTACTTTAAAGAGTTGGAAGGCCCAGCTCTCATATGACTTACAACTTGGGGTTAATTTTAGCCCCAGGATTGTTTACGTTATCGATAATAAGTTGGAATAGCCCAGCTCTCATACAAATTCTCAAACTTGGGGCTCGTTTTCAGCCCCTAGCTTATTTACACTATCTTTGCAAGTTTCATAACTAAGGGCTCGTTTAGCCTCCGGGTGATCATGCAATTCTCATAAAAATAACATAAGGCTCGTTTTAGCCCTCATCAAACAACATAAATATGCTAAGGTTACTCTTCAAATGCTAGGGACTTGTTTTGGCCCCTGGGGGTAAATGATCAAGCAAGAAGCAAATATTCAACAAGGGGTAGTGAGAAGAAAAGCCTACAAATCCCATGGCATCATCAAAGCAAAGTCAAAGCCAAATATACGGTTACAAGTCATTCAGAAAAACAAGGTTAAAGTTTGAAATCCAAAACAAAAGATCATAAGTTTCATACATCACAAAGAAATAAGTCAAGTCTAAATCAAAGCCTAGAGGAAGCTACTCCTCGGTCTCGCCCTGCTCAGCTAGCAACCTCCTGTGCTCCTCCTCCTCAGCCGCACGAACAAGGTCCCTAACCTTATCCCGCACCGTGGGATATGAATCCTGGAAACCAAGAGAAGTGAAAGCAGTCTCCATGTGAGTGATGGCGTCGGTGATCCCCGCCTCAAAGGCCTCACTCCCTATCATGGACTGGTAGTCAGCGCAATCGGGACTCTGCTTCCACTCAACAATCACTTCCTCTTGAGTCCGCTCCACCTTTTTCTGAGCCTCGGCCAACTCGCCCTTCATCCTAGTCAGCTCGGTTTTCTTCTCTTGGAGCTCAGCTGCGATCTTTTTCTTCTCCTCCAGGGCCTCCTTCAACTTAGTCTCCGCGGCGGAGAGGGTAGACTTCCCGGCTTCATGAGCATCAGAAAACTCCTTCTTGGCCTTTTTTAGTTCTTCCTGAGCCAAGTGAAGCCCCTCCTTGAGATCATGGATCTCGGTCCTTCCCTTTGAGAGCTCCAACTTAAGGCCTTTGACATCCTTCATGGCCCCCCTCCGGTACTCCTCTTCAAGCACACTCAGGGTCATGCCAGCCTACACCAACACAAAAGATAAGGAAATGGTTAATACAATCTCAAAGATAGAAAAACATAATGATATTATAAGACAAGTATACCTTCATGACGCCATCAAAAGCGGAGGTTATGGCCCTAGAGGGTTTTTCCCTCATCACCTCAAAGTCCTTTGCCATGGGGAAGCGGGACATGGTTTTCTTCATCATCTTCTTCCGACCCCGCTTGGTCAGGCCCAGGATAGACTCAGGAAAGTAAGGAGGAACCTCAGTGTCACCATCCTCCTCCTCCTCATCATCATCACTCGAATCATCAATCCGGGTCTGCTTCCCCCGGTCCACGAAGCCCTCAGCCTCCAAGAGGTCAATGTGCTGAGAGACAGCCTGGGAGACATGCTGGGATCCTTGGTCATCCACCTCCATTGTCGTTGTCTGGGATGACCCTTCCCCTTTCTCGGTGGTCTTCCTCCTAAGCTTGGAATTCTTTGGGTTCTAAAAAGGCAAATCACAAGTAAAGTTAGCCAAGAAAGAAACATGCTATAAGGAATTATTTTTTGAAAAGTAGTTATACCGGGGGAGGAGGAAGAATGCTCATGTTTCCTCTCTTCAAAGAGAGCTTGAGCTTTCCGGCTCGGAAGTTTACTTGAGACATCTTCCTTTGAAATTTCTTCGTCAACTGGTTGAAGGCAACACCTTAAATCATCATTCATGCAAGGTTGTTAGTAAATAGCAAAGCCCGGGAGAAATCACAAAAATGTAAACCGTACATAAGCAAAAAATATACAAGTCCTACCACTATCATACGTGTGGTTCAGGCCCACGACACTAAAAAACCGCTCTTTCTTGAAGTGCTTATCCTTCAAAATCCACATGGTGGGAAGCTTCTCCTTGGACCCTCTTTCCTTATACGATTGCAACCAAACAGCCGTCACGGCTTAATCCACTCCCATGGTAGGAACGTTATAGTTCAAGCTAATCCTAGGCACACCGCTATGATCTCGAGGAATCCTCCAACCCCCAACATGGTAAATGAAAAGAAAGGTGTGGCGAAAACCCTTCTGACTCGTGGGTTTAGTGTTTATGGTAAGGTAGAACTCCCTATCATGAAAAGCATACCACCCATGACTATTTATGTTACCCGGGATCTCTTGAAGCCTATGAGTGTTCCTAAAGGCGGTTATGGTGCAAGGGGCTCCAAGTAAACTACAACTGGCTATGTAAGCGTTTATTGTTAACCAGGAGTTAGGAACAATCTGGGTTACACTAAGATTATACTCAATCAACATCTCCTCAATGAAAGGGTGCAGCGGAAATCTCAGCCCATTATCCAAATCATGCTTATATACAGCTATACACCCGGGGGGAGGGTTATCTACAGTACTATCACCCCTAGGAGAAGAAATGAGAAAAGGGTCCCTAATATGGTACTCTGTCTGCAAATATCCAGTCCCCTCTGACAAAGATCTAAGCCAAGTAACGGAAGGGTAGCACATAGAGGGGCTAATACTCCTAACAGGGGGTTTAAAAATCACCGGCGCCCCAAGAGAAGTAGAAGTATCATCCTCACTTGACATAGTCACCACACCGTCAACAAGCAATCTGTTCAAACAAGCAATCTGTTCAAAGCCTTGGGAAGTTTTTCTTGCACGTGAACCGACTTCTAGGGGTTCTTTGAACAGATTGCTTGTTGACGGTGTGGTGACTATGTCAAGTGAGGATGATACTTCTACTTCTCTTGGGGCGCCGGTGACTTTTAATCCCCCTGTTAGGAGGATTAGCCCCTCTATGTGCTACCCTTCCGTTACTTGGCTTAGATTTTTGTTAGAGGGGACTGGATATTTGCAGACAGAGTACCATATTAGGGACCTTTTTCTCATTTCTTATCCTAGAGGTGATAGTACTGTAGATAACCCTCCCCCCGGGTGTATAGCTGTATATCAGCATGATTTGGATAATGGGCTGAGATTTCCGCTGCACCCTTTCATCGAGGAGTTGTTGATTGAGTATAACCTTAGTGTAACCCAGATTGTTCCTAACTCCTGGTTGACAATAAACGCTTACATAGCCAGTTACAGTTTACTTGGAGCCCTGGCACCGTAACCGCCTTTAGGAACACTCATAGGCTTCAGAAGGTCCCGGGTAACATAGATAGTCATGGGTGGTATGCTTTTCATGATAGGGAGTTCTACCTTACCATAAACACTAAACCCACGAGTCAGAAGGGTTTTCGCCACACCTTTCTTTTCATTTACCATGTTGGGGGTTGGAGGATTCCTCGAGATCATAGCGGTGTGCCTAGGATTGGCTTGAACTATAACGTTCCTGTCATGGGAGTGGATGAAGTCGTGACGGCTGTTTGGTTGCAATCGTATAAGGAAAGAGGGTCCAAGGAGAAGCTTACCACCATGTGGATTTTGAAGGATAAGCACTTCAAGAAAGAGCGGTTTTTGAGTGTCGTGGGCCTGAGCCACACCTATGATAGTGGTAGGACTTGTATATTTTTTTGTTTATGTACGGTTTACATTTTTGTGATTTCTCTCGGGCTTTGCTATTTACTAATAACCTTGTATGAATGATGATTTAAGGTGTTGCCTTCAACCATTTGACGAAGAAATTTCAAAGGAAGATGTCTCAAGTAAACTTCCGAGCCGGAAAGCTCAAGCTCTCTTTGAAGAGAGGAAACATGAGCATTCTACCTCCTCCCCCGGTGTAACTACTTTTCTAAAATTAATTCCTTATAGCATGTTTATTTCTTGGCTAACTTTACTTGTGATTTGCCTTTTTAGAACCCAAAGAATTCCAAGCTTAGGAGGAAGACCACCGAGAAAGGGGAAGGGTCATCCCAGACAACGACAATGGAGGTAGATGACCAAGGATCTCAGCATGTCTCCCAGGCTGTCTCTCAGCACATTGACCTCTTGGAGGCTGAGGGCTTCGTGGATCGGGGGAAGTAGACTCGGATTGATGATTCGAGTGATGATGATGAGGAGGAGGAGGATGGTGACACTGAGGTTCCTCTTTACTTTCTTGAGTCTATCCAGGGCCTGACCAAGCGGGGTCGCAAGAAGATGATGAAGAAAACCATGTCCCGCTTCCCCACGGCAAAGGACTTTGAGGTGATGAGGGCAAAACCCTCAAGGGCCATAACCTCCGCTTTTGATGGTGTCATGAAGGTATACTTGTCTTATAATATCATTATGTTTTTCTATCTTTGAGATTATATTAACCATTTCCTTATCTTTTGTGTTGGTGTAGGCTGGCATGACCCTGAGTGTGCTTGAAGAGGAGTACCGGAGGGGGGCCATGAAGGATGTCAAAGGCCTTAAGCTGGAGCTCTCGAAGGCAAGGACCGAGATTCATGATCTCAAGGAGGGGCTTCACTTGGCTCAGGAGGAACTAAAAAAGGCCAAGAAGGAGTTTTCTGATGCTCATGAGGCCGGGAAGTCTACCCTCTCCGCTGCGGAGACTAAAATGAAGGAGGCCTTGGAGGAGAAGAAAAAGATCGCAGCTGAGCTCCAGGAGAAGAAAATCGAGCTGACTAGGATGAAGGGCGAGTTGGCCGAGGCTTAGAAAAAGGTGGAGCGGACTCAAGAGGAAGTGATTGCTGAGTGGAAGCAGAGTCCCGATTGCGCCGACTACCAGTCCATGATAGGGAGTGAAGCCTTTGAGGCGGGGATCACCGACGCCATCACTCACATTGAGACTGCTTTTCACTTCTCTTGGTTTCCAGGATTCATATCCCACGGTGCGGGATAAGGTTAGGGACCTTGTTCGTGCGACTGAGGAGGAGGAGCACAGGAGGCTGCTAGCTGAGTAGGGCGAGACCGAGGAGTAGCTTCCTCTAGCCTTTGATTTAGACTTGACTTATTTCTTTGTGATGTATGAAACTTATGATATTTTGTTTTGGATTTCAAACTTTAACCTTGTTTTTCTGAATGACTTGTAACCGCATATTTGGCTTTGACTTTGCTTTAATGATGCCATGGGATTTGTAGGCTTTTCTTCTCACTACCCCTTGTTGAATATTTGCTTCTTGCTTGATCATTTACCCCTAGGGGCCAAAACAAGTCCCTAGCATTTGAAGAGTAACTTTAGCATATTTATGTTGTTTGAAGAGGGCTAAAACGAGCCTTATGTTATTTTTATGAGAATTGCATGATCACCCGGGGGCTAAACGAGCCCTTAGTTATGAAACTTGCAAACATAGTGTAAATAAGCTAGGGGCTGAAAACGAGCCCCAAGTTTGAGAATTTGTATGAGAGCTGGGCTATTCCAACTTATTATCAATAACGTAAACAATCCTGGGGCTAAAATTAACCCCAAGTTGTAAGTCATATGAGAGCTGGGCCTTCCAACTCTTTAAAGTAAGTTGAGGGCTAAACGAGCCCCAAGTTATAAGTGATTTTCCGGCCAGGACTCTATCTCAAATATTTGAGTATAGGCTAGCATCTTGCCCCAAACATTGGAACAAATTTTAGCGAAACCAAAATGCCTTATGCTGGGCATATGGTGCTATGAACGTCGGCTATGCTAATAAGCGATATGAAAATTGAAAAAATAGACTAAGTAAAAGTAAAAACAAAAACAAATAAGGGCAAACATCCCAGCTGAGGAGTTTTTCATTATATTAACATCAATGCAAAAGACATTACAATGATGCACTATATAGAAAAGTTGATTTCCTCGTATCGGCTCTTATTGCCCCTAAGGCATCATTGTAAGGGGGAGTTCAGACATAAAACCTTCTTAGGTTATCAGCGTTCCATGGCATGGGGAGGTCCTTGCCATTAGGAGTTTGTAAGCGAAAGGTCCCCGGGCGAATCACCTCCCTAATCTTGTAAGGCCGCTCCCAATTTGGGCTTAACTTTCCCAATGCCGGGGGTTTGCCAGCAGCCTCACACTTTCGGAGTACCCAATCACCCTCAGGTAGGGGTCTTGCCTTGACTTTGTTGTTGTAGTAACGAGTTATTCTTTGCCTTGACTTTCTGAGTCAAGCGCAAGGCTCAAGCTCGTTCTCGCCTTACACAGCCGGTTCCGTATACCTTCAGATATCAAATCTCAAGGTACCGTCTCTGTCTCTCTCAGCTCTTTTTATTTTTTCACCGCTTGTACATATTTCTTGCAATAAATGGATGCATGACCAACACACACGGCACAACCTAGGTTAGAGTCCAGCCGGTCTCCAGGTATGGCTGAGTCTAGGATTGGGAGTGCTATCCCGGTGTGTTGGGACCACCCTTATGCTTGGAATCCGACCATTTATGTGACTGTGCTGGACACAATGGCTCGGACAATGCAGACGGCCGCAGACCCTTTTCGCAAAATGAGGAGTCCGGGAGCAACAGCTCCGCCTCTAGCTCTGAGAGCAGTGACGAGCCCATGTCACCGCTTCACGAGGCGGTGAAAGCAATTTTGAGAGGCTATGGCCTCGGAGGGTGTTAACTTACCCCCGATTCTTGGGCAAACATCCTGGGGTATGTTGCCGCCTGTGAGTTTCAAGGGCTGCATCCCGGCTAGGAGGCTTTTGCGAAGATGCACTATTTTAGCCGCAACCCAGGTGGCTGGAGGGCGTGGTACACCTTGACCACGAACCCTCAATATATGATGACCTTGGATAAAGTATCCAAGTTTGACGACTGGAAGCATCGCTTCTACTTGCTGTCTGCCCAAGCCGGCGGGAGAATTATGAACTCCGCCAGTATAATAAGATGAAGGAGTTATGTCTTCGTCGTGTGCAATTACTAGATATATAATTGGATCAAATTATGGAGATAATTATGTCCGGACATTTGGGTCGTCGTTTTTCCATAGCTAGAGGTACTTACGATCTTTGGACTAGTAAAATAGGCCAAAGCCCAATTGGACGGATCCTATAAGGTCACACAAAGGGGCTAGATCGAGCATTAGAGGACGAGGCCCATCATGGGCCTCATCACTCTAGGTGGCCGGCCATATGGGGATTAGAAGAGGGTTTTGGGCTTCAAGCCCTAGTCTAATTATAATGAGATTATAAATAGACTAGGTGCCTAGGTTTGCAAGTAAGCAATTTACTGATCATTTAGATCAAACCCGAAACCCAACCCCTCTCATACTCCCCTCTCTCATGGCTCTCTCCTCCTCCCCGGCGACGGTGGTGTCTCGTGGTGGTGGTGGTTCGTGCGGTGGTCGGTTGTCCGAAAAGGTGGTGATCGCGGTTTTCCTCAATCACTCGACCAATCTAGTATTGGTTGGCGGCTCGTTCGAATCTCGTGAACTAAATAGAGGAGCAACACTTAGGGCTCTATTCTCTCCCTGATTTGCGTGTCGAATAGCTACGTGGAATTCACGCTTCAAAGGTATGATTATGTGTCTTGTGTGTTATGCATGTGATTCTTGGGATTAGGTACTTTATTTAATATGATTCATATTATTTCCGCTGCGTAGTACCTATAAACTCCTACAGTGGTATCAGTTAGCCTCTTACATGAACGCGCTAGATCATAATAATACAATTATTTGATGTCCACGTTAATTTTATAATCAATTAAGAGGGAGAAATTAATTTAATTATGATTCGATTATTATATTTAATGTAATTAAACTTTTGGAATCGATTAAATGTGATTTAATTATGCTTAAATAGCCATAAAGAGGACCGAATTTATGCCCTAATATGTTCGAAAATTTCGAACCCCTACCCTAATTTCGAATTTCCGAAAAATTCCAAGCCTTAAAAATATGATTTTGTGCTTGATTTTGACTTAATTCGATTTGTTTTATGTTTCATAATTTTAATTGGATTGATTTATGCATAAAAATGTTTTATATATGATCATAGATTTAATTTTAAAAGTTAGAATTAAATTGGAATTAATTTTATGATGAACCCTAATTTTAAAATTGAATGTGATTTAATTTTAATCTTATGGACTGATTTAATTTAATTAGGATAAATGTTTAAATTAAATTGAAAACAAAATTTTTTTTGGTCGGCAACGGCGGCTGGGTGGCGCAGCCACGGCGGCTGCCGACCAGGTGGCGGTCTAAGAGGGAGGGTAAGGGATGACGGCGGTCCATGGTGCTGTGGGCAGCAGCGTGCAACCGTTGCACGGCTGCTGTCGCGGCTGCTAGCGCCGGGGTGCTGTTGCCTTGCGCGGCAGTGGCTGCTGCAAGGCAGCCAGCCACCGCGGCTGGCCTTGGCTGGCCACGCACGGTGGCCTACAGCCCGGGAGAAGCAGCTGCCACGCTGCTGCCCTTTGCGGAAGTGGTTGCTGTCATGGCAGCCAGCCACCGTGGCTAGCTTCGGCTAGCCAACCACGGTGGCCGGCGATGGTGGTTACGGTTTTTCAAAAAAAAAAAAAATTCTGTTTTGAAAAAATTTATTTCAAGATAATTACGAATTATTTTGGGATAAAATCAGTTTTATTTTTGATAAGTTAAAATATTTTCAAAATATGATCTTTTATTTCAAAAGATAAAGTTGGTTTTATTTGGATAAAATCTTTTATTTTAGGATAAAATCAAATATTCAAAAGTTGTTATATTTGATATTATCCATATTTAAGTTGTTAAATTGGTAATTATCCTAAATTAAAGTGGTTAATTATGGATAAAATTGATTAGGATATTCTGAGCCTATTCCAAAAGGATAATAATTGATTTAAATAATGTGATTATCCCAAAATTAGATTAGGATGTAATTGATTTTAAAATTATTTGATTGGCTAGTAATTAGGATAGAATCTCCTAAATCAGTTAGGATAATCATGGAAGATTAAATATGATTTTATCTTTCTAGATGAATATATGATTTGATTCTATCTCATGACTAAATTAAATATATGATATTTTATGAACCGTCATGAATAATATATGATATTATCTAATTATGATTAAAATATAAGATATTTTAGGAAATGCGTTGACTTTATTATGAACATTCGATGTTGTAGTTTAGACAAGCATGTTGAGTGATTTACGATATTTTATGAACCGTCATGAATAATATATGATATTATCTAATTATGATTAAAATATAAGATATTTTAGGAAATGCGTTGACTTTATTATGAACATTCGATGTTGTAGTTTAGACAAGCATGTTGAGTGATTTATTATATGACACTTTTCTAATATATGATATTATGTTGCTATATATAGACTAGTATGGCCCATAGATTCTTAAATACGATCTGCGCATCGTGAAGTATTTTTGTAATCTAAACACGGTCTGCGTACCGTTAAGTATTTTTATAACTTTTATTTAATGCAAATAGAATAGTTATTTAAATGGTGTTAGCCCAAAAGAAGCCCATGAAGTGAAGGCCCAAAGGAGCAAGGTGGATGAAGATCCATGATGATTCAAGTGGGAGCATTTTTCATTTCTAGTTTTCTTAGGACTAAGGGGCCATACTACGTCATGTTTATTTTTTTGCATTAGTTGATTATGCATGTTTAGGTTTATTTATGTTTGATGATGCGCTAGAGTTCACTAAATAATCACAACATAATAAATCTAGATCCCAGTTATATTGATGCAGCTTTTCCAATTAAAAACCCGACAAAACCTTCGATCGTTTATGATGGGTCGGCCCTCAGCAGAGCATCATAATATATCTTGGGGAAGTGGGGGTAGGACCGCATTCTACACTTTTAATTGGTTATATTCAACAAGGTTACCTAAAGCGTTTAGAACCTTGAAGCTAAGAGTAATAATTAAACATGCGATGGTTAATTATTCAACCAAGAGTTACAAGAGTTGTAATCAGTAAAGAGTTTACTCACCTTGAAAATGTAATGGTTGATTGCAGGGCCTCACTCTGGTCAATTATTGCACAAATAAAGGATCTTGGAATCACTTAAAATTTAATTGGGATCATTTAATTATTGAATAAAGTGTTTTAAAGTTACCAAATGAATGCTTTTTATGGTACTTTAATTTTAATTAAACATAATTATTAAACTTTGCCTTATTTTGACATAGATGGGTAGCCGTAATAACAATGACAGCAACGTTTACAATTTGCGACCATTCCTTGAGAAGGATAGGTTGACAGGGGAAAACTTTTCCAAATGGGAAAGAATGCTAAGGCTTGTTCTGAAATCTGAAGGTAAGGAGGATGTCATTGATACCCCATTACCAGGACCTCTGCCAGAAAATCCAACTGCGGCAGAGATCAAGAAGCACAAGGAAGCTCATGATAGAGCTATGCCTATCACTTGCTTAATGATTGCTACCATGGAACCTAGTCTTCAAAAGCGTTTTGAGGACCAGGATGCCTACTCAATCATAGAAGAACTCAAAGCTTTGTTTAAGAAACAAGCTAGAGTTGAAAGGTATGAGCTTCATCGTGAGATTCTGGATTGTAGAATGTAGAAGGTTGCCATAGTTCATGATCATGTTTTCAAAATGATCGGCCTAATTCAAAGTATGGAGAAACTGGGGTACCCATATAGTGATGATTTGGCAACAGACATCATTCTCCACTCACTTTAGAAAGTTTCAACCAGTTTATCATGAACTTTAACATGACTGCCAATGCTAAGACTATGAATCAATTGCATGCAATGCTGGTTAGTGCTGAGAAACAAATCCCTAAGGAACCTAAGAAGGAAGTTCTTATGATTCAAAAGGGAAAGGGGTTCAAGAAGAAGGGCAAAAGGCTAGTGCCAAGAGAAAGGGCAAGCAAGTTGCCAAGGCTCCTGAAAAGCCTAAGGCGAATCCAAAACCCAAGGCTGCAAGTGAGAGTGAATGCTTTTACTGCAAGAAGAAGGGGCATTGGAAACGCAATTGCCAGAAATACCTTGATTACCTCAAGAAGAAGAATGGAGCATCAACCTCAAGTATAATGCTATAAACATTTTAACTTTCACTAAGGTATATGATACCAAGTTGCAGAGCTTAACATTATGATGTTGCGCAGGAACTGCAAACAAGTGAAGCTAGCAAGGAGATGGAGCTTGAAGGTGCACTAGAAGTTTTGAGTGGCCAGAGATAGCTTCATAGTTTTATTTTTTGATTAGTTTATCATGACATTTAGAACTATTTCCAGTTTTTAATGAGACAATATTTCAGTTTCTTGTTTTGAATACTGATTTGGTTTTACTTGGCTTGGACAAATGTTGATCCATGACCAAGGTAATAAATTGTTTTCATTTTGCTAGATATGAGTTAATTTTGGTTTTATGACATTGATATAAGTAGATCACAAAAGTAAATTTAGATGATTTAAAGCAAACACACTTATAATAAAGTAAGGTTAGGTCACATAAACCATTTGCACATCCAAAGTTATGGATGGACTCTTACTCTTATATGATTACGAATCACTTGAGAAATAGAAGTCATGCTTGATAAAGTAAAATGACCAAGTTACCTTTTAGTTGAAAGGGTAAAAGAGCTAAAATGGCCTTTTGGAACACAAACATATGATGTAAGTGTACCATAAATTCAAAATTAGCAAGAGATTTAACTATTTCATTGCTCTTATTAACGATTTAAGTAAATATGTCGATAATTATTTAATAAAATAAAAGCTGGAATAATTAAAATGTTCAAAATTCCAAAATGAAATGTAAAATCAAGTTTGAGATAACAATTTAGCACCACAATATGATTGTTGTGATAAATATTTAACTCAAAACAAATGATCATCTAAAGGAATTGTTGAATTAGTTCACAATCCAGGATTACAATTAAAATGTATGTATAAAGCAGGAATCAAACATTGTTTGCCATAGTTCGATCCAAGATTTAATGATTTACAAATATCGTTTTGAGGGCATTAGAACAACAACATTTGCGAATATACTAAATAGAAACTTAACCAAAGCAGTAGAAAAGATGTCATAAATGTTATAGACTGGAAATGTTCCAAAATTATCTTTTCTAAACAGGATTGAGGGAGTATGAAATCTATGTAAAATGTTTACAAAGATGACATAATAAACCCTAAAATCAGAGGTATTATTCCTACAATCGCGTAAAAACAAAATGTTTGTTGCTCGCGATGGTGTCTTTATAGAAAGAAATGTCTTCCTACAAAGCCAAGTGAGAGTAAAGTTAGATCTCGATGAGATTCGAGACGAGCAACAAATGGATGTGGATAACACTACATTAGAGACGAAGGCGCATGAAATCAGCTAATTTGATAAAACATGTGTCGAAGCAAGCTAATTCAAGTAGCGAGACTTCTATCGTCCTACTAGAATGAAAGGCTTCAAAGAGTTGAAGAGAATAATTCTATTGTCGCTCATACCTATCGTAGGTTACTTAGGAGCAAAACAAACAGTTTGTTGGAATTGTAGTATAAAGTGGATTCTAAAAATTTTCCTATTGAAATGGTTGGAATCCATACCTACAAACAAGTTTTGGACAAGTGCCAACTCAGGAAGTGGCTTAAAGCCAAGAAATCCAGAATGGACTCCATGTCTATAAAGATGTGCTAATCCATGATAGTCTTACAAATGGGGTCAAACCTATTAGTTGTGTAAGCCTATTTGGATTATTCTAGTTTTGGAAATCAAAATCACTTTCATGAAATGTTCTTGATGGATGATATGTATATGATACAACCTAAGAATTTTGAAATCCAAGAATTCCTAGAATGTTTTGCAAACTTCAGAAATTCATTTATGGATTGAAGTAAGCATTAAGGAGTTGGAACATTCATTAAGAAATCAAACAGTTTGATTACCTTGGAAGAATGAAAAGGAATCTTATAGAGACAAGAAGTTTAGTGGGAGCAATTGGTCTTCTAAGTCTAGTGTGTAGTTGACATACAGTTCATATGAAATGATATATCAATGCTTGAATAAGTCAAGCAATGGTTAGAAAGATTGTTTCTATATGGGAGACTTAGGAGATGTTGAGTACATATTGGGAATCAAAATCCACAAAGGGAATCTTGAAGGATGACTGGATCTAATCAAGAGACTTATGTTGATAAGGTTCTTGACAAGTTCAAGATGCATGACTCTAAGAGAGGATCTCTTCCCATGTCTCATGGTTTTACACTCAGTAAAAACTCAGTGCTTTAAAAGCTAGTAGAGTTGAGTTGTAAAGGTAGTGTACCTTATGCTTCTGCAAAAAGGTCCATTACATGTGCCATGAAATGTACAAAGCAAGTTGTTACATATGACTTGTGCATGTGTAGCAAGTTTTAAGCAAATACAGAATAAGCATACGAAAGTTACCAAGAACAAATCCTTGAGTACATGAGAAGCACTAAAGGAATTTTTCTAGTCTACGGTGTTAAAGGTAAATAAGTTGTCAAAAGGTTTTACGGATGCAAGTTTTTCCAAACAGGCAAGATGATTCTAGAAGTTGATCTAGATGCACAATTTTGTCAGTATGGAGAAGTATAGTGAGCTTGAAAAGTTCAAAGCAGAGCACTATTGCATACTCAATGTCAGAATATGTGTATTAAACTATAGTCGGATAGTTTTAGAGGAAGTTCGGATTAAAATGTCATATGACTAAATGGTTACCTTTGCCCAAGAACAAAGGAGCCAGGGTCACATCACAAATCCAAACAAATGGGTATGAGATATCGCCTCAGTTATGAGATCATTGACCAGCGGGAGGTCACGTTTTGCAAAGTTTTATTATGAGTGAGAAATCACTAAACCCCTTCCATAGACTATGGTGTGAGAGTCATACTAAAGCTTTGGATTGAAGCAAATTGTTTAATTTAAGTTGTGTATGTTTGAGAAAACATATTACATAAGAATTACATCAATTTGCAGAATTATATTTAAAACAGAAATTATTACTTCTCTTATTTAATTATGGTTTGAAATTAAATAAAATGTCCAAAATAATTATGAATTGATGGGCTCACTAGGTTGATGACCTTTTGAATGAAACCCCACAGGTGAACAAAATTCATATATTATTTAAGTTCCTAGTTCGAGATCATTAAAGTGGACATAAATGATTTCAATGAATGGATTAGCATATAAGATTGATTGGATAGCGCAGTTTCATGGGCTATAGGGGCATAGTGATGCTCGGTCAATCACTTGGATATGCATGAATGATGCATGATCGAACTATTGACCTACTTTGAAGTTCAAGTATAGAGCTTCCGTATATATTAGTGGTTTCCTTTGACATGAGTGGAACATTGATTTCATTCAATGGATGTTATGGCTGTGGTACACTCAAACGTCTGCCCGTAACTGGAGATTATAAAGGGTGTTTCTCGGTCATTTCAGAAGTTGAGTGGGAGGATTGTTACCACAAGATTGGATAGAGTCTACCTATTAAATTAGGAAATGTGTCATGGCCGCTTGAAGAGGGAGAATTTAGAAAATACGTGGCCGCGTTCAAATGCATTACTCAGTAATCATTTGGTTTTGTAATTCTAACTCAGATTTCAAGAAACGATTTGTAGATTAATATGATCTCGACATGTGATGCAATCATATTATCAAATTGACATATACATTGACTTAAGGAATTTGAATATTGCACCCTTGTCTCAGACAAGTGGGAGATTGAAGGAGTTATGTCTTCGTCGTGTGCAATTACTAGATATATAATTGGATCAAATTATGGAGATAATTAAGTCCGGACATTTGGGTCGTCGTTTTGCCATAGCTAGAGGTACTTACGATCTTTAGACTAGTAAAATAGGCCAAAGCCCAATTGGACGGATCCTATATGGTCACACAAAGGGGTTAGATCGAGCATTAGAGGACGAGACCCATCATGGGCCTCATCACTCTAGGTGGCCGGCCATATAGGGATTAGAAGAGGGTTTTGGGCTTCAAGCCCTAGTCTAATTATAATGAGATTATAAATAGACTAGGTGCCTAGGTTTGCAAGTAAGCAATTTATTGATCATTTAGATCAAACCCGAATTAGCAAACACGAAACCCAACCCCTCTCATACTCCCCTCTCTCACGGCTCTCTCCTCCTCCCCGGCGACGGTGGTGTCTCGTGGTGGTGGTGGTTCGTGCGGTGGTCGGTTGTTCGAAAAGGTGGTGATCGCGATTTTCCTCAATCACTCGACCAATCTAGTATTGGTGGACGACTCGTTCGAATCTCGTGGACTAAGTAGAGGAGCAACACTTGGGGCTCTATTCTCTCCCTGATTTGCCTGTCGAATAACTACGTGGAATTCACGCTTCAAAGGTATGATTATGTGTCTTGTGTGTTATGCATGTGATTCTTGGGATTAGGTACTTTATTGAATATGATTCATATTATTTCCGCTGCGTAGTACCTATAAACTCCTACATAAGAAGACCGAGTTGATGGGCCAGAAGTGCTGTCTTCCCCGGATTCCGGACGAAGATTTTGACAAAATAATAGAGGCTGACTTTTTTGGCCTTGAGGACGCTACCTTTTCAACCGGGGAAGTAATAAAAGTCCCCAAGAACTGGATCCCCAAGAGCGCCTGGATCAGGGACGAGTGCTTCCTCGCCGCCTGCGGGCTGGGGAACATGTTCACCAAACGTATGCGCCTGAGCATCACATCCGTCTGTATTGCTTTTGTGTCAAAACTGTTGTAAAAATACTAATCTGCTTTTTACTTTTTGCAGAAGAAGCTCTGACCATGCTGCCCGGAGAAAAGACACCCAGATGATCCTCAGCCACCATCCGCAAGGAACTGGCTAAGAAACAGGCGGCCGAAATCAGGGCCAAGGTAAAAACATCTAACTGCTTCCTTAGTTGGCTTCACAATTTCTTTTTCCCGGATGCTAATTTAACTTTGATTATTTTGATAGGGAGGTGAAATCGGGAAGACGTTTGAGAAAAAACTCAAACAGGCAAGGGAGGGCTCCGCCTCCACCCCCGGCAAGACCAAGAAATCCAGGTCCACGATGACTCTTGGAGCCTAGGTCTTGACCTCAGCCGGGAGAACTCAAATGCGGATAGGGGGGAGGAATCAAAGCATAGGTGGGAACGTAGGTCTTGACCTCGCCAACCCCCTTTGTACAGCCGGGGGGTTCTCTATGCCTGCTTGCGGCTCTCGCTTAGCCGACTCTGAAGGTAAGCAAACCCATTTGAATCCCCACATGAGCTGGGGTGGCCTTTGCGAGTGAAATCCCACTCCCAATAGACTTCGTCCTCAGACGGCCGGCAACAGATTGGTGCCGCCTTAATTTCGCACTCATCAAATATTGATTCTCGTTCAGATCAATCTCCTCGTTGGCCAGACGTCCAAAGGCACGCCAAGGCCATGCTTTAAGCCGTCCGCAAGAAGGACAAAGACGCTATCCCTGGGATAGAGACGTTCAACCTTGAACGGATTCTGTGCCTTCTGGCTGAGGTGAGATACATAAACAAACAATTCTTCCAAGTGTTTTTTCCGCCTACATTACTAACATGACTTGTGTTTGCAGGCTCTGTTGCGGGTAGACGGCCTCAAGCGTCCTTACACCCGCAAGCGGGAAGAGGTAAAAAGGGCCAACAAGTCAGCCAGAGACGCTGACAACGTTTCTTTATACTCCACTATCATAAATGGTCTTGAAACTAAAGCAACCACAATGACACAGGCAGCGAGGGCTGACAGCTGGAGGCGGATCTGAAGGTGGCAAAGCAGCAGGCGAGTGACGCGGAGGCGGCGCTCAAGAAGGCTCCGGCTGAGCTTAAGAAGGCCTAGGAGGACCTTAGCACACTCTAAGGTGTTTTTCAAGAGAACACCGATCTAAAGGCTAAGGTTCAAAAGCTGGAGGACGAGGCTGCCCAGGCTCATATAAACTTTGCGGTGACTTTGGAGGCGAAGCAAAACCGCCTGGTTGCCGAAAGTGATGCTGACAATGACGCCCGGATGCGGATTGCCTGGGATGCCTTGTACCCAGAAACAGATTATGGCGTCTGGGCACTGGCTCACAAATATGCCGAGGCGGTGGTATACTTGACGGAGAAGGGCCAGCCGGTGCCAAAGTCCTTCGCTGTCTAGGCTAACACTAAGCTGCCGGAGCCTGATCTTCCCGGCCCTGGTCAAGCGCAAGAGATTCCCTCAGAAGGTGAGGAAGAGGAGAAGGACCAGGAGGAGCCTTCTATGGCCCAACAATGATTTCAGCGGCAGTATGCCATTTTCTTTCCTTAGCTTTTTCTGCGGTAGTATGTGAAGAACTTTTCTTTCCGGCCTGCGTGCCGAGTATATTTTATCTTTACCGGTTGAGGAGCCGGGTTAATCAACAATTTACTTTTTCTTCTTCCGGACAGGGTCCGGAAAACATTGCTCCACCACAACCGTTTGGTTGGGTGGATTTTTATGAATGCACCGACTGAGTCGGTTTTAATCATTTTGCGTTTGCGTTTGAATTTTGAATTTTGTATTTTCAATTTTGCATATATGCTTGATTTTTTGCCTAACTTACCAAAAGCATGCGGCGATTTTTTGCCTAACTTATGAAAAGCATGCGACGATTTTCAATCCGGCTGTCCTTGCCCTCGACGGCTGTGTGGTTGGTTTCAAATGAAGTTGATTGATTGACCTGGAAACGTCTGATGCTTTGAAGAGAATGATATGTTTGTAAGTCAATCAATCACAGTAGTGATTGCCCCAAACCAAGTGCACAGCCGTATAAAAACAGGCATTCCAGCCTTCTTACCAGACGTTATTTGACCATCTAATAAGGTTGCATAGCCATCGCACAACTTTTTTTCTCCAATCTGGGAGAATCTGTGCAATTTTGAGATAAAAAATCTAATTAAGAACTTCGGTCGGTCACCGACTGATGTCTCAGGATATCCGGTTTTCGAAAACTTGATCGTTCCTTAGACTGTTCTGGTCAGACGGCTATGAGCTGACCAATTTGGTCGTTCAATCGTGGCCGTCTGCATAGGTACGTAGAGCAAGCAAGTTGGCTTCTCTCTGCGACGATCGTACCTGGAGGGGTGTCGTCGGATGTATTTGTCCATGTTGGGACAGGCGAATTCGTGAAAAAGCAGCCATCCGGCCATTGGCTTCTGGTCTAGGTTGAGACCGGCTGTATAGCCACTAAGCGCTTTTGTGCCTAGTTTAGTTATCTGGCCGTTGGCCGGATGTCACTTGGACGTCGAATTTGATACTGAGTCTCAAACTTGGTTGGTTTAGCGAATGACCCGTCTGATCATTGCTGAGACGGTATAAAACTTAAAAAGACAAACATAACTAAAAACAAAAAGCAATTTCTCATTATTAGACTTCCTGTTTGCAAAAATTACAAATCTCAGAAGTAGTACTTTTTCAAATTGTCTACATTCCAAGTTCTGGGCAGGCGCCTGCCGTCTGGAGTTTCCAGGCGGTAGGTGTCGTCTCTTATTTCTTCATAAATCCGGTAGGGGCCTTCCCAATTTGGAGTTAGCTTTCTAAGCTCTTTGGCCCTACCGGTTGCCTCCATTTTTCGTAACACAAAGTCGTCAACTTTCAGGGGATGCTTGTGTAGTTTCTTGTTGTAGGCTCTTGTCATTCTCAGACGGTAAATCTCATGACGCAAGGCGGCATTGCCCCTGCGTTCTGGGAGTCAGTCTAATGCCAAACGCATGGCTTCATAGTTTGCCTTTTCATCATAAAGCATGACTCAGAGAGTCGGCTCGTAATGTTCAACGGGCAAGACGGCTTCAGCACCGTAAACCATGAGAAATGGGGTTTCACCGGTTGCCCCTTTTGTTGTTATTCGGATGGCCCATAGGACATGGATTAACTCTTCTGCCCATAAGCCACCGGCCCTTTCAATTTTCTTCTTAATGCCGTCCGAGATAAGTTTGTTGACTTCAACTTGGCCGTTAGCTTGGGGTCGGCCGACTGATGCAAAGCAGTGTGAGATCCCTTGATCTCCCAACCAAGTTTTGAGTTGAGGCGTCTCCACTGAGGGCCATTATCGAACACCATAGACATAGGTACCCCAAACTGGGTGATGATGTTCTTCCAAATGAAGGAGATGATATCCGTTGTCTTGATGTTCTTAACCGCCTCGGCCTCCACCCACTTGGTGAAGTAATCCACAGCCACTAAGATATAGCGCTTTCCGCCTGGTGCAGGTGTGTAAGGACCTAAGATGTCCATGCCCCATTTTGCAAACGGGATTGGGTTGTGGATGACCGTCAGATCAGTAGCCGGTCGATGAATAAGTTTGCCAAATTTTAGGCACTTGTCACACTTCATCACTAGCTCTTTGGCGTCTGCCTCGAGAGTAGTCCAAAAGTAGTGTCGTATAGCTCTGACGACTAGGGACCTGCCGCCTATGTGAGGGGCGCAGTATCCCGCATGCAAATATTCGAGCACTTCCTTCCCCTTTTCTGGGGTAACACACTTCAATAGAGGGTTAAAAACCCCGCCTTGAAGAGTCCTCCGTTTCTCAACTCGAAGCTTGCAGCTCGTTTCTTCAGGACGACCGCCTCCTGTGGCGAATTAGGAAGTGTACCGTCTGAAAGGTAATCCTGGATGCCATCCATCCAGGTAGAGCTTCGGTCTAGGATTCCAATGAAATCTTCATAGATGCTTCTCTTTTCAAGAACTTCCCAAAAGAATGACCGAGGCGTATCATGGCAGGCGGAAGATGCTAATTTGGACAATGCGTCCGCCTGGTTGTTGTCCGACCTGGGCACTTGACTAAAATAAAACTCTTCAAGTGACCCGGCCTCCTCTTTAATTTCCTGGAGATATTTGATCATAGCCGGATGGGTAGCTTCATAAATACCCTCATACTGGCTAACGACCAACTGGGAATCAGAAAAGACATCAATCTTCCTTACACATGCGGATTCCGGCTAGTAGGGGCTTCATACTCTGCCTCATTGTTTGAGGCCTGAAACTTGAACCGTAGTGCATACTCAAACTTTTCTCCTTCTGGAGATTCATAGATAATGCCTGCACCACAGCCGTTTTTTGTAGCGCTCCCGTCTACATACACTTTCCAAACCTGGTCAAGATTTTCCGGAGCCACCGGACGGGTCATTTCAACAATGAAGTCGGCAAACGCCTAACCTTTCACTACCTTTCTTGGTTCGTAAGTAATTTCAAGACTTTATATTTCAATAGCCCATTTCAACATTCTGTCGGATGACTCCAAGGTGGACATTGGCCGCTTGAGTGGCTGGTCGGTGTAAATCACCATCGGATGTGGCAGAAAATAAGGCTTCAATTTTTTGAATGCCATATAAAAGCAAGACCAAAATTTTCAACCATGGGGTACCGGAGTTCAGCGTTTTTGACTACATGGCTAATGAAGTAAACCGGGAGATGAATGCTGTCTCGCTCAGCAAGGAGAACGACACTGAGAGCATGATCTGAGACGGCTAGGTACATGTACATCATCTCCCTAGGCAAAAGACTAACCAGCTTAGGTAGAGTGTGCAGGTGTTTTTTTTTAATTTCTGAAAGGCCATCTCAGCATCGTCTCCCCATTCATACCTGGTCTTCTTCTTGATTGCGTGGAAGAATTAAAGGAATTTGTCACCTGACCGGTTGAGGAACCTCCCCAAGGCGGCCAGGCAACCGGTGAGTCTTAGAACTTCCTTGACAGTGCGGGGTGACTTCATGTCAATCACCGCCTATATCTTTTCGGGGTTAGCCTCTATCCCCCTTTGATCAATCAGGAATCCGGGAAACTTCCCAGACTCAACACCAAAGACGCATTTCTTTGGGTTCAACATGACTTTATCCCGCTTGAGGGTGGTGAATGTTTCTCGGAGATCAGCAAGGTGATCCGCTTGATGCTTGGATTTGACTATCATGTCATCAATGTACGCCTCCACATTCCTCCAAATTTGATTAATGAAGACTGTATTAATCATCCGTTGGAAAGTGGCAGGCGCATTCTTCAAGCCAAACGGCATCACAGTATAACAGAATAACCCCAAATCAGTGACGAAGGCCGTCTTCTCTTGATCTTTCTTCCACAGGGGTATCTGATGGAAGCCGGAATAGGCATCTATAAAACTCATCAAGGCGTAACCGGCCGTAGAGTCGACCAGACTGTTGATCTTCGGAAGCAGATAACTGTCCTTTGGACACGCCTTGTTGAGGTCTGTGTAGTCAACACACATACGCTAGGTTCCATTCGGTTTCTTTACAAGAACCACATTAGCCACCCAATCGGGGAAATTGCAAGGCCGAATGAACCTGGCATCCAGCAGCTTTTCGACTTCGACAGCTGCCGCCTAACTTCTTTCCTCGCCGTTGTTTCTTTTCTATTTCCGGATGGGCTTCTTTTTGGGATCCACGGCGAGTTTGTGGACAGCGAGATCCGGGTTGACGCCTGGCATCTCTTCCACTTCAAAGGCAAAGATGTCTTTAAATTCCTTCAGCAGAAGGTGCAAGCTTGCACCCAGAGTAGCATAAGCAACCGTCCCAACCTTCACAGTACGCTCTGGCCGGTTGTCATCCAGAGCGAGGTCAATATTTTCCCCAGCCGGTTTGGGACGGAGCGCGTCTGACCGTTCACTGGTCAGTGATTGCTATTTCTTCTCTTTCTTCACATCCACCAGCTGAGGAGATTTTCTTTTCTTTCTGGCGGCTAGTGGGGCTGGGTTGGCATCCTTGACATTGTCAAGGTCTCTTGGTTCCTGCCCTTGGCCGTCTGAGGCTACAGTGTCTTTGGCGGCTGAGAGGTAGCACTCCCGTCCCGTGTTCTGATCCCCGTTCAAGGAACCAACAGTGCCGTCATCCCTCTCATACTTGATGAGCATGAGAGAAGGGATGATTACCGCCTTGGCTTTGTTGTGGGTCGGCCGGCCCAAAATGATGTTGTAGGCGGTCAACTCCTCAACAACCAAGAATTTGACGACAATATGTCGTCCCTCTCCTTTTTTCCCAACCAGATAGGTAAGTCAATTCTTCCGGTTGGGTACACCATCCCACCCCCAAAACCAACCAAGGGATGGGTTACCGGATGCATGCTGCTGACATTGTATTTTAGCTTCTGCAAACACTGGAGGCTGATAATGGGGTCCGATGAGCTGCTGGTGTCAATGAGGATCCGCCCAACCAGTTAGTTAGCAACCTTACATTCAATGACGACCGGGTCGTCATGCGGACGGCGGACGCTGCCCCGATCCTTCTCAGTTATGAGGACGTCTGGGAAGGTGGAACTAGCAGACGCCTGCTCATCATCATCCTTGTTCATCTTTCGAAGATGGCTCTTGGTGCCTCGGAGGGTAAGGCCACCACATGAAAATCCGCCTGCTATAGTGTAAGCCGGATCCTTATCGGTGTCAGAACTACTAGTAGGCTGATGGGTAGTCTTGGACGACTGACCCTTGTTTTTCTTCTTTGCACCGGCTGGGGACGTAGAAATGTAGGATTTTAACATCCCTTTTTCAGCCAGACGGTTCAACGTCCGTTGAAGGCTGAAGCTGTCGTTGGTGTCATGGCCAACTTCCTCATGGAATTGACAAAATTTGTTCTTCATTGGATTCGGCTTCTCAATGGTCAGCCGGTCCTTTATCTCCATGAGGATGGAGTTAAAGTCTTTGTTAAACTCGTACTTGGGGACGTACGGTTTAAACTTTCTCTTCTTCTTTTGGGACGGCTGGTAAGAATCACTAACCGCTCATACTTCTTTTCTCTTTTTGCTCTCTTCTTTCTTCTTGGCCGGCTGAGCAGACCGGCTTTATTTCTGTTGGTTAGATTTCTTGGAGTCTGACTGACTATCAGGCGTGTAGAGGTCGGTAGCTTAAATGTAGCTTTCCGCCTCCCTCAGGGCCGCCTGCAGCGTAAATGCCCATTTTCTGACAAGGTCGAACTTGAAGTTTGACCCGTCTCTTAGACCCTTGAAGAAGTCTGTAAATGCTACCTCATCAGACAGTCCCTGATCTGGATTCTGACCAGATTGAACCGCTTGACATATGAACGTAGCCCTTCTCTCTCACCCTTCTTAGCGGTGCTCAAATCAAGGCTCGTTTTCTTAGCAGGGATGTTCATTGAAAAGTTGGTGGCAAACAAGAAGGCTAGCTTCTTGAAGCAATCAACTGAACCAGTTGGCAGATCGCCAAACCATTGCTGGGCGATGCCCTTCAAAGTAGCCGGAAAACATCGACACCAAGTGGCATCGTCCCAACCCTGTAATCACATGAGGTTGGTGTATGCCATTAGGTGATCTTTTGGGTTGGAGGTACCATCATAAGTACCTACTAACACATTCTTAACCTTGGACGGCTGGGACGCCTCGGTTATATTCTTGGCAAACGCAGAAGGTTGTTCACCAAGTTTAAGCAGCCGAAGCTGCCAGTGCAGTGGTTGGACATTGTTGAATGTTTCCTGACCTCCAAATGGAGGCGGCTGCATGAATTGAAGGCCATATTGCCCATACTCCGCCTGAGGTGCATAAAGAGAGGTCGAATCAAGAAAAGATAAGAATTCGAATCGGGTAAAACTCTTGTGATAGACAACAGCTTTTTCGGTTTTTGTTTTTATCATATCTTTTGATCCAAAAATAGGAATAAGATTAATAATATATATCGTTGGAAAGCTCTTGAAGTCTACTTTCTAACCCAATTAGAATCAGATAAAAATATTATGTAGAACAAAAGATATGGTCGAAATAGTGGGACGGTGTCAATTTTGGATAGAGTTCCGTATTTCGCTCATATCTTTTTTGTTATAGCTTGGAATTAATATTATAATATATCATTGGAAAGATAATTTCAAGAGCTATCCATCCGTATAAAAATTAGATAAAAACTATGAATCACGAAAATAATATCTGACAATCTTTGAACGTCTTTCAATTCGAATAGAATTAGGACTTTCAAAAAGAAAAGTTTTATTCAATTTCAAACTCTTTAATCTTATCTTTTCAAAAAGGATAATTAAGATATTTAAGAAACTTATAGAAGCTTCTAATTAATCCTAATTGGATTAGTAGTGGTATTTAAGCGTTTGGACCCTCCATATGATCATTGGGTCGTAGGTAAGGTGGGCTTAGGTTCTGTTTGGATTCAGTTTAGTATTTTAGCCATAACTTATTCGTTATAACTCGGATTTGGGCTTATAATATATCGTTGGAAAGATCTTTTAAATCCCCATCCAAATATTCAATAAATGGACCCATATTATGGACCAAAATAAACTGATCTAAATGTTTTTATAAAAAGGACACGAAATGAATGATTTTAATGGACACGAAATGAATGATTTTGGGTTTAAAGGCACGAAAAGAGGAAATAAGTTATGGTTTGGGAAAATAGGCTATGAATTGGATTGGTTTAAGCACTCCAAGATTAAATACTCAACCCGACCAATAATGGCGGTAAAAGGCTGTTCATCATCGGGTTTGGTTTTGGGGAGACATTTTTAGGTGTCTACAGGTGCATATGGGACACACCCTATCATCAGCTGAGGTTTAGTGTTAACGGTCTTCCCGCCTGTCTGACTCTCATGTATGGACAGCGAATGCCTTACGGAAGTTTCTTTGAAGTTGTCTGGAAAGCTCGAAGTGGAGGCTGACTCAGACAGCTGCTGATGTCTCCTTCGCTCAATGATGTGCCGAGCGTCGGATACCAATTTCTTGCTGTCTTCCGGCTGTTCTTGCCGGGGCTGCCTTTGAGGACCAGTAGGCAAAAGAATTTTCGTCCAGTCAAGTCTTGCGCTTGCCTTGTTTTTGTTGATCATGGCCTTGATTTCACCCTTGAAGGAGTTCATGAATTTCATGAGCTCATCCCGGGTGACTGGGGCTTGACCTTTTGCATTCTGGGTTTCCCCTTTTGGCCTCCCAGGGGGCCGCCTGCTTGGACCTGCCTAGTCAGAATTTCGTTCCAATTGATCTTTGGAACGCTTGTACTTAGAGATGAAGGAGCCATCCTTGGCTACATACGTCTCTACAGCATCATCTTCTTCATCTTCAGTTTCATCCTCAGTTACGACCTTCGGGGGAGGCCAAGTTAACAACCGAGGAATACTAGAACTTCCCGGTTAAGTAACCTGCTGAGGATTTTCTTGATTACTCGGTTGGATAATCGGTTGTAAGTTTCCTGGATCAGGAAAGGGTACAAAACTCTTCAACAATTTTTGAGGTACTCTCCCCACAAACGGCGCCAAATGTTTTGGGTGTTTTTGTCCCTCGGGAGAGTTACAACACAAAGACTGGTCCTGCGCGAGCTGTAATTGCAAAACAAACGGAGACTCCGGGTGGTAAGAGCTCCGCCTCCGATGATCAAGTTATTAACTTGACGGTGCGGAAAAGTTGGTGGGTATCTGCTCGAATTCCAAGCTCAAGATGTCTCTATCAAAGAGTCAGTGTGTAATTAATGATAAATCGTACCCTACAAATGAGCAGAATCTCCCTATTTAAATCCCTGATTTGGTCATCGAGCCCTAATCATGGGTGGGCTGTGCCGCTTTGCGGCTTTCTTGGGATTTGGGCCCTGAAGGCCGCCTTTTCCCATTTATTTGGAGTGCCACGTGTCAAGCAAGGATTGGTCAACTTTGGGCCATCCTATGGCTGACACGTGTCATCCTCTGATAGGACCACGTGGCGGGGTAAAATTAACCTAAAAATTTACCCCTCACAGATGTGACGGGCACGCTACGTGGTATCTGTGACATGCGTCACGCTCCGATTGGTGGTAATTTTACCGCCAAAATTTAACTGTTTACCTTCTGAGTAAATTACGGGAATGCCCCCTGATTTACCCTCTATATATAGCCGTTTACCCCTCATAATTTTGTATGCTTACAAAAATTTTCGAGAGAGAAAAACTTAGAGAGAGCACTAATCTTCCGTCTAAGTCAAGCGCAAGGCTCAAGTTCGTTCTCGCCTTACACAGCCGGTTCCGTATACCTTCAGATATCAAATCTCAAGGTACTGTCACTGTCTCTCTCAGCTCTTTTCATTTATTTGGAGTGCCGCGTGTCAATCAAGGATTGGTCCACTGTGGGCCATCCTAGGGCTGACACGTGTCATCCACTGATTGGACCACGTGGCGGGGTAAAATTACCCTAAACACATGGTGTTTCCAATATTAGTGTTCCACAAGAAATTAATGTGAACCATGCCTATTTAAGAGTTAACAACTTTAAAAAAGGATAATAGTGTAACTTTCACAAGAAAAAAAAAATTCTATTATAGGTTGTTGCTAGTATATTATGAATTATGCGTGCTTTCTGCCTCGCGCCAGACCCGATCTTGAAAAGCCGGGTGATGTTTCTTACAAATTATAGCGTGTTGCAAGTATGTTGTGATAGTTTAATTTTAGGAAATTATCATTGTATACCCCAAGTTTTGGCTTTTATCAATGATACATCTGCTTAAGTTTTAATTATGAGCGTTACACCTATATTTGCAACTAATCAATTACAGTAAGCTTCTGTTAATTAAACGTTAGTAGTAGGTTAATGACTTGTAATTTTGACCAATCCCCTTCTTAATTTCCCTCCTATATTTAAAGTAACCCACCCATGAACCATGTCATTATGTATATATATATATTTAAAGTAACCCACCCATGAACCATGTCATATTATGTAACTAACCAACCCCCTGGGAATGGCGGCCTTTAAGGCCCAAATCCCAAGGAGCCCTTAAAAACGACACTGCCCCTATTCTTAGGTCATCAAACCCTAGGAGGGGGCACACCTTTCTAGTACTCTATAAATAGGGAGATTCCCCCATTTATTGGGACATGTTCCAATCATTACACGATCTGTCACTCTCAAGAAACAGACACTCACCTGATCTTGGAATCCGAGAAGATACTTTACTCTTCCGCGCCTTTTTCTCTGACTCTTTACTAACTTAAGCTTCGGAGGCGCACCTCCAAACATCCGGAGTTTTGTTGTTATGCAGGTACAGGCGACTTTGTGGATCTAGTCTTTGTGCTGTAACTCTTTTGAGGGACAAAAATACCGGAAACATTTGGCGCCGTCTGTGGGGGGAGTACTAAAGATGGTTACACAAGAACCCGACCACCTCCAGAAACCAACTGGCCTCCGGTTGACGGACCGGTCGAATCTGACCATGAACTGACTATGACGTTGAAACTCACACGCCCTTGATGGGTCGTTCATCTCAAAACGTATTCGTTCCAAGGATAAGACGGAACGAATCGTTAACCAGGCGGGTTCGAGCAACCTTCCTCCTGAACCGCTGTCTTGTAATTAGGCGGGAAGATCAGCTCCAATCACCCGAGACGATCTCATGAAATTCATGAGTAGTTTCAAAGGTGAGATTAAGGATTTGATCGCCAAGAAGACGGCTGTTCCTAGAAAAGAGCAGTCGCCAACTCAGTCTGACAAAGGTAAGTCTGTCAAGAACCGAGAGCCACCAAGGGAAAGACTCGACCTTTGATTGACCTTTTCAAGTTCCGTTTCCCAGAAGTGGTGAAGAGGAAAGCCATTTGGCTCGTTCAGCCAGACGGCAGCAAGAAAATTGTCACTGATGCTCGACATTACATCGAGGAGAAGAAGAACCAAGAGATGTCCGAGTCGGCCTCAACGTCGACATTCCCTGACAGTTTTAGGAATACATCAATGAGGCATTCCCAATCTGTGCATAGAACCCCGTGAGGCGGTCCTTCCGTCCATACGGGTCCCCAGCTCATTAATTCAACTTAGTATGCGGCACCCCCGCCATACAGGCAACCGACACTACCTTACATTTAGCATGGCTTTTTTCCGAGGGCATACGGCATATCAGCTCCAGCCTATGGACTGGCATAACAGTTAAAAAATTAACCACTACCCAGGTGTCGCGGCACGTGGCAAGCTACGTGACCCCTGTGAGGGGCAAATGATTTGGGTATTTCAACCCCGCCGAATGGCCCAGTAAGAGAGTGACATGTGTCACTAGAAGGGGCGCCCAAGTGAACCTCCCAGATGATGACACGTGTCACGCAAATACAGCCCCCTGGGAATGGCGGCCTTCAAGGCCCAAATCCCAAGGAGCACTTAAAAACGGCGCTGCCCCTATTCCAAGGTCATCAAACCCTAGGAGGGGCCACACCTTTCTTTGACCCTATAAAAAGGGAGATTCCCCCATTATTGGGACACGTTCCAATTATTACACGATCTGTCACTCTCAAGAAACAGACACCTACCTGATCTCATCGGAATCTGAGAATATACTATACTCTTCCGCGCCTTTATTTTGACTCTTTACTAACCTATGTATATGTGTATATATTAGAGGTGATCGTTTGCGGGCTTGGACAGGAATCGGGCTGGGCCTATACATCGATTTTTGTCCAACGGGCTTATGGTAGCTAACCCGAGCCCTTTTATGCGGGCTTGATAAATTGTCTAAGCCCGATCTATTAACGGGTCGGGCTTGCCCGCGGGCTCACGGGCCTAAAATATTTGTTTTACATATATCTAACACTAATTAATTTTTTTTTTCATTTACTTATGTTAATATTATTTTAATTTACTTATCTTAAAAAAAATTTAATCACTAATGATACTAGGAAAAAAAACATATTTTACTTGTGACATATGTTAGTTAAAAATAGAACAGATTGAACTTACTTAATACAAGTATAATGATAAAATATAAAATTGAAATACATAGTTGTAGCTATAGCTTGGATCCAATGTAGTCTCTTTGTATTTATTTTCTAAAATATACTACATAATCAACTAACTAAAAAGTCATTAAACTATTAATTTTTAAAATAAACAGGCCGGGCGGGCTAGCTCACGGTACATATTGTCTTGTCCATGTCCGCCCATTTATATTAACGGGCCGGGCTTAGCCCACCTAAATTTTCAATTTTATTCAAAATGGTTGTCCAAGCCCGCTTATTTAGTGGGCCCGCTTATATATATATATATATTGTACACACACACACATACATATATATATATATACATATCTATATATATATATACATATATACATATACATATACATGTAGGGGAGGGATCCGGTAAGAACCCCACCTTATATAAGAACCCTTTCTTATGTAAGATAATTATGTTCTAAACTTTTTCCTATGTTCTAAATTTTTTCAACTTATGTTCTAAAGTTTTTCCTATATTCTAAAAATTTTCTTACTTATGTTCCAAAATTTTTCCAATAATGTTCTAAATTTTTTTTTTTTAGATTATGTTCTAAATTTTTTTTTTCAGCTTATGTTCTAAATTATTTTTCTATGTTCTAAATTATTTTTTCAACTTATGTTCTAAAGTTTTTCCTAATTTCTAAGTTTTTTCTACTTATATTCCAAATTATTTTTAATAATGTTCTAAATTATTTTTTAAATTATGTTCTAAATTTGTTCCTATGTTCTAAATTATTTTTTCAGCTTATGTTCAAAATATTTCCTATGTTTTAAATTATTTTTTTCAGATTATGTTATTAATTATTTTTTCAACTTATGTTCTAAATTATTTTTCATCAACTTATGTTCTAAATTATTTTTTCAACTTATGTTCTAAATTATTTTTCTTATGTTCTAACATTTTAGTTGTTTATGTTCCAAAATTTTGCTATATTTTAAATTATTTTTCTTATGTTCTAATATTTTCTGCTTATAATCTAAATTTTTTCAGCTTATGTGCTAAATTATTTTCTATGTTCTAAATTTTTTTCTATGTTCTAAATACGAAATTGTCAAAATTACAGAAATGCCATTACTAAAGGATCATTTTAGATGGTTACATCAAAACTAATAAAGGGCTGAGATTGGTTCTTATATAAGATTGGGTTCTTATATAGAGGAGGGTTCTTACACGAGCCTTCCTCTAATATATATATATACATACATATATATATATATATATATATATATATATATATATATATATATATATATATATATATATATATATATATATACATATATATATATATATACATACATATATATATATATATATACATACATATATGTATATATATATATACATACATATATATATATACACAATATATACGTGTACATACATATATATACGTATATATATACATATATACGTGTACATACTGTTTCGGGGTTTTTTGTGATTCCCTCGGATACTGGTTGCGCTCTGCTGACAAAGACTCGGACACCTGCAAAATAACGAATATTCCGGTGATCGGAATATTCGCCTCCGACGCTCAAGTTAGTGAACGGAAACGGAAAAGGCTAGAGAGAGAAAGTAGAGAGAAGTTGGAGCTCTTTAATGCTCTATGTTTATGTTATGTCACAATCCCCCCCTCCCATCATAAATGATTGGGGTATTTATAGGGGTGGGAACATGTACCCCTCTAGGGTTTATGCCCTAGAATTTCGTGACATGATTGGCTGCGCAATCAGAGGTCGCCACGTGTCGTGGGGGGCGCCGTTTTACGGCTTTCAAGGTTTTCTCGGGATTTGGGCCTGAGGTCATCAGGGCCCTTTTCTCATTCTGATTGCAGCATTGGGGCATTTAGAGATGGCTGACAGGTGTCACCATGACAAGTGGACACGTGTCTCACTCTCATAGGGCCACGTGTTGCCTGTTTATTGGGCCACGTGTCACCATGAGATTGGGCCACGTACTTGGGGTATTTTTACCCTAAACATTTGCCCCTCAGAGGGGGTGGCTCGTACACTCACTGGCCACCTCGTCTGATCTTGCGCTCTGGACGTCCTGGTACTCTGGGTTGGGTTTGCTTCCCATATGCCCTGGACGTCCATATACTTTTGGCTCAAGGCTCTTTTTGCTACGTGGACGTCCATATATTTTGCCCTGGACGTTCTCGTAGTCTGGAATGAGCTTGGCTTTTTGTTTATCCGGACGTCCATACTTTGTACTGGACGCTCTCGTACTCTGAGAGGCTTAACCTCTGAATTCATGTGGTTGTCCACTTGTTTCAAGCTGGACGTCCTCATACCCTGGGAGGAGTTGATCTCCTAACTGCCCAGAACGGCCACATCAATGAGACTGGACGTTCTGATACTCTGGGAGGAGTTGATCTCCTAACTGTCCAGAACGGCCACATCAATGAGACTGGACGTTCTGATACTCTAGGAGGAGCTTATCTCCTAACCACCCAGAACGACCACATCAATGAGACTGGACGTTCTGATACTCTGGGAGGAGTTGATCTCCTAACTGCCCAGAACGGCCACATCAATGAGACTGGACGTTCTGATACTCTGGGAGGAGCTTATCTCCTAACCATCCAGAACGGCCACAACAATGAGACTGGACGTTCTGATTCTCTAGGAGGAGCTTATCTCCTAACCACCCAGAACGACCACCTATCTTCTTTGGGGTAATCTGGGCTTCCATGATTTCAGACGTACTTCCTGGCTTTCTAATCATGCTTCGTACGTCTGAATTCCCGTTTTAGACTAAACGTCTGAGAACTGGGCGGACGTTTTTCCTCTTAGATTTTCTCAAGTTTTGGAGACTAAGTGTTGAAGGTGTAAAATTCTTGAATTTTCCACTTATTTCAATTCACTTTAACGTGCCGTTAATTGTTCGTCTGGTCTTTTTCACAAGTTAACAGAACCCTAACGTCGTCCTGGCCCTTTCTTCGAGTAATTTCTCAAGAAATTACCGTTTGAATGTTTAGGCGGGAAAAATGATTTTACCATTTTACCCCCATGAATTCATTCTATAAATATGGGGAGTGAATTCTCATTTTCACACTTTATCCAATTGTGAATTCTAGAGAGAAGGCAGAGCATTCTAGTGAGAGAAAGTTACTTTTTCCTTAATCTTCAAGAGCGCCGCCGTGAGTTTGAGTTTTCCGGTCAACTTTCAAGAGCTTCACCACCACCTTTAAAGTTTTCAGAACGTACTGAGGTAGGCCGCCTACATTTCCTTTTTTTATTTTTTCTCTGTTTTATCTTTCTTTTACTTCAATTCTGGATCCATACTCGGCTTCGTCCGACTCTTCTCATGAGGCCGGCCGTTCGCCTGGGACTGAGGAATCTAGAGTGGACGGAGAAGAGTTGTCTCCTCCTTGGAGTGAGTCTATGTCTGATGCGTACATACTCACCCCCACTTATTCTTCTCTGTCCCAACAGGCAATGGCTAGAACAATGCGTACGCGCGAGCTTCACGCGGCCAGGAACCCAGACGGGAGTCTGGTTAATCCTAGGGTCCCTTATGACCCTAGTAACCCAAGTACAATGGTGGAGACTGACTCCACCACCCAAACAACGACCGCCTCCACTGGCTCCCATCATTTGGCCGTGGAGGTCACTTCTTCTTTCGAGGAACGCCTTCAAGCTGAAGGCGCCTCGTCCGCCCCTGCTCCGGAACTTAGGTTCCCTCATTTCGCCAGCTCGGTCATGGATGGGGCCGAGCTGGTAGCTTGCAAAGACAACCCTTCCGATCCTGGGGCGGACACTTCTGGTTCGTCCGTCCCCACTTCTTCTCAACCTCGGCCTCAACTGGGTGGGGCGGACAGATCCTTAACAGGAATCTCAATCCGCGAACCGTCCGCCCTGCCTATTCGCAACGCCCCTCCTTCGGGAAATGAGGTGGACGCTGCCAAGGATAAAGGCAAGCGTCCAATGTTCGAGGAGGACGTTCCTTCTTCAATGGGCGTTCCAAGCTCAAGGGGCCGAAGCTCGGCCGAGGCAGCAGATTTGGACAGAGTGCTGTCTTCGGAGTTTGGGAGTGCCCCTTCTCACCAAGTGGAAGAAGAAGTTGAGAAAGAGGCCGTGGGTGAGACGGCCGAAGGCGAGGCGGCGGCCGAAGAAACTGTCGCCAACATAGATAACTTCAGGGACCCGTACGCCTGTACAGTTGGGGAGACAGCCCTGAAGTTTTTAAGGAAGGATTTTGAGAAGTACAAGGAGTCCCTCCATTTGGGGGAGGGATTCGAAATTCAAGTCCCCAGGAAGGCCATTGCTGTGGCTACCTGGATGAGGAGAAGCCGCGCAAACGAGCGTTTTGCGTCTACAGGGCCGCCTTGGATGTGGGGCTCCGCTTCCCTCTTCACCCATTCGTCCGGACTGTCCTGGACGAGTACGACATCGGCCTCTTCCAACTGACGCCAAACAGTTGGTTGAACATTTTTGGGTACTTAGTGACGTGCATCGCTAAGAAATTTACGCCAGACTTTGCGGTCTTTTGTGAGATGCACTCACTCACCCGGCTGGAAAAGGAAGTGGATGGTTGGCTCATCTTGAGTGCAACCAGGGATTACATGGTCGTGGTCGACCGTGTCAGTAAGTGGAGGGACTGGAAGCACCGCTTCTACCGTGTCAAAACTCAGGACGCGGAGTTCAACCTCCGCATGAACAGGTGCCGTCCAGAGCCTATTCAACTCGGACGCGGAGACCACAAGCCTGACAAGCCGCCCATCCACCCAAGCCACGAACACCAGCTTGAGTACTTCAAAGTTAATCGAGTCAGGCGGGGCAACAAAACTGAACGGGTCCCTAGCCATTGGGTTCCTCTTGCCAATTGGCTTAGGGACCCTACCTTCATGTCTACGTACGGCCTGTACCAGAACATGCCCCAAGGTGGACACTTAGATATATAAACTTTTTTGTACGCACATAGAGTTTTTTAGAAAAATATTCTAACACTTTTGCTTTTTGTTTTTGCAGCGGAGGCGTACGCTATGCTTGACTCGGCCCAAAAAGCAGAGGTTGAGATGTCCGAGGTGGACTTGGCCAGATACAAGGCTCGTTTCAAGATGTACGAGCAACTCAAAGAGGTAAACACTTAGTTTATCTTTTGAATTTCTCATTCCTTAATGTGTCCGTTCTGCTATGTTGGGAAGAACCTACTTCCTGAGTTTGCACGGACGCTTTATGTCCGTTCTCATTCCTTACTGTGTCCGTTCTGCTATATTGGGAGGAACCTACTTCCTGAGTTTGCACGGACGCTTTATGTCCGTTCACGCATGCTGGAAGGGAGCTCCTTTCCCAAATCGCACGGACGCCATCAAATTTTTCTAACTTGGTATTTTTGCAGACCTCCTCCTCTACCCCGAAGGCCAGGCGGAAGCAGCCGGCCACGTCCACTCCTGATGCGAACGCATCCAAGAGGAGAAAGACGGTTGCTTCCAAGCCGTCTTCTCAGGCAGGGGCAACGGCAAAGTCGCAGACTGCTACAACGCAGTCTAAAGGAGAACAACCCCGGCTGACACAAAGCGGGGCCTCCAAGCCCATGGAACCTGTTGCTGACCAGGTCCATGAAGAGTCCGTCCCTTCGGACGGTGGGGATAAGTTAACCCCAGAAAAAATGACCGGTCGCTGGATCGGGACGATGCTGGTCAACCCTCCGTCCAGCGATGCTGATGAGGGCCGTCCGGATGAGGGGGAGGCTCCTTTGCCGCCCCCTCCCATCAATCTTTCTCCTCCAAGCTTCTCCACTGGTTAGCCTTCTTCTTTCTTACTTTTTTACATCTTTATTTACTTGTGAATTTTAGCTAACTCTTCTTACACGGTCGTTCGCAGATATCTCAGAGGAGTTGCAAATGAGGCTGCCCGGCCAGTCACTGACTGGTGCGGACGGGAAGGCTATGCGCGAGGCCATGGTTCGCGCGGTTCCCCAAGCGCAGCGTGATAAGCTGCGGGGAATCAATGAGGGCTTCCTCGGCCCTATGCTCAACTGTACTGCTGAGGTACGTCTCCTTTTCTCTATACCTTTTCTTTCCAACACTTAGCAAATTCTTCTATATTTGACTAAGTTTCCTTCTTCTGTCCGCAGCTCTTCCTCCGCCTGAACGCCTTCCTTGAATGGAAGGATAAAGAGAACGAGCGGCTGAAGCAGGCTTGGATCAAAATCAGGAAGGCCGAGGATGCTGTAACTCGGACGACTGCCGTCCAAAGGGTACACTTTGAGACCCAAATAACCGCGCTGTCCGACAAAGCGGCGCGGCAAATAGAGGACCTGGTCAAACTGGGCAAGGCACTCGAACAGGAGTCCTTGGCCAGGGAGGCCATGAGGGTTGAAAGGGACGAGGCCGTCCTGGAAAAGGAGAAGTGGAAGCTGGGCTTCGAGGCGTCCGAAGCCTTGAAAAGTGAGCTGAAGTTGGCCCTAGCCAACCTTAAGTCTGCTCTAGATGAAGCGGACGCGCTGAAGGTCGAGGTGGAGACCTTAAAGAAGTCCATTGCGGACTATGAGGAGCAACTTAAAACTCCTTCGCCGATCAGCGTTGAAGAAGTCATCCGCATCGAGCAAAATGCTGAAGACAGGCTTAAGGCATACTTCTTTGATGCCTTCAACTTGATGGTGGACGAAGGTGAAGCCGCCTATTACGAGGAACGCTTCAAGAAGCGGCTTCAGTACGTCTGCCTTAAAGAAGAGGCAAGGAAGGCCGGCATGCCTCCTCTAGAACTAGTAGTTACTTCCCCCGAGTCCGGAGAGGACGGGGATGAGGAGGAGGAGGAGGCGGACAACAAGGCTGCCCGGCCAAGGACGCCAAGACAGCGGAGGAGCCTGCCATAGATAACACGGCTAAGTAGAGCTCAGGTCCTCCAGCAGCCGTCTGCTCAGCTTTCCTTTTCTTTTCAGCTTACAGTGTACTTAGCTTATTTTGTACTTCTTTTGAGGCCGCCTGTTCGAGCGGTTTTGTAAACATTTTGGCCGCCTTTGTGCGGTCTTATTAATGAAAATTTTGTCCGCCTTTTGAGCGGCTTTTACTTCTGTTTCATACTTAGCAGTTTTTTGCAAATTTTCTGCTTTTTGCAAGTTTTTCGTACGTCTCAATATTATACCTTTTCGTACGCTGCTAGGGGTATGCCCCTTTATTCGGTGTTCGCCTAGTCCATTCTCTAAGTGGTTTGATTAACTTGGTAGTTTTTATGCCTTAAAAGGGTATGCCGACTAGCAAGTTAATCAAATCATAGTAATGATTGCCCTTGGACTAGGTGAAGCACCGAATCAATTTAATTGGCCGTCCGGCTATCATTGTACGAGTAGTCCGTTGAATCTATCGCTCGGATGCACCCTAGAAATCCCAAGTATTATCTCAACTTAGAGATTCCTTGCTCGGCCGGGCTAAATGCCTAGGTATGCCCTTGCCCTATTTGTAAAGGACACTTGTTTTCTACACAAGTTCGGAATACCTTGCCTCAATCGTCCGCCTAGAATTGGGCGGACGCATTGGTCTCTGAATTAAATCAGTTTTTTTTTTTTTTTTTTTTTTTTTTTTTTTTTTTTTTTGTGTGGCCGAATTGCTATATTGGGAGCAACCTTGCTTCCTTTTCACTTTGGCCATTTATTAAGAATGGTAAGCCGTGTTGCCATATTGGAAGCAACTTAGTAAATCATTTCATTCGGCCTTTAATCATAAATAACAACAAATAATTCAACAATGCTTGACTTTTCATTAATTTATTGTCATAAGTACATTGTTGTGGCCGTATGGCTTTAATTACAAGGCTCGGTCTGTAGACCTAACTGTATAAACAGCTTTTTGGCTAAGTACTTAAAGAAACAAAACTCAAACATGATACTTCTTCAAGTTATCAGTGTTCCATGTCCGTGGGATCTGACGGTCATCAATTGCCTCAAGGCGATATGTGCCGTCTCGGACTTCTTCCCTGATTCTGTACGGCCCCTCCCAGTTTGGAGTCAACTTGCCATCCTCATTGGCACGGCCAACAACTTCCATTTTTCTCAACACTAGATCCCCTATTTTGAGCGGCCGCTTAGACACTCGGCGGTTATATGCCCTTGTCATCCTTAAGCGATAAATTTCATGCCTAAGCGCCGCATTGCCCCTAGCTTCTGGAAGGAAATCTAGGGCGGTCTTCATGGCCTCCCAATTGGCCGATTCATCATAAAGCATTACCCGCAAAGTGGGCTCGTACATTTCAATTGGGAGTACAGCCTCAGCTCCATAGACCAAAAAGAATGGAGTCTCCCCTGTAGAACTCTTTGCTGTTGTCCGTATGGACCATAGCACATTGACCAACTCGTCTGCCCATAGGCCGCCTGCCTTTTCAAGCTTGCGCTTGATCCCATTTGAAATCAACTTGTTATAGGCCTCAACTTGACCATTGGCTTGGGGTCGGCCAACTGAGGCAAAACAATGAGTAATGCCTTGGTTTCCCAACCATTCTTTGAGTTGACGCGTCTCAAACTGGGGTCCATTGTCGAACACCATTGACTGAGGTACCCCATACCGAGTGATTATGCTTTTCCAAATGAAGGCTAACACATCCGTCCATTTAATGCCCCGGACGGCCTCAGCTTCAACCCATTTAGTGAAGTAGTCTACTGCCACTAGTACATATCGTCTCTGGCCGGGTGCAGGAGTATACGGCCCCAAAATGTCCATGCCCCATTTGGCAAAGGGAAGCGGACTACTGATGGCTGATAGACTATTTGCTGGACGATGAATAAGGGTTGAAAATTTCTGGCACTTGTCACATTTTTTCACCATTTTCATGGCGTCCGACTTCAGGCTCGGCCAGTAATATCCCAAATGTGTCGCCTTTTCAGCTAAGGCTCGTCCTCCAATATGCGAACCACAATGCCCCTGATGAAGGTCATCCAACACATCATGCCCTCTTTCAGGAGTTATACATTTAAGGTAAGGCTTCACAAAGGCTCTTTTGAATAGCTCCCCATCCTTCATCTCAAACCAGACCGCCTTCCTCTTCAATAGCCAACTCTCTTTCGGATCGTCCGGAAGTATTCCATCCCTTAAATAGGAAATAATTCTGTCCATCCAGGTTGAACTTCTATCTATTATCTGAACGGGCTCGGCATCAATGCTCCTTTTTTCTTTTACTTCCCAAAACACTGATCTTGGAGTATCACCTAACGCCGAGGAAGCCAATTTGGAGAGGGCGTCCGCTTGATGATTCTCTGAACGGGGAACTTGCTTGAGAGAAAAAAGCTCTAGGCCTTCGGCCTCATTTTTAACTAGCTGCATGTACTTCATCATGGCCGGCTCCCTGGCCTCAAAGCCACCATTGACTTGGTGGACTATTAGCCGGGAGTCCGAGCATACTTCAATTTTGGTTGCCCCGGCCGCTTTACACATCCTTAGGCCGGCCAACAATGCTTCGTACTCAGCTTCATTATTTGACGCTTGGAACTGAAACCTCAACGCGTACTCATACCTGTCTCCCTCAGGAGATTCACATATAATACCAGCGCCACACCCGGTCGCTGTTGCACTACCATCCACAAACACTTTCCAGACTTGGTCCCCGGCCGGCTAAAGATCAGGCCGCGTCATTTCAGCCAAAAAATCCGCAAAGGCTTGCCCCTTGATTGCCTTCCTTGGTTCAAACACAAGATCAAAACCTCTGAGCTCTAAGGCCCACTTGAGCATGCGGCCACTTGCCTCTAAAGTTGAGAATGGCTTCTTCAAGGGTTGATCTGTATAGACCACAATTGAATGTGCTAAAAAGTATGGCCGCAGCTTCTTTGATGCCATGTACAAGGCCAGGCCAAATTTTTCAATTGGGGGGTACTTCAGCTCAGCATTGTGAAGTACATGACTGATAAAATACACCGGGACCTGATGGCCGTCCCTTTCAGCAAGAAGGACGGCACTTAAAGAGTGTTCGGAGATGGCAAGATAGATATATAGCTTCTCATTCTTGAGCGGACTGACGAGGCGAGGCAATGTATGCAAGTGATTTCTCAACTGTACGAATGCTTCCTCGGCCTCCTCTGTCCACTCGAACATGGCTTTCTTTTTAATGGTTTGAAAAAAGTAACGGCACTTATCCCCTGATCTTGACAAAAATCTTCCAAGGGCTGCTAAACAGCCGGTCAGTCTTTGCACTTCCTTGATTGTTCTTGGAGACTTCATGTCAAGGACGGCTTGAATTTTTTCAGGGTTAGCCTCGATTCCACGTTGATCAATCAAAAATCCGAGAAACTTGCCGGACTCAACACCAAATACGCACTTCTTTGGATTTAACATCATCTTATGCCGCCTGAGTTCGGCGAACGTTTCTCGTAGATCCTTGAGATGGTCGGCCGGTTCTTTTGACTTGACAATCATGTCATCAATGTATGCCTCCATGTTCCGGCCGAGCTGGTCTCTAAAGACTGTATTAACAAGCCTCTGAAATGTAGCAGGAGCATTCTTGAGGCCGAATGGCATAACCTTGTAACAGTACAGCCCCTGCTCGGTCACAAACGCTGTTTTCTCTTGATCTTCTTCCCACAAAGGAATTTGATGGAATCCGGAGTATGCGTCCATGAAGCTCATAAGGGCGTGTCCGGCCGTAGAGTCAACCAAACGGTCAATCTTAGGCAAGGGGAAGCTATCCTTAGGACACGCCTTGTTCAAGTCCGTGTAATCCACGCACATCCTCCAAGTCTCATTCGGCTTTTTCACAAGAACTACATTGGCCATCCAATCTGGGTAAAAGCATTGCCGAATGAAACCGGCGTCCAGCAGCTTTTTTACCTCTGCTGCGGCCACCTGATTCCTGTCCTCCCCGTGATTTCTCTTCTTCTGGCGGACAGGCTTTATCATAGGATTCACGGCCAACTTGTGCACGGCCAGGTTAGGACTTATTCCTGGCATTTCATCAACTTCAAATGCAAACACATCTTTGAATTCCCTTAACAGCTGAACCAACTCGTCCCCAAGAAATTCCAAGGCTATAGTGCCGACACTAACTGTCCAACCTAGGTGGTTGGAGTCAAGCACTATATCCTGGTGGCTGCCGGCCGGCTGGGGTCTCAACTCATCTGGCCGGCCGACAATCATTAGTTGCTAGGCTTCTTCTGCCCTGGTCGCCTTACGCTTCTGGCCGACCTGGTATGCTGGGAGTGAGGTTCCTTCTTCCTTAATCTCGGACAATTTTGGGCCGCGTGCTGTCGGCTTCACGGCCAACTGATTACATTCCTTAGCCATTTTCTGACTTCCTTGAATTGTTCCAATTTTTCCGTCCGACCTTTCAAACTTCAGCAACATCAAATGGGGCACTATGACCGCCTTGGCTGCATTGAGAGTAGGGCGGCCAAGGATTACATTGTAACCAGTCAACTCTTTTACCACAAGGAAACGGACGACCATGTCTCTTCCTCACCCTTTTGCCCAAAAACGGATGGGAAGGTCAATCCGTCCAACTGGATGAATGACATTCCCCCCAAATCCTACTAAGGGGTGAGTTATATCTTGGAGAGCATCTTCTGGGAAGCTTAAATTCCTCAAGGCAGAGAGACTTATGATATCGGCCGAACTGCCCGTATCAATCAATATCCGTCCCACCTTCAAATTTGCTATTTTCATTACAAAGACCATGGGATCATTGTGCAAAGCTCTGACCTCTCCACGGTCAGCCTCACTTATGGTCACTTCAGGAAATGGCTCGGCCTTAACAACGTCCGTTTGCATCACATTTGACAGGTTTTGAGCGTCCTGCTTGATTCCTTTTATGGTAGGGCCGCCTGAAGCAAAGCCTCCTGATATGACGGCCATAAAACCTGAATCAGTGCTATTCCTATCATCTTCCTTGTCATTCTTCTTTTCACTTTGTTGCTTTTTCTCGGACGTGTTGTCTGTCCGCTTGAAGGTGAATTTGGACTTGGTCACATAGGGTTTCAGCAGACCCTTGTCGGCCAACTTATCCAACAGTCTCTTCAAGTTGATACACTCATTCGTGTCATGACCCACATCCTTGTGGTAATGACAATACTTGTTTTTGTTTCTGTACTGGGCCGAGCCTCTCAAAGGCTAAGGCTTCTCAAACTCAAACTTGTCTTTTATCTCCATCAAAATGGAGTAACCATCCTTGTTGAACTCGTACTGAGGCTCGTACGTCTTGCTTTTCTTTGACCTGGGTTGCTTGTCATCAGCTACCCAGATTTCTTTTCTTTTGTTTCCTTCTTTCTTTCGACCGGCCGAGTCTTGCTAAGAAGATTGCTTCTTCTCAACCCCCTTGGCCGGCTGTTCTGATTTGGTGAGCGAACATAAATCCGCGGCCTCAATATAGGCTTCGGCTTCCCGCAATACACCTGTGTATGACCGAATCTTTTTTCTTACCAAATCAAACTTAAAACCATTGTGCCTTAATCCCCGGAGAAATTCTGAGTAAGCCATTTCGTCCGGAAGATTATGAATTTGGGCTTTTTCTTGGTTAAACCTTTGGACGTACGAGCATAGTCCTTCGTTCTTTCCTTGGACAATTGTAGCCAAGTTGAGACTTGTCTTTCTTGGTGGGATGTTGTATGAGAAGTTTCCCACAAACAACAAACTGAGGGTGGTAAAGCAATTGATGCATCCGGCTGGAAGGCTGTTAAACCAGTCCTGGGCCACCCCTTTGAGAGTGGCCGGGAAGCATCTACACCATGTAGCATCATCTACACTTTGCAAGTACATCAAGTTCCTGTACGAGGTAACATGCTCTTCTGGGTTGCCCGTACCATCATAGGCACCCACTAGTACACTCTTCACTTTTGCTGGTTGAGGGGATGCTAGTATGTCTTGCGAAAACGGAGGCGGCTTATCTCCCAAATTCAACAAACGCATTTGCCAATCAATAGGCTGAGGCTGAGCGGACGTTCCAGCCAGGTAGGGAGTCTGGCCGAACATCTGACCATACGGCCCATATTGCCCAAAAACTTGGGGAGTTGGTTGTATCAACCCATTGAGTTCTTAAGGGGGCTGATATGGCAATGGCTGAATTGGACGGGGAGTAATAGTATGGCTCTTGCTGGAAGCAGCCGTGTTGGTGTATTGGGAGAAAGATTGGTTGGAGACTTCCTCCGGCATGGTTGGGGTAGAGGCCGTGTCAGAGTATGCGGCCCTCTCCCTTTGCCTGTGCCGAATGTAATCCCTTGCGTCTTTGAAACGCTGTGACGGCTCAGTCTCAACTCTTTTTGGTTGTCTGCCCCCCCCCCCCCCCCCCCCAGCCGACTGTGTTTTCGCCAGCAGGCTAGAGAAGTTGGTCCGTGGGACTCGGGGAGACCTTCCATGCGGACGGCGGAATGGGGTGTTACCAGCATCAATTGCGTTAGTCTTGTTGTTGGCTTTCTTAGAGGTGTCTCCTCTCCCCTTTTGCTGGGTAGCCGCCAACTCCTTGCGGAGCTTAGTCAGCTCGGCCATTAAAGCAGCTGGAGTAACAGGAGGTTGTTCGGCCTCTTCAAATGAGGCAGTCAAAGGATTGCTTTAGTGTATGGTAGTACGTATGTCCTCTACATATCCATCCTCGCCTGGACGAGGTCCAGAATTAGGTGTCTGACCATCTATTGCCATAACGGACGAGTATCCCCACAGACGGCGCCAAATGTTTCGGGGTTTTTTGTGATTCCCTCGGATACTGGTCGCGCTCTGCTGACAAAGACTCGGACACCTGCAAAATAACGAATATTCCGGTGATCGGAATATTCGCCTCCGACGCTCAAGTTAGCGAACGGAAACGGAAAAGGCTAGAGAGAGAAAGTAGAGAGAAGTTGGAGCTCTTTAATGCTCTATATTTATGTTATGTCACAATCCCCCCCTCCCATCATAAATGATTGGGGTATTTATAGGGGTGGGAACATGTACCCCTCTAGGGTTTATGCCCTAGAATTTCGTGACATGATTGGCTGCGCAATCAGAGGTCGCCACGTGTCGTGGGGGGCGCCGTTTTACGGCTTTCAAGGTTTTCTCGGGATTTGGGCCTGAGGTCATCAGGGCCCTTTTCTCATTCTGATTGCAGCATTGGGGCATTTAGAGATGGCTGACAGGTGTCACCATGACAAGTGGACACGTGTCTCACTCTCATAGGGCCACGTGTCGCCTGTTTATTGGGCCACGTGTCACCATGAGATTGGGCCACGTACCTGGGGTATTTTTACCCTAAACACATACAATATATACGTGTACATACATATATATATATATATATACGTATATATATATATATATATATATATATATAAATATATACACGTATATATATATATATATATATATATATATATATATATATATATATATATATATATATATACGTGTATATATATAAGGGTAAAGCATAATAGAGTTAATTATTTAAAAAAAAATAAAAAATTAAATTTTTTTTTAAAAAAAAGCCAAATGAAGCTGCTTCATAATCAGAGAAAATGAGAGGGCTTCATCTATAAACCTATATTAAAAGCGAAACCTTTAATGACATCTATAAACCTATATTAAAAGCGAAACCTTTAATGACACGTGTTATTCTAAGGTAAAATGTTTCCAACCAATTTTATTTTAATTTTTACTAAATCTAAGCATATCTTAAATTACCATTTTTGTCGATGAACCTAATAATATCTTTTATTTTGGTAAATAAAAGAAAACATGTCCATGTCTAATTTATCAATAATAAGGAACTCAATTATACTAAAACAAATCTAAAGTTATGGTAAAATAATTTCCAACAAATAAACATTTATGAAAAGTCTTAATCATCGAATCAAAAATATGTACAACCTAATCAAGTATCATTATGGTAACTAAAATTTATTATGTGTATTAAATTACTTATTCAATTAATCTTATTTTTTTTCATGCACAAAATGTAAACATAATATATGTCAATTGTTCAGTGTAATATTTTTTCAATTAATTGTAAAAAAAACGATCTTTGTAATATCCGTGCATGCACGGGACTTAAACTAGTTTATACTATGATGAAAAAGGTGGGTGGATTACTTTGAATATAGGAGGGAAAAAAAGGAAGGAAAAAAAAAAAGGAGAGAGTTAAAAATTGGTCAAAATTGAATGTAATTAACCTATTACTAACTTTTAATAACATAATGCTTACTGTATTTAATTAGTTGAATTTATAGGTGTACTACTGATAATTAAAACTTAAGCAGATGTATCGTTGATAAAAGCCCAAACCCACGATGTACCAATGATAATTTCCTTTTTATTTTTAAATAGAGGAGCAAGTACTTCCTCAATTTATTGTGTTTGGGATTTATTCAAGGTTAAGGCAATTATTTTCTTTAGAGTTAAATAATAAATGGAATAATAAATTGGCATCCATCATTTTCATCATCAAACCAAACTTCTAAACATGAAATCAAACCAAGCTCGAAAAGGCTATGCGAGACCCCAAAACCTTAGTTCAACTCCTTTCTTCCTAATCAAAGTCACAATTTCAATGAAATGATCAATTTTAAGCATTAGAACATCATCAACCATAAATTTTATGTTACTTTTTTCATATATGAATATTCATGTGAAAATGAAAGTGAGGCTAATTTAATTGGGAAAAGAAAAACCTAAAATCCGGTTGTACCTTTGACACCGGAAAATATTTACGTCATTTACGACACCCAACTCCCAAAATTCATGTTATTTATTGCTCTACTTAAAATTTTTGTTGTTGAAAACACTCAAGTAATCTTCTATGTTGTTCAAGGCAATTTTAGCTTTTTTAAAATGAAGGTTGTATAACTTGTATAACTACATTGAATTTAAAGCATGCATCACAAAAATTACAAAGTCTCAATTTAAGTTTTTGAGTCGATCTGGTAAAGACGATTCAGGTCAAGTCGACTTGGGTCAATTTATAAGTTACGCTAAAGTATATTTCCATACAAATCAAAATGTGATTTTTTGTATATATATATATATATATACATATATATATATACATATATATACGTATAGCATATATATGTATATGTATATATATAATATAATTATATATATGTATACATATAATATACTTATATATATATATATATACATATACATATACATATATATATATACATATACATATATACATACATATACATATACATATATACATACATATATATATATATATATATATATATATATATATATATATATATATATATATATATATATATATATATATATATATATATATATACGTATAGCATATATATGTATATGTATATATATAATATAATTATATATATATATACATATAATATACTTATATATATATATATACATATATATATACATATACATATACATATATACAAGTCAAATCAGATCGAGTTGGTGAGGTTAGATTTTTGACAAATCTAATCACAACAAGAAAAGGCTTAATCCTCAAGTATAACGTGTTTCGGGTGAAAACAATGGGACCTTGCCGAAGGTCCAAAGATGTGGTGAAGACTAGGCTCGGTCCAAGTAATGTTGGGCCGAGGGTTTCCTGCACAGCAAACACACGTAAACTAGCCTCGGGGTGTTGTCGAGGAAGGCCCCTCCGATGCTAAAGTTAGTACAATGTGTAGAGAGAAATAGCTATGCAAGAGAATTAATTGCTTGAGGCTATGTGTGAATGAATGTAAAATGGTACAATTGATGGCTTTTATACCTTTGCATAACTTGGAGAAGTGGGCCTAAGTCAAATGGGCTGGCCATGTAGACTGACCTTGACTTTAGCATTGATGGAGAGTTGAATCTTGAACCTTGGGCTTTAAATTGAATCATTTATGGACCAGGCCCAATTGGAATAAATTAGACCCAAACAACTTGCCCCCAGACCCGATTTGGAAGGATGACGGATCGGGTTTAATTAATCAGAAAAATGGAGGGAAGTAAATGATTTAATTAATCCAAACAAGTTGAATTTAAACCACAATTAATGAAATAACGGCAGTTGGATGGATTATGAGGGAAGTTGGATGGATAATGGGTAGTTAATTTGGAGGGAGTGTGTTTAACGGTTACTTAGTGAGGTATTTAAGAGAGATTAAAGGCGCGGACTCCCAAAATTCCCATTTCTGGAAATATAAGCAAAGAATCACACTCTCTGTCCTCACTTCGCACTCTATTCTCGCAAAAACCCTTTGATTCCGCTTCAAAACTTCACTAAAACCCCGAAATTAAGGCTTTGAAACTGAAATTCGTCACTCCAAACTTGTAGATCGGCAAATTCCGCTTCGAATTAAGGTAATTTTCTTTGATTTCTTTTCGATTTTTCTTGAATTTGAAAGCACTCCCCTTTTTTCGACTTTTCTTTTGAAACCCCAACCAAGGTTAGAGGTGGTGCACGTCAGCCCCGACGAGGTAGGTCGACCCGGGATCTGAGGGATCAGGTTGACACTTGGAATGGGCAAAGAACTGCGCAAGACTCAGCTGGGGGGATCTGAGCAACCCCAATCTCTTCAGCGCCTCCCCGAGAAACGGAGAAGGTGGGCCCTTCAGGACAGGAAGAGGAGACTCCTGCTGCACCCTAAGAGTTTCTCCCCGGGTTTACTGAATGGCAGGACCCTGAAACGATCTCGGCTATGATGAGAAACAAGCCCTACTCCTGGTGGGTCAGGCATGCCGAAGTGTATCGCTTCGCCGAGCAGATAGAACTACACTACGACATTTTGGAGGCCGATGGGTACTGGTGCCGAATGCCTTCGGCATCTGATCGGATTCACCGTCCACCCCCTGGATATGTGGGGGTGTAAACCAGGAAATTGCAGTATGGGCTGCGATTCCCCCTGGACGACTTCGTCAGGGATCTTTTGATTTATTATAGGATTTCCCTGTGCCACTTGACCCCCGTCAGCATCCGAAGGGTGATGACGTATCTATGGGTCTGTAAGTTCTTCAAATACACGCCGAACCTACATCGCTTCAAGAAGCTTCATAAGCTAGTGCCGAACGCCCAAAGTAGGTACGACGACTATGATCCTGGATGGTATAGGATTGAGACCCACCCCTAGTACCTGACGATGTGGCCGAACGACTCTTCGGATAAGGACTGGAGAGGACAATGGATATGGGTTAGGGCACCCACAGATCCTCACCACCCCCACGTCTTCAGCGCTCCCAGGTATCTCTCCAAGCCAGACCCACACATGTCAGATCTGGGTCCGCTTGAAAATGATGGCTAGAGGGATCTCAACCTCAACCAAGCAAACATCTTCGGGAAGAAAGATAACCCCAGAGGGGTTTGCCGAATGAAGTATATTCCGGAGACTTGGCTCCTCGACTCTCGCTACGCTTTCCAAGAAAACATGCTTGCTGCCGTCGACCTCTGCCAAAAGTTTAGAGATGGTAAGCTCCTTCGGCTGGGGCCGAGGACTTTTGCTTTTCTTTCATGTTCTGCATTTTTCTTTAACGCTACTCAGCGTCTAATCTTGCTGAACTGACTTGCTCTTTTTGTTTGCTCAGAGCTGAGCGAGGCTACTGCCAGGGTTGACTATCGCCGTCTAGGAGTCAGCGTTGAGAGGACCATCGTAGACCCGGCTCCGTCAATCACTAATCTAAAGGATCGAGCGCCACATCTGCACTCCACTTACCTTTAGATCGAGGCTGCTGCGCTCTACCAGAAGTAAAAGCCTTGGTGGAAGAAGCGAGATCCTCTAATGCGCTTGCTTCCCGAGGAAGAAGAAGCTGCTCGGACAGCTGAAGAGGTTGCCCAAGCAATTGAAGCTTGTGAAGGAGGCGAAGGGACCTTCGGAGCTGCCGAATAGGAAGCAACAATAGACGAGGCTCAGCCGAGGACCTTGGTAAGTTCTTCAGCGTTTGTAACAGTCTGCTTTTCTTCTTTTTCTGTTTTTTTAAACCTTTCTTGCCCCCACTTCTGCAGTCTGAAGAAGAAGGCAGAAAGAGTGAAGGCAAAGCTCCTTCCCATCTCGAAGACCTTTTGGATCTTGAATCTTCCGCTTAAGAAGATATGGACTAGCAACCTCTCGTCCAGAGGAAGAGACAAAGGACGGGTCTAGCTGTAGTGGGCCCGGATGGCTTCGAGCTGAGGCCAATGCCAGGGGTCATTTTGAGGGAACCTGCTGCTGGAAGAGGCAAAGTTCCACGAGGTTCAAGAAGTTCAAGGGGTCCTCCACCCCCAGTTTAGCCACCACCTTTAGTTCCCTCATCACCGAAGACTCCACCTCCAGAAACTCAAGAGATGGAAGTGGACCAGAGGACTCCTGAGCCTAAGGTGATGGTTCAGGAGGAGGTGCAAAACTAATAGAGCGATGTAGAGATCTCGGGTGAGAAGAAGGTTGAGTTAGTGGCAGCTGAAGAGACAACAAATGCTGCTACTGACGAAGGGTTTGCTGCTGAGATTAAGCGTGAAGCTGACGCTCTTCTGAAGCAGCTAGAGGAAGATCCAGTGGTTGAGACAAGCAACCTAGATGATGTTGTTGAAGAGACGAAGGACAAAAATACTAAGGTGCCTTCGTCTTCTATTCCCTCATTCCAGATGTTCAGGTCTGAAGAAATGGGATTCCATGCCCCGTTTATCAACATTTCGAACAGTGTCCAGGAAACTATCTGGGGTTGCCTAGACGAGGCTGCGGCCTTCTTCGGCGACTTTGCTTGCATGTCCGAAATGGAACGGGCAAGAGAGTGGTCCATCAAGGCCACTGCTAGAATAGGGGAGTCCAGCCGAAAGATTCCTGACCCTGCCCAAGACAACCAACGACTGTATGCAGGTACTTGTTTTATTTTACTTTCATTTCTGCAACTTCAGCTCTTCAGTTTGTTTTTTTTTAAAAAAAAAAACTGACTTGTGCCCTGGTTTCCAAATCATGCACAATCAGACTCTCATTGTAGAGGTGATAGACAATCTCCAGGACAAGCTAGAAGAGGAGGCCAAGCTGGCCGAAATGAAGCAAAAGGCGGCTGAGGATAGACAGGCTGAGGCCTTGAAGTACGAGAAGCAGCCTGCCAAAGCTCTCCGGGACTTCTGCAAGGTCATGGACCCCCTCTGCTTGCCGGAGAAAAACTAATCAAGGAATGCGGGGCCTTTGACATCCCCAGCTTCAAGGCTGTTGTTGAACGCCGAATAGCTGATGGGGTAGCCGAACGGACCCGAGAGCAGCTACAGAGGGTAGAGGCTTTGGAGGCCAAGGAGAAGGCTGCTAAAGAGGCCATAAAGGCCAGAGATGCTCATATCTCCCAGGCCAACATTGTTGCTGAGGTCTAGAGCCTCAGAATTGAAGATCTAGAGGGCCAGCTGAAGGCTAGAGAGGACGACCTATCCCAGGCCCGAACTGAGACTGAGTTAGTCTGGGGCCAGCTGAGTAACACCAATGATGCTGCCAATAGAGTTCAGCTGGACCTGAACGAAGCTAAGCAAAAATTGGCTGATCAGCAGGAGGCTTTCCAGAAGAGTTTGGAAGATGTTCAGAAGAAGCTGGCCGATGCTGAGGCTCAGCTTACCGAAAGGGTCTACACCAAAGAGAAATTTGCCAAGGCCTATGGAAATGGGTATAAGGTGGCCCGAAGGTTGGCTCTCCATGCTGCTCCTGAACTAGACTGGTACCAGTGCGAACTTTGGGCTGAAGACCCTAAGCATCCTTGCATGGAGTTTGCCAGCCAAGCTGAGATGGATCTTGTGAACCGTCTCCAGGCTGAAGAGATGGAAGCTGCTGAGGCTGAGGAGGCCGAGAACAGGGAAAGAGAAGCACAAGCTCAAACTTAACCTTGCCCACTCAGCAGCCGAAACTGAAGCCAGTATGGAGCCTAACGCCACTAAGAAGCCAGATCCTTCAGTTGAAGCCTAGGGACTCGGGCAGTCGTCTTTAGAATATTGCAGATCAACTTGTACTTAACTTCTGATTTGCCGCTTCAGAATTTTTGCCTTTGTTTTGCTTCAGCTTGCCTTGATGTGCAAACCTTTAACTTTTTTGTCTTTGTACGTATTTCGGCAGTTGTAATTTTTCGCTTGTGGGCGGCTGGCAATGCTTTATTATGTTCTGAAACATTAACTTTGTAGCTCGTAATCCGAGCATAACTTTTACTTATGAATCTAATGCTTTCCTTCTATTGCCTTTCCTTAAACTTGCATGCTTGATCTTTTGAATTTTTGAAATTTCTTCGCAAAATTTGCTAAGTTAAAAGCTTTGGCTTTGAGGGTTTTAGCTGAAGATATCTGCATTTGTAGTGCCTCTTGCCCCCCCCCCCAGAAATTTGAAGACTTGATCTTCGGATTTCAGAGATGGTTCCTTGTCTCTTTTGCTTTCGGATGAAGCTAAATAAAAATTTCTAACAGTTATGCTATTATTCTTGGTTTTATGTCTATCTGAAAGAATGGATACTTGAAACACAAGGCCAGCTGAAGGCAATGTTTCAGACAATAGCCCTCTGGGACACAAGGCTCTATTAAGGCAATATCCCAAATTTGTCCATGGACTCATTGCCTTGGAGAACAAGTCTTATTGAAGTTTTTACTTCAGCTGAAAGACCAGTGTTCTTTAAAAGGCGAGTTTATCAGCAATCCGAAACCCAGTGCCCTGAAGGCGAAGGTTTCAGACAGGGCTGAAGAAAACCCTTAAAGAATAGATAGAATAAAGAAAAAAAATGAAAGAATAAAAAATTGCAAATATTTGTAGAAATAGTGGCTCTAAGGCCTTTCATTAATAATTGAAAATGCACTTACAAAGATTGTTCTGCCCGAAGGGTTTACACATGATATTTCTTAAGTACATCAGCATTCTAGTGATTTTTCAGCTCAGTTCCATCCAACTGCCGAAGTCGGTATATTCCTGGCTGAAGCTCATCATAAATTTCATAGGGTCCCTCCCAAGCAGCTGAGAGTTTCCCATGGATTCGGCTTTTCTGAACTGCAGCAGCATTCCGAAGGACGAGGTCTCCAACTTTGAGAGGCCTCACATGAACTATTCGGTTGTAAAATTTGCTGAGTCTTTGTTTGTAAGCGGCCATTCTGTCTCGGGCTGATTCTCTTACTTCATCGAGTAAATCAAGGGATTACTTCATAAGTTGCTCGTTCTCCGATGAGAAGTGATTCACTCGCAAACTTTCAGAACCAATTTCCACTGGAAGAACGGCTTCGGCACCATACACCAGCTCAAAAGGTGAGTGACCGATTGCCACTTTTTCAATTGCCCGAAGTGACCAGAGGGTTCCTGAGAGTTCCTCTATCCACTTGGACTTTTGATCTTAAACCCTTTTCTTCAAAGCATTGAGGATCTGTTTATTTGCAGTTTTGGCATCGCCATTGCTTTGTGGATGACACACTGCTGAATATGCCAACTTAATGCCGAACTGATCAGTGTACCGTCTCAGCGGTAAATTGTCGAATTGCCTCCCATGATCGAAGAAAAAAACCTTCGGAATACCAAAACGAGTGATGATGTTCTTCCAGATGAATTTTCTGACAGTTTGCTCTGTGATATTCAAAGTTGCTTTAGCCTCAATCCATTTACTGAAATAGTCAATGCCGACTATCAACCATCTTTTTTGGTACGGCGTATCTGGAAAGGGACCCAAAATATCCAACCCCCATTGAGCAAACGGAAGCGGATTAAGGATCGGCTGAAGGTCTCTTGCTGGCTGATGGATGACCAGTGCAAATTTTTGGCATTTTTCACACTTTCTGACCTGCTCCTTAGCGTCTGAGATCATGGTGGGCCAATATTATCCGACCTTCAATGCCTTGTGGGCTAGGGTCATTCCCCCAATGTGGTTCCCACAAATGCCGAGGTGAATTTCCCGAAGGATGTAATCTGCACCTGTTGGGCCCACGCACTTCAGCAATGGGGCTGAGAAGGATTTTTTCAGAAGCTGCCCTCTGAAGACGATGAACCTTTAGCTGGTTCGCTTCAGTTTGGAGGCCAAAACTATGTCTTCGGGAATTTCTCCCAAAGCTTGAAAGCTAGGATGGGGTCCATCCAGTTGGGTTCTTGGTCAACGCAACACGCTTCAGGTGATTCGTCGACACTTATTTCTCGGCGCACTTCCACATAGACAGATCGGTTCAGCTCGGTAAGAGTTGAACTAGCAAGTTTGGAGAGAGCGTCAGCTTGAGCATTCTGACCCCATGGGATCAGCTGAACTTAAAAAGTTCTCAGCTTTGTAATAACTGATTTGATCTTGGCAAGATAGGCGATCATCACTACAAGAAAAACATTTTTGGGCGACGAGTTAAAAATTTATGGGGGACGAAATTAATAGTCGTTGCCAAATATATAATTATGGACCACGAGGTAAAAACTGTCGCCCAAAGTGGAGTAATAGGCGACGAGTAAGTCATGTGTTGCCCTTACCTGTAATAGGGCCACGGAACAAGGGCAACAAAATTACTTAATTCGTCGCCCAAACCAAATTAATTTCGTCTCCCATCACTAAAAATTAGGCGGAAATAACCCCGCTCAATTGAAATCCCAATTTTTCAATACTCCCAATATTCTATTTAAAATACAAACTAGAAGCTCTTCTCTTTCCTCTCTCATATTCGAATCAGAAATCCACAACAGCCATTGTAAAGGTTTCTTTTTTGTTTTTTGTTTTTTTTTTTCATTTTTTTTGCGTCCTTTCATGGTTTTTATTCTTACAGTATGTCAATCTATGTTTTTCATTTGTTAAAATTTTTCTAGTTTTGTAAATCAGCCAAACCCTATTTTTGATTGTTAATTTCGTAGGTGGTCCGGCGGTATTTAACGGGAGCACTAATGACGGCTACAAGGTGTCCTTGATCTCAACGGGTCAGTTATGCAGTGGTTAAGATTCATTCTTTTCTATATTAATCAAGTGAATTTCGATTTCATTTCAGTAATTAGATAAAAAGAAAGCGTTCGCTTAATTATTTTATGCTTTTAATTTTTCCATTTAGAATTATTGATGTTATTGGTTTTTTTTGGTTTTGTTTGGTGTGACGGATATTTTCAGAAATATAGATGACAGATTTGTCCCAAAAAATTTTAAGGGTTTATATTAGATGGGTAATATTAACTCCGAATTTGATTGAATTTACTGGTTTGTGTAATATCAAGTAGAGAGAATGTAACCATCCTAGCATTAGATCACACTTATGGGAGGACAATGATATTAGTTTAATTAATCTGATATGTAAGAGGTTTTCGTTCATGTCTAATTTTTTTTTTTTAACTTCAATTTTTATTAGTTTGTAACAAATTTACAATACATAACCTAAAAATCTAATTTCATGATGAGTAAATTGAGTATCATGTAGAGATTTAGTTGTAGGAGAACATGTCTAATTTTAACATACAGAACCTACTACTTTGTGTATAATAAACCGCGCAGACAACAACATTCAGTAATCCTGTTGCATGCTCTATCATGTGATTCTCATTGATCATTGAAGGATGATTTTTTTGATCAGTAAATATTATTGTAGGGAATATTTCAAGCATTATAATCCCAAAATTGAACCCCACTGTGATCATACACTAAAGTATGGTGGCGTTCCAAAGGGAAAGAAAAGAGAGCAAAAGAGTCGCCAACAAGTTTTAGGAACTTGTAAACCCAAAAGACAATCCAAAAGGACCATCAACTCCATAAGGTCTTGAACCAAACAGGGCTCAGGGATGAGGGTACGAATCCAATCTACAAAAGAAATGACCCGCCCTATAAAATAGGCCTCTACTTTGTTCTGCTCGTATTCATGTGCGCTTTTTGAATAACATACAAACATTATATTAAACCTAACCTGTTTAATCTATGTTGGTTGAATATTAATGCACAAATAATACTATTATTGGCGATCACTTGAGTTAACATCACATTAGCCTAATCTAAATTATTAATTATCTTATTAAGCGTGATTTCAAGTACAAATTCCCTTTAAGCATGCATAAAAGATGTGATCAAGCAATAACAGTAATATATAATATCAAGCAACATAATAACAATCAAAATAATAATCATAATAATAATAATCATAATCATGATAAGGCATAATAAAGCTTAATAATATTAGCAAGATCCTAGGCATGATACTAACAAGATTAATAACAAACCCTAGCATGTCACTAAACAATAAAGATCAAAGCTTTAAACCTAACATGGTACTAACATGCTATTATAACATTAGAAAGAATAAGAGACATCCCTAAACATGATACTAGAAAGCATAAAAACATCCTAACATGATACTAGGAATTAATAAACAATAATAAACGTGCTTTCTACATTGTGAATAAAATAGGGAGTAAGCTAATCTACTTACTTTGAAGCCTCGTGCCTCTTTCTAATAACAAAATGCACAAGTTAGTAAACTTCAATGAAAATAATAAAGAATAATTAAAGAATTAAAATAAAGTTTAAATTAAATAAAGTTTAAACTAGATTTGGACCAAACCCTCAGATTGTATTAAACCTTGCACGTCTAGGGAGAAGGCAACTTCGAACTTGGCTAGATGCTTCTAAGTCTTGTGAATGCGGAATATTGTTTGTAAAAAGTTTGGTTTAGAAAGAGAGAGAGAGTAAGAAAGAAAAGAATTAAGTAATTCTTGATGAGAGTTGATGAAAGTTGATGAATAAAAACAGAGGTCGAGGACCCTATTTATAAGAAAACAGTCCGGAAAACCATAGAATTTGATAAGGAATAAAACTCCACTCTGTCGCTAACAAACCAACCTTGTCGCCATAAATTTATCTTGTCGCCAAACGACGGGTTTGTCCAGTTTTTGCGGATTTTGTTTTTATCATATCTTTTGATCTAGAAGTCCAAATAAGTCATATAATATGTAGTTGGAAATCTCTTGAAGTCTAATTTCTAATGCAATTAGAATCAGATTAAAATATTTTGTATATAAAAAGATATAGCCAAAATAGTGAAAGGGTGTCAGTTTTGGATAGAGTTTCGTATTTCTTTCATATCTTTTTCGTTATAGCTCGGAATTAATATTATAATAAATCATTGGAAAGGTAATTTAAATATCTATCCAACCATATTAAATTTGGATAAAAAATATGAGGCACGAAAATAATATCTGACTATCTTTGAACATCTTTAAATCTGAATAGAATTAGGAAAGTTTTAAAAAAGGAAAGTTTATATTCAAATCAAATTCCATGATCTTATCTTTTCAAAAAAGGATAATTAAGATATTTTAGAAACTTATAAAATATTTTAATCAATCCTAATTAGTTTAGGAATAGGATTAAACCTTTGGACCCTCCTCATGATCATTGGGTCGTAGGTAAAATCCGGTTTGGGCCTAGTTTAGTATTTTGGCCATAACTTCCTCATTATTCATCGGAATTGGGCTTATAATATATCGTTGGAAAGGTCTTTTAAAGACCCATCCAACTACACCATTATTGGACCCTTATCATGGACCAAACTAAACTGGATTGGATATTTTCATAAAATAGAGTGGGTTTTCGAAAACAGAAAGAAGGATTTTAATAAAAACTAACCGCAACACTTGACTTTTCCACACTTTCACCTTATTCGATTATTATTCGACATAAAAGGTATTCATCACTGGGTTTAGTTTCGGGGAGACACAAATGGGTGTCTACAATTATACTTCATTTTTCAAAACACTCCCTTTTCTTTATTGTTTTGGTATTTAGGCTGTCTATAAATGGACAAGTGCATACTATATGTTTGTTTTGAATTGGTGTCAAAATGTTATCTTCATCAATTTTGGCACTTGGAGTGAAATGTTTTTTCTATGCATATACTTTATTTTTATAATTGGAGGAAACACCTATGATGCAAACAAAGTTTTATAATGCAGTGATCTTTTCATACCCGTCAATTGTTTTAGGAAAAGAGAGCAATTGTGAAAAATTTGGAGCATATTCAATTCATTATTACTGTCCATGAAGTTCTTTTGCTTTCTTAAGGTCCTTCTACTACCCCTTTTGTTAAGGAGCTTCAAAGAAGATTAGTCTTTGTTTTCAGGCTGGTCTTTTCTAATTGATTTCTTTTGATATTATATCATGGGGTTTAATTTTTGGTGTTTGTTTTTTTATTTATTATTTTTGTGATTGATTATCAGTTTGTGTTGCTATATGTTTCAATTTGGTGTTAGAATCGATGGTAAATTTAAATATTTTTATATGAGTGAGCTTCCTATGTGGAGTTGCTTGTGATAAGGGTGGAGCTACTATGATCAGAGGCTTTTGTTCTTTCCACTTGTTAATGATAAATTGAACTTGCTTTTAGAGAATTGTTTTGATGAAATTTAGCCAGCAGTATGCCTTGGCCAAAGTACGAAAAATGACTCCTTGGGCAGTAATAATATAATGGTTTTTATACTACTCTATTTTATTGTTCCCATTCCTTTCATTCCCCTTTTCTCAAGCTTAATTTTCTTCTTTTCAAATACAACCCCATATACAAATGATTTATAATTATGGAAGGATCCTCCCTTTTGCTCATAGGACTGAATTTTTTTTATTAAATTACCAAACATTAAATTTATAGTTCATTGGCAGATGTTTATAATGAACATGTTTTACGTATATGTTAATTCCTTGTTGTTTTGTTCTGGTTTAAATTACACAATCTGGTACATACTTGCTAGACTAAGTTAACTTTCTTCATTTTTAGGCCTTCATAGTTCTAATTCACATCAATAAACTCGTTCACCTACTGCTTATCCATGTCATTAATACTCTAGTCAGTGTGACAACTTCTCTTAATAGTTACTAACATTTACATGTATTATAATGAGCAAGAATACTAAATAGAAAAACCTATCATAAATGATTTCTTGTGGTAATTTTGTCATCAATGAGATCTTTCACCTCCTACATACTTGTTTTAAATTTGATGTCTTTTATTTTTTTAATGATTGTATCATATTAATGGTACTATTGTCATTTTCATGACCTCCCTTTTATGTGGCGAAAAGAGCAATATAGTTTTTATTCTATTTTATTATACTTTATTGTAATTGTGTGTATCTAATTTTGGAATATTATTTTACAGGAACAATGGGTCGTGATTTTTTCGTAACAAGCCGAGGAACACGATGTACATTTTGGATATATTTTTACTCTTTATTACATTAGTAATTTCTAGGGATTATTAAATTTAACTTAGATGGTCCTATTACATGTTTCTTAGTAATACAAGTTTAATGTAATTTTGATTTTCTTGGATTGAACTTGGAGAAACTCATGTACTTTTAGTTATGGGTTTGTATGCCATAACTTTGATCTATGAAATATAAATGTATTGAAATAGGGAGTCATTACTATTTTCCTATGAATAGTATAATGATATGTATATTACGTTTGTAAAACATGCAGGAGAAAGGTAAAAAGTAGCTCGAAAACAACACAAAACTCATTGTCCAATATTGTATTTATTAGGCAACAAAATAATCATTTAACTCGTTGCCCATCACAGAATTTGGTCAACAAAATCGACGCACATTACAATTTAAACTTGGTACTACGTTATGAAATTGGACAACAAAGGTAACTTTTTGTTGCCCAAAATAGTTTTGGGCGACGCCATTATGGTTGCCCAAACGCTATCTGCGATGTGACAATATCACCTTTAGGCGACAAAATATGTTAGTCGTTGCCCAAAGCGCAAGTACAAAGGCAACGAAAATAAGAATTCATAGCACAAAGTTGTAACTAGGGCGATAACCTCATTCGACGCCCATGCTCGGTTATGTGCAACTAGATACCTATTCGTCGCCTAAATAGGAATGGGCGTCGACCCTTGTGCGACGAGCCCACGACGACCTGAATATCGTTGCCCAAGAGTGTGGGCGACGAATTGACAAGAAAGGGCGACGAATTTGTTTGTTGCCCAAAAGAGTTTTTCTTGTAGTGCATTGAGGGCTCTTTGGCCTCGTAGCTGCCCCCGATCTGATATGCAACTAGCTGAGAGTCTGTCTTCAGACAGACATGTTCGGTTTCCAAAGAGATGCACAATTCTAGGCCAGCGATTGCTGCCTCATATTCGGCTTCGTTGTTTGAAGCTTTGAAAGAAAATTTCAGTGCATACTCGAAGGATTTACCTTCGGGAGAGGTTATCACTACCCTTGCCCCCGAACCATTTACGGTGGAGGATCCATCCGTAAAAACGGTCCAAACTTTCTTTTCATCATCTAGCGTCTCCTAGTACGAGCATTCAGCCAGGAAGTCCGCTAGAGCCTGAGCCTTGATGGCTGCTCTCGGCTGGTAGTTGATGCTGAACTCACTGAGCTCGAAAGCCCACTTGGCCAACCTACCAGATTTTTCAACTTTGCCCAGGACTTTTTCCAACGGCTGATCAGTCAAGACCACTATTTGATGGCAATCAAAGTAGGGCCTTAGCTTCCGAGCGGCTACCACTACTACATAAGCAACTTTTTTTAGTAGGGGGTAGCGAGCCTCAGCCTCCGTCAGAGTATGGCTGACGAAGTAGATCGGCTGCTGAATTTTTTTTTCTTCCCTCAGCATCACTGCACTAATGGTGGCTGGGCTAACAGCCACGTATAAGTACAGAGAATCTCCCTCAACTGGGCTAGCTAGTGTTAGGAGTTGAGCCAGATGCTCCCGAAGCTGCTTGAAGGCTTCTCTTTGCTCATCTTCCTAGACGAGCTCTTTTGTTTTTGGGAGTTTCAAGGCTTTGAAGAAGGGTAACCCCTTATCCGAGGCTCTAGAGATGAACCTTGAGAGGGCTGCCATTCTTCCAGTGAGCCGCTGAACGTCCCTCTTTATTTTCGGCTCGGGAACTTGCACCTTAGCGGGATTGGCATCAATCCCTCTTTTGCTGACTATGAACCCAAGGAATTTCCTTAATTTCACGCTGAAGACACACTTCTTCGGATTCAGCTTCATTTGGTGCTTTCTTAAGGTGGCGAAGGTTTCGGCCAGGTCCTCAACATGGCCTTCATTTTTTTTTGCTTTTGACGATAGAATCTTCAACATAGACTTCCATGTTTTTGCCTTTTTTATCGGCGAAAACCTGATCCACCACCTTTGATAAGTTGCCCCCGTATGTTTCAATCCGAAGGGCATCATTTTGTAATTATACACCCCGGCGTTCATGAAGAATGCCGTCTTTTCTCAATCGTCGGGGTGCATGAAGATCTGATGGTACCCCGAGAATGCGTCCATGAAACTAAGCAAGGCATGGCCACTTGTCAAGTCGACTAGATGATCGATCCTCGACAGGGGATAGAAATCCTTCGGACAAGCCTTATTTAGGTCCGTAAAGTCAACGCACATTCTCTAGGTGTCATTTTCCTTCTGAACCATCACCACATTGGCCAGCCATTCTGGATACTGACAGGATTCGATGAAGCCCGCATCCAGCAACTTTTTGACTTCGGCTGCGATGTCTCGGTTCTTATTTGCGGAGTGATTCCGCTTCTTTTGCTTAAGTGGCCGACACGTTGGGTCGACGTTAAGCTTGTGACAGATGAGGTCTGGACTTATCCCGGGATGTCAGCTGTCGAGAAAGCAAACACATCTCGGTTGTCCCGAAGGAGTTAGATGAGCTCAACGCGGACTTTCGGATCAAGATCCAGCCCGATTGTGACACATTTCTCAGCGTCTCCTTCGGTTAACTCGACCGTTTCAGTCTGCTGGTCCAACTCCATTGTTGTGGGGCCGGACTCTTCATTATCTGGCTTGCTGTCTATATCAGCAGGCATCCCAGACTTTTTCTTCTTCGGCTGGCTCTCTGAGTCTCTCGGCTTAGATGAAGAGCTAGCCTTTTCTTTCTTTGGCCCTTTTTCTTTGGCTAGAGCTCCTTGGGCCGAAGCACTTAGGCCTTTCGGCTTCTTCGTGCTTGGCTCTCTTTCGTTCTCCTCTTCATCCTCGCCATCATATTCTGAACGACTAGAGGACGGCTTGAGGAAGTTGCACCTTCGGGCTTCCTTTTGGCTGCCCTCAATTCTTTCGGGGTAGCCAGCATCCGAAACATAGATCATGAGATGATGGTATGTCGAGACTACCCCTTGAATCTTGTGAATTATGGGTCTCCCCATGATCACGTTGTACACTGAAAGAGCAGCCGATGGTGACAAGAAGGGTCACCTTCCCATCTGGATAAGTTAAAGTTTCGTTGAATCCGGATACCGGGTAGGGTATCGGCGTGAGGTGCTTGGGCTTCAGCTTAATTTGGTTATAGGCCTTTCGGAAGAAAATGTTTGCTCCGCTACCACCATCAACAAGGACTTTGCTGACGTCGTGGTTGGCCACCGTGAGGATGATCACCAACGGGTCCTCGTGAGGGTACGTCACCCCCAGTAGTCAGCGGATGTGAACGTCATGTTCGGCACCGGTGTCTGGGGCGACTATATACTGGCATTGTTCACTTGATGGGTCAGATCCCTAAGGTGAAGCTTGTGCTCCCTCCGAGAGCATACTCCTCCCGAAATAACATGAATAGGAGGAAATTTTCCCTCCACAGTTTTGCTGGTCTTTCGGGGGAAGTCAATTTCTTGCCGAGAGTCCTTTTCGGATTTCTCAGCCTCTTTTTTCTCACGGTGATCCGTGATACATTTTTTCAAATACCCCTTCCGGACCATGTCCTCGATTTAGTCCTTCAGCTGGATACATTCTTCAGTATTGTGTCCCGGTGACTCATGGAACTCACACCATTGATTTTTATTTTTTCGCTGATACCACTCAGGGAGTGGCCTCGGCTTCTAGTAACTCTGCTCTTCCTTCGTCAAGTTGTAGATTTTAGCGCCCGGAAGGGCGAGCGGAGTGTAGGACTCATATCTGCCCGAGAAAGGTGCAGACTTTTCCTTCTTCGGCTCGTTGGCCGAAGATTGTTCTGAGGCTTTCGCCTTCTAGCCTTGGCCTTTGAACGATTGTTGTTTTTGCTTCCCGCCCCCAGATTGAGGTAGGGTTTTTGTTTTGTTCCACTCTTCGGCTCGGATGAACTTGTTCGAAGCGTTCAGAGCCTCCTCCAAAGTCCGAGGTGAATTCATGACCATGAAGTCGGAGAACGGTCCAGTTCTGAGACCGTGCTGAAGAGCGAAAATTGCCTGCCCTTGGTCCAGCTGAAAAATGCTGGATGACTCGTTGCTGAAGCGAGTCAGATAGTCACAGAGACTTTCAGCCTCCCCTTGCTGCAGGCCCATGAGCTTTGCAGTGGTCTTTTCTCGGCGGTTTGCCGTAGAAAACTTGCTCTTGAATTTGGCGGACAAATCGTCCCACCCCGTTATCTAGCCTACCTTTACTCTGTTGGAGATCCACGCTTGCGCGACCCCCTTGAGAGTGGTGGGAAAATATTTGCACCAAGTTGCTTCGAACCTGAGGCATAGATGCATATGTGCCTCGTAAGAGGCAATCTGGTCCTTCGGATTTGAAGTCCCATCATAGGTGATGTGCGACGGGATTTTAACCATCGGCACATGGTCTTCCAAAATCCATTGCTTGAATGGAGAACTGGAAGGAAGCATTACGGCCTTTTCCTTATTCCTAGCCGAAGGGACCGCGCTCCGCCCTCTCAGAGAGGTAGAAGTGGTTTTCGTCCCTGGCTAGGAAGTTTAAGCCTCGGCTGCAGGGAAGGAGAGGCGGCTGTGCACACTCTGCTCCCTGTCGCCAAGACGGTCGAGAGCGCTTCGGCGAGCAGTCTCTGGCCGAGAGGCAGAGCTGCTGCTTCTGTTGGTTTTGCTCTTGGTGAGCTGGGTTGTAGGCTCTCTGAAGAAGTGGGAGTTTCTTTTCATTTCTTGTTCGGTTCTCCAGGTTTCCTCCTCCCGTTCTGCCAATTCCCTAAAAGAGGTAGGTTTCTCCCCCTCCTGGCCGAGCTTTCTCCGCTAATGCCTGGTTTGCGGAGGAGTTCGGTCGCGGGGAGGTGGCATGTTTTGGGCCCTCATGGTGTCCATGAGTACCGCCAAGGCTCTCGCTACCTCCTCCGAGTTAGGCCCCGTTTGGGTTGTCCTCCGCTGAGAGCGAGAGTCAGAATGGATGCTCAAGGGGTGACTCCGATCATGGGATTGAGTCCTATGAGTGGACTGATTTTCAGCATTGGACCGAGGTGGACTCGGATTGTGATTAGATTGGATTATTGGAGAGAGAGATCTCTCCCGAGATGGCCCTCCCGAACTGGGCTCCTTAGAGAAATTTCGGTCCGGTGAAGGAGATGGCGTAGGAGTAGGAGGATCCAAGGGCCTCCCACTTAATGTCATTCGTCCCTACAGACGACGCCAAATTGTTTCGGGTGAAAACAATGGGACCTTGCCGAAGGTCCAAAGATGTGGTGAACACTGGGCTCGGTCCAAGTAATGTTGGGCCGAGGGTTTCCTACACAGCAAACACACGTAAACTAGCCTCGGGGCTGTTTCCGAGGAAGGCCCCTCCAATCCTAAAGTTAGTACAATGTGTAGAGAGAAATAGCTATGCAAGAGAATTAATTGCTTGAGGCTATGTGTGAATAAATGTAAAATGGTACAATTGATGCATTTTATACCTTTGCATAACTTGGAGAAGTGGGCCTAAGTCAAATGGGCTGGCCATGTTGACTGACCTTGACTTTAGCATTGATGGAGAGTTGAACCTTGAACCTTGGGCTTTAAATTGAATCATTTATGGACCAGGCCCAATTGGATTAAATTGGACCCAAACACTACGTAATCAATTTGAATGAAGACTTCTATTATCAAATCAGCAAACAAATCACACGAAGTAGGTAAATTACAAAGGAAAATCCAATTTTAATCATCCTAATGAATGGAGTTGTATCATCACACATCATGTTAGTGTAAATGTGACACATGGCATGACATTAACCTATCTTCATTTTTGGATACTTTTCTTTTTTTAATAATACTTTCCGGCTACATCCAAGTTCATGCATATCTTCATTCCTTGTCGTCAAGTAACAATAACCAGCGAAATTAGCCTACCTTTGACATAATCAGACAAACCCTTTTTTTTTTTTCCCCTTTGCTACAAGCCTATGCAAATTCAATTTTTTAAAATAGATACTATTGAATACCATAAACAAAACAAACAAATAAACAAGATCCAAGACAAAATAATGAAACAAACAAAGAAATTGAAACAATCAAGGATATAAGCTCAATTATATACCATACACACATAAATGACCCGATCTATTTCTCATATTGTTATTTTAGTTTGACTTTTTACATTTTTTTATAAATTTATTTTACATGACCATTTGTATATTCAATTATATATTACTCCGTATTAATAAATTTATAAAAATTTGTTAATTTGAAAATGTTTATTGAAATTAATCCAATAACAACATAAATAACTACACTTATCATTGTATAGTAGTATTGTACTTCCTCCTTTTTTTTATAGTTGCAACATTTTCCTAATATGGAAATATTACAATAGTTGCAACACACTATAAAAGGAAAGTTTTTATGGTGTAAATTGTACTATTATCTTTATTTAAAGCACATGGCCCACTTTATTATGCTCCTAACAACCTTTTAACCTCATTTTAAGTGTATTATGACATGTAAGACCCACTTTTTATTGAATATTGTGATAAAATGTGTGTTGCAACTATAAAGAAACGGAGGAAGTATTTAAAAATAGTCAAAGTTAAAATATAATAGTGTAAAAAGTAAAAGTGATGCATCTTTTATAAAAAAAGTAATATTAGGAAAAAATACACTTCAATAATACACATTATGGGCGATTTACTTTTAATAATCGCAATTATGGGTGATTTACTTTTAATTATCTGAACTAAGGTTTAGTATTTAATATTCCTAACTATGAGGTCAGTTAGCTTTCAATATAATGGTCCCAACCGGTCAATGAGTAGTCCATGAACTGTTACAACAGGTGACTATAACATGTGTCAACACGTGACAGGTCCAAATTAAAAAAAAACACACACAAAAGAAAGAAAAATTCCCCAAAATCGTAGCTAGCCATCGTTATCCCCACCATTGCCAAAACCTAATCTCCACCAAAAAACAGTCGACCACCCCCAACCCATAACCACTAAACTGGTCGCCCACCCCTATTAATCATCAAAATCGACCGGCCGCCACTCTACCACCCATTAAATCCACCCCTGACCTCCAAAATCACCAACGCAACCCAATTCGACCCCAAAACCACCATCCTAGCTACAACTTGAATCCGCCGCAAAACCCACAAAACCAGGTCTACAACTTGAATCCACTGCCAAAACCACCCCTCCTCCCTTCCCCTAGCACCGAAATGGCCGATTTCTAGCTTAGGGTGGGAAAAGGGAGGAGGGACGGACGATTTTGGTGACTGATGAGTGACATTTATGGCACTCATTTGATCTCTTTTTGGATGAATTTCATTTCATTTTATAACTCTTTTCTTTAGTTTTCCTTAGTTTTACTCTTGATTTCTTCATTTTGTGCTTTTCTTAGTTAGTTTCTCTATTTTGTGCATTTTCTAGTTTATTTGTTGTTTTTCCCTTTTATTTGCCTTTTCTCCTTTGTTTGTAGGTTGTGATTGATTGTCCAAGAATTCCCGAGCTTCCTCTCCATGGTTTTTCATTGATTTTCATGCCTAAAGCTTGTGCAAGAAGTTTCAAGTCAAAGGGGGATCCAAGGAGCATGCTTCAAGGTCTTGTATATGCCTTTCTCATGGCTTATATCCTTCAAGAAATTCAAGAAAGTTACTGCCTACCTTGTCCTCCATCACCATCATCTAGGATGTGTGCACCACATGAGCTAGGACGAAGAAGAAGAAAGGAGGCTGCAGTTTTGTGCGGGCGCACACGGGGAGTGTGCGGCCGCACATATGTTGTGTGCGGCCGCACATGGAGTGTGTGCGGGCGCACCTTTCTGGGTGTGTCCCGTGCGCACTTCTCTCTCTCCTCCGAGCGCCCGCACCTGTGTGGGTCTATTCTTGGGCGTCAAAACCGACCTTCTCCTTTGTATATATAGTTATTTCCTTCTATTTTTGGAAGAAAGAAGTTTCATAATAGAATTAGATCATATTCTTAGCTTAGTTGAGAGCTTCTCTCTCTAGATTTAGGGGTTAGTTTTAGGAGTAGATTTTAGAGAGAGAAAGTGAAGAACTTCAATGGTGATTGAGAGATTGAAGATCCAATGGTGACAATTGTATTGGAGATCTACTCTATTATCAATGAGCATTTCTAAACTCTATCTCATTTATTGTTTTGTTAGTATTCATGTTTAGATGGTTGATTTTGATTGGATTTTGATGATTTGATGATTGATGTTTGATTGGAGTTATTGTTCTTCTTTGATTGTTGATTCTTTGATTGTTAATTGTTGTTTTCTTTAGTTGCTTTGTTGATTTGATGATGTTGCTAGAGTAGTTGTTTGGTTAGGGATTTGGTGAAGCTTGTATTATGTAATGGATTGATGTAGATTGGGGATTTTGATGGAGTTGATGATGTGATTAAATTGGTTAATTGATTATGTGCATGTGTGTGTTTGATTTAGGCTTGATCACCCTAGTTATTCACACTAGATTGCATTGTAAGTTCACATTGATACGGACCATTGATTTGTGGCTTGCATTTACACGATTGAGGTGTCTTGTGATGTTTCCTAGCTAGAGTTTATCGTAGTTGACGCTAGTTAGACCTCTAGGAGAATAACTTGATATGCTCTTTTGGTTGCATAATTGATCTTCCCTCACATTGCTTGACTTAGTCAACTTCCTAAACTAATTTGCATTGTTCGTTGCTATTATAAGTGAATCCTAATCCCTAGCATTTTATTTGTTTGGTTTCCTTTTCTTAGTAGTTGTTAGTGTCCTCTTTTACCCTTTGTCTTCGACCTAGCTTAGGCACATAATTGAAAGCACTTAGACATTACCGTTCCTTTGGGTTTGACCCTTGACTTACCTCTATACTTGTATTTAGGTTTGTTAAGTGTTTATAAATTTTGTTTGGCTTAGGAGGATTAGTTCAACGACCTAATTTTCCCACGTCAGTGACAGAGGAAGGGAGATGGGTCGTTTCAAGGCTCGCCGGTGTTGGTTTCTTTGGGGGTCGCGGTGGGCTAAATGGGTGGTTTAAGGGGTAGAGGTGGGTCAGATAGGTGGTAGATGACCGGTCGTCCGTTTTCAAAGGTGAAAGAGGAGTGGGCGGCCGGTTTCTGGCAAGGTTAGGAGGTGGGATAGGGTTTGACGGTGGTTAATTAGGCGGCCCTCCTCTGCTTCCTTACAAAGACAGATTTCCTAGAACTGAAATTAAGTCAAAATAATGATTTCAGTTCAACAAATATAAGGTGAACAAAAAAGAGCCTAATTGTATATGTACACAAGCATTTTGTCTTTCTAACTTCCAAATTTTTATATGTGTAACTTTTTTTTGTTGAAATCAATAATAATTTTCAAAAAAGAAATTAATTATAAATCGATTACTTCTTCACTGCATCACATGTAGTTTAGGAGTGTTCAAAAATTAAGCGGACTAGAAAATGGACCGAACTAGACCAAATTATTCAACCCAGTCTTTTGGGGCCGTATATTATTACTTGCTCTATTTCTCCATGCGCGAAATTTTAGAAGAAATAGAAGAATGTAATAAAATTTGATGGAAGTGAAGTTGATTGAAGAATAAAAAATAAAAAATAAAAAATCTAAGAAAAAATGTAAAAGTGAGTAAAAGAAGGGAGGAGAGAGAATATTATAAAAATTAAAATATGATTTGAGAGGACCATCAATGAGGTGGAAAATAATAAAATATTAAAAGTTTCCAAGAAATAGAAGATAGGGCATGTAACAAACTACGGCCGCAAAAGGGAAGTGGAACAAGTAATAAAATCCGGAGGGAATAATTTTTTCTAGTTTTCAATCCGGTCAGATCTAAAATCTTCTTAAAACCAGTCTTGGAACAGAATAGTTTTTTGCTTAAAGTATGCTAAAAATTTAATAAATGATTTAAGACTATCTTTACTAATTAAGTTAGGAAATTGAAACTTTTATTTCATGAGGTTTTTGTATAGACTTTAAAATATATATATATATATATATATATATATATATATATATATATATATATATATATATATATATATATATATATATATATGGGAGCCATGTAAAAGTGTTGCACTGAAATGGCCACCCCTCATTTTTTATTTATACAAAATTCCCTAATTAAGAAGTTTATCCCAAATATGAGATTATTGAATGTTGTTTGGTTAAAACTCAAACTATGGTTAGGTTTTAATTAATTTTTTTTTTTTTTTTTTTTAAAAAAAACAAATTATAAAAAGACCAGCCAACCACCACCTCCACCAATGACTTCGTGAGAAAAACCCAATATGAGGAAAGTCCAATCTTTAAAAATGATAAATAATCAATTATAATGGTACCATCCAAATAGTTATTTATATATTATCCGGACAATTAACCATGTCATCCAGCCAATTAATTATATCATCCAGCCTATACACTTAAAGATAACATTCAAATAGTAACTGATTTTATATGGGCAATTAACCGTGTCATTCGATCAATCAATCATATCATCCAACTTACCTATACTCTTAAAGATATCATCCATGTACTAATTGATATCATGCAGACAATTAACCATGTCATCTAACCAATTGATCATATCATCCCCCTTAGACAATTTCTTAGAAACAATAGAAAAGAAAAAAAAAAGATGAAGATGAGTTTACCGAGTAGAATTCGCAGCAGCTACGGAGGAGTTTCCATATCATAACCTAATTAATCCAATGGTTTAGATTATTGTTGATAGATTGACAATGTGAAGATTGTTTAGGTTAAAGAATATGTGAAGGTAAGGACCGTCTCACCAACGGTAAACATCATCCAATACTATGTGTCGAAAAAACCAAATCAAATTGGTATCTAATTCACTAATTGGAGGTTTATTTTCATTTCCTTTTCATTTTCATAACGATATTCGACATCTTCAAAGCTGTTACGTAAATATACAATTAATATAAGAAATTAGGCCCACCGTAACATATGGCAACCAACAAAGCACAAGCTCGTGATGTCGTGCATGTATGATGTATGGTATAACTTTTTTTTTTTTTTTTTTTTTTTTTTTTTTTTTTTTTTTTACTAAAGATCAACTCAATATATAAATAAAAACATGATTACAACCTAAATAGACTAATATATGTATGGTATAACTTGTTCGCTAAATAGATACTAAAAGGATAATTTGTAACACTCAAGTCGACCAAATAATCATAGCCAGACATAATCCCTTCATTTCTTGTACGTATGTGATAGTAGTATTTGTGTTGTATTTTCACATAATATCTATTCTCTTATCACAAAGCCAAACACAAATTAATATTTTATTTTGTCCTTATATTACTTCGTTATATTAATAGTTCAATTTGTGTGTGTATGTACTATTAACGTGAATACTAATTCTAAATAGCTTAGGAGTAAGAGTAACTACTTCTCTCGAAAAAAGGTATGGAAGCAATAGGAACATTATTTGTAGTATTTTCTTTGGTATGTGTTGTGTTGGTGAATTTGTTGTGGAGTATATTGGAGTGGGTATGGTTGAAGCCTAAGAGATTAGAAAAGTGTCTTAGAAAGCAAGGTTTCCAAGGTAACTATTATAGGCTACTCCATGGAGATAACAAAGACAAAGAAAGGATGCTGATTGAGGCTAGATCGAAGCCTGCTATGCCGTATTTATCAAATGATCATCTTTCGCGTGTTAATCCATTCTTTCATCACACTTTCAATACATACGGTACATACTTGTGTTGACACTACCTATGTTTTACTATGTAGAAGTATCATTTAATCTTCAAAAGTTTTCATGGCAAATAAATAATTTTTTGCTAAATTCGTTTCAATTTGTAGTTACCAATTTAAATCTTATAATACTTGTTTAAAGGTATTTTACAGCTATTGAAAATAAAATAACAAGCATGAAAAACTTATAGAAAAAAAAATATTAATTAACAACAAAAGAAAACGAAGGAAATTCCACATTTATATAATCCCTTTTATTAAAAAAAATCCTTAATTATTTTAAAGTTTAGTCTATTATATATCATGTGTACACCCCCAAGCATGCAACTATTTTTCCTATTGTTAAATATGGGTCTGGGCCGCATCTATTACGGGAGAGTGCAAGTCCACCACTTCACAAGATCAAGTAGGTTCCACCTCAAAATCATATGGCAATGAGGGGAGTAGCACCTTAGCCTTATATTGTGGTGGTAACTCTCAAACTCTTTCAATGTGGGATTCCATTATATTACCACTACACTTCCCCTTTAGTGTTTAGTGTATTTAGTGTGGGACAAGAGAATGCTCACATGTGGGTGTTCATGGGCTCAACACTCCCCCTCACATGTTGAGCTGTCCATAGCTTTTGGCCCAGTATACTTTAACCATTAAAGCCCCAATTGTGAGATCGTGGGCCCGGCTCTGATACCATGTTAAATACGGGTCTGGGCCGCATCCATTACGGGAGAGTGCAAGTCTATTACTTTACAAGTCCAAGGAGGTTCCACCTCAAAACCATATGGCAATGAGGGGAGTAGCCTCTTAGCCTTATATTGTGGTGATAACTCTTGAATTCTTTCGTGTGGGATTCCATTACCACTACACTCCCCATTTAGTGTTTAGTGTTTTAAGTGTGGGACAAGAGAATGCTCACATGTGTGTTGTTCATGGGCTCAACACCCTTCGATAACAAAAGAGTGGGAAAAAAAAGACATGCAATTGTTTTATGAAATGGATTAACATATACTTTCATTAATATTGAATTATCAGCGTTAAATCGGTTTGTCTGTGATTATAGGATTTATGCTAATCTGTAATTGATAACTTGACATACTACCTCCGTTACAGGTTATGTGCAATGATTAGACATTTTTTCTCTCTGCTTTATGTCAAATTATTGCACATAACTTGTAACGGAGGTAGTATAATTTTGTAGTACGGAGTAACCTAAAAAATGAAAAGTGAATTTATTTTAAAATTTGACATACAATATGATGCGTCACATCAGGGTAACATGATAGGGGATGATAGGTCATCTTCCTTATGTGTCGACTTGACGTGCAAGGTGGTTTATGAAAAGTTTAGGGACAATCCTAGTCACTAGATCAAGACAATCATTGCGTGGGAAATTTTAACTACTTACAAAGTTACATTATCGCTATTTTGAGACCTACTCCGTATTACAGGTGTTGAAAACCGATTTGGAATGAAACTGATCAAAAAATTTAAATTCAGATTTTAAGTTACATTAACAAAATCTTTTAGCATGACTCAAAATTAAATAGATCTGATCTGACCTTATTAACCTAATCCAAATATCCGAATCTATACACTAGTGAATTTAGTCCATATGATAAGTCATCTACGCAAATGGATGTGTCCTTGATCTTATTGTAGAACATTAAGCAAGTCCTTTCTCTGTCTTATTATAATGGTTACCCTGGAGGTTCATACAGCACTTTACAAGAAATGATTTAAAATTAAGATATGCATGTATATAACGTGGGACAAAGTAAAGTGTAAGAATTATTTTGATATGTAGTACATATTTATTTGTGTACAGGTAAAAAATGTTTTATGTGGAATGGTCCAACGCCTTTGGTGTCGATTTCGGAACCAGAGTTGATGAGAGAAGTGTTTATGAAGATAAACGAGTTTCAGAAGCCACAATCGAACCCTTTTTTTAAGCAGCTCGCCACTGGTTTGGTCCAAGTAGAGGGTCATGTATGGGCCAAGCGGAGAAAGCTACTCAATCCAGCTTTTCACATTGAGAAGCTAAAGGTTACTTGTTTCTAATTTATATAGTACTTTGTTTAATTCTCCTTTTATATTATCACAAATTAGATAGAAAATATAATAGAATTTGCTTGATTATTATTCATCAATAAATAGAGTAATTATACAAAATCTATATGCTCATAAGAAAAAAACAATATTCCTAAAAGATATAGGGAAAATATATTTTAATAATCCCAACAATTTGAGACTCACTTTTAATAATCCTATCGAATGATTATTATCTAATAATCCTAACTGTTCGGTATGTTTACCTAGAGTAGTCTTAACCGGTCAACACCAAGTCCATGACTTGTTGTAGCAGGTAACCAATCCATGTGTCAGCATGTGATTGGTCTAATATTAAAAAATTAAAAAAAGGAAAGATAATTAAAAAGGGAAAAAAACCAAATAAAAACCTCCCAGCCACCACCCATCCATTTCCGCCACCATGAAACCCAGACCCAGCCCAACCTCCAGCCCGCCGACCGTCTCCTCTTACCCCTGAAAACGACAGGCACTAGACCCCCCCTTCTCGACCTTTCTTCCTCTCGCCTCCTCCATTGTTTGACGCGCCGGAAAGCCCTTTATTAACCACCCCGAAATCCCAGCCTCGACCCCGAAAAACCCCTACCCTGGCTACCCACGCCATAAAACTACCTATCTACACCGAAATCCCAACCCGACCCCAATATAGCCACCTCCCTTCTCACGCTCAACCTCAACCTCAAATAACCTTGACTGGGTTTGAAGCGCAGCTGGAAATTCAGGTATTGAGAAGGTTGGCCGGTCGATTTTCGGTTGGCTGGGGTTGGCTTCGGTTGGCTGGGGTTAGCTTCGGTGGGCTGGGGTTGGTTTCACGGGCAGTGGCGGATCTTGGCCGAAAATATTAGAGGGGCTAGGGTTTAAATATTTTACCACTTTCTCAAGACTAATCTTATACCCCAATAATTTATAAGTAAATATAGGTTATTTAACTTTATTTACTAATTAATTACAATAATTTACGGGGGGTCTGGCCCTAAATGGCTCCGATGGAAGGTCCCCCTCTGTTCACGGGGATGGGGGTGGCTGGGAAATCGTTTTTGTTTTTTGTTTTTTTTTTTGTTTTTAATATTGCACTAATCAAGTATTGACAAGTGGTTTTCAAAAACAAAAAAAATAAATAAAAATTAATCCCTTAAGCTGGTTACAGGTCATTGGGACTATTAGCGGCAAACACATAGCATAGTTGGGATTACTAGATAATAAACCTTAAATAGGATTATTAAAAGTAAATTGCCAATAGTTGGGATTATTAAATTGTATTTTTCCAAAGATATACCACCATAATTATATATCCTAAAGATATATCGCACAAGTCTTGTATGTGGTTAGCCACACGGTGTGGCCACATTGGTTTATAAGAGTAATCTTCATTTTATATTTATGAGTAACCTCATTTTTCATAAGAGTAATCTCATGTTGTCTATAAAAGTTACCCAAATTCATTATACGAGTAAAATCAAATAATTTATAAATAAGTAACCTTCATTTGTTCATTCATGTAACCTCTATTTTTTTGTTTCGAAAAATGAAAGAATAATTCCACTTATATTAGAGAGTAACCCATTTTCTCATTTAAATAACTTACATACGTTAAGTCGTTAATGTAACCCCATTATACTCATCACTGAGACCCCTTATTGCATAATTAATTGCCTTATATATGATTATGTGAAGTGGTCACACCATGTGGTTAGCCACATAGCCCACATATAAGACTTTGTGATCGCTCATATATTTTCCAATATTTCATATTTCTAACATACTTTATATTTGAATTATCCGCTAGCTATTTTGTAATCTGTCATAATTGAATTGTAGATTATGCTTCCGGCATTTTGGACAAGTTCGCATCACATGATCCAAGAATGGGAAGAACTGGCGTCGGAGACGGGGTCTTGTGAGATAGACGTATGGTCACATTTGCATAAGCTATCTGCAGATATCATTTCAAGAGCTGCGTTTGGGAATAGTTATGAAGAAGGGAAAAAAAATTTTGAATTCATAAACGACCAAATTATGGTTGCCATGCCACTTATAAATTCAGTTTATTTCCCTGGATTAAGGTAATACTGGTATTACATTTCGTATTAATCAATTGTTTTAATTCTTATTAGCTAACTCAATTAGTGTGCAATAGATTATTTATTTCGATACAAAAAATTGTTACTTAAAAAGTTTTTAGGAATATATCACACCCAAAGTTTTGTATGATCTGAAATTCTGGATAATCATAAACAATAATCCGTACCATGAAAATTTTTGCTATAAAATGGTAAGAAGATACTTTATCTGGCAACATTTTGCAACATATTAAGCAATAAAATATTTATCTTAAAGAATAATTCTTCTCAAAAAAAAATAACTAAAAAATAAATAAATAAATAAATAAATAAAATAAACAAAATAAAATAAAAAAAATCTTATAGAGAATAATACGTATTATAAGATATGAAACTAGATAGGATATATCTCTTAGCTTGATTTTTATGTACAGAGAAAACTTCTTTTTATTAACTTTCAATGTTGAATTTTTATAGATTTTTATGTTTTAATGTTTTAAAAGATTCTCGCGGAGTAAAAATGATTTTACCTTTTAGTGCTAAACTTATGTTTATTCCTCCCCCCCCCCCCCCCCCAACAAATAATAGTTTGTGGCATGATTTGCTCATGAACATGTGTGAGAAATTTCACAAACTGTAAACCTGGCAATCTTGACCCAGACCCAATGACCTGACCCGTATGATCCGAACTTGACCCGAAAATGACCTGAAACCCAAAATTGACCCAACCCGACCCGACCCATACTCGACCTGAACATAGAGTTGACCCAATCCTGACCCGATCCGAAATTGACCCGAACTGTTTGACCCGAACAAACCTCATATCCAAATTGACCCGAACAGACACGATACCCGAAATGTCCCGAACTAAAATTACCTTATATAATTGAACATAAAAGTTTTGTACCCAAAATAACTCAAATTGTTCATCTTCATACGTGGCTAAGTTCATAAACTGAATTGATAGTTTTTGTTATAACAATAAAAACAAAATATACTCCGTATAAAATTATTGATTTAAGCTTGATTCACAAATGAAACGACCCGAACATGACCCTACCAGCTTTTGACCCAGACCCGAACATACTTGACTCGAAATTGTCCCGACCCGAACATACCAAACCTGAAATTGACCCGACCCAAACTCAACCCGATACCGGAGTCGAGGTTGACACGAAATTCGAATTGACTCGACCCAACCCATACCTGACCCGAAATGACCCAACCCGACCCGAATCACCTATTTGCCAGTCTAACAAAATGTAGGTCTATAGTGCCTAAAAAAGCATGAAAGCTATTGTGTTCAGTTTTCATATATTTTGTTGAAAAAAAAAAAGTTTTTCATATGCATGTGAATGTCAACTAGCTTCCTCGTGCCAATTTCTTAAAAAAAAGAAAAATTTTCCATACAATCGATCCTTACTTGGTGCTAGTATTTTCATAAATTTTGTTTGTTTGAATTTAGGTTTGTCCCAACTAGGGCACATAAAAGGATGGCGGAGATTGACAAACAAATCCGCACTCTACTGAAAGGTATTATTGACAATCGAAAGAAAGTGATGAAGATCGGAGAAAATTCCAAGGATGATTTGTTGGGTTTATTACTAAACTCAAGTTTCCAAGATATTCAAAATGGAAGTAAGAAACAATATGTGACTAAGTTGGACCTTGAAGAAGTGATTGATGAATGCAAGATATTCTACTTAGCTGGCCAAGAGACTACTTCCACATTACTCGTATGGACACTAGTTTTACTTGGAAAACATCAAGAATGGCAAGCACTAGCACGAGAAGAGGTTCTAAAAACATTTGGAAATGAAAAACCGGATTTTCATCAATTAAATCATCTAAAAATGGTAAGTGCAAAGGCTACATTTCTACAAATAGTATCCTCAAATTTTTGCTACTAAATAACTTCAGTCAAAATGGTTGAAATAATACATTTCAAAACTCATAACTAAATAAACATTGAATATTAACCTAAATCTGATACAGACCTTTTTTATCTTCAAAATGTTCAAAATAGAGACATGTTTTCTTTGGGGAAAATGATTTTGGCACACCCTAAATTGATTTTGGCACACCTCTATATGAGAAGAGCATAGAAAACAGTGCTCTCACATAGGGGTGTGCCAAAATCAATTTAGGGTGTGCCAAAATCAGTTTCCTTTCTTTAGTCAAAATAAGATTTTTTTTTTGTTTTGTTTTGTTTTTTTTTCGTGTTTAGATCAGATCCACAATAGTGGGTTATGAAAATCAATCTTAAGATTTCTTGAAACCAGGAGGGGAGCTCTAATAACTTGAGCTATCCACTCTCTGGTCAAAATAAGATATCTGAATTGTGAAAGATTTGGTGTAGTTTAACTGTCTAATCAAGTTTTGATGATTTTGGTTGGTCTAGTATAAATGTTTTTGTGCATGTTCTGTCTTTTTCTTTCTTTTTTTCCCACAAAAAAAAAAATAATAATATTATTTTGTATGTGTTTGTTGATGTGTGTATAATCTAAATTTGGTGATGAATTATAAATTAAAACATTAAAAAAAGAAATAAAATGTTATCAATATATATATTTAGCATTTAGTATGATATGATTTTGATTTAGTGTGACATATAAAATGTATAGATATTCAATTTAAATATGAGACGTATGTGTTATATAAAATTGATTTATTACCCTTGTAAATTTACAAATTTTAAGTGAAATACACTTAATACGTGTAAGAAGTCTTAAGTATTAAATTTTTTTTTTTTTTTTTTGGTAAGGTAATTATAAGAAAAAGGAAAAAATTAGGACCCCTCCTCACGAGGGGCGAGTCTTACATATTAATTAACGTGTTAGCACACATATACATGTATGATATATACTTCGAGATAGGACAAATTTTATAGAATTAGTCTAGCATATCCTTTTCTTACTCAAGTTTATTCATATTGTCATCAAGGAAGTTTTTAGTAGCAATTTTGGGAGTATATACATTATTGCTAACAATAATATAATCATTTAATAAAATTTTTGGTTAGTCTTTAATTTATAGGTAAACATGATTCTACAAGAGGTTCTTAGATTATACCCTCCTGTGACTGAGTTAACACGTACAGTTAAAGAAAACATCAAAATCGGAGAAATCTTCTTGCCCAAAGGAGTGTTAGTCAATCTTCCAATACTACTTCTACATCAAGACGAAAAGCATTGGGGACCTGATGCCAAGGAGTTCAAGCCTGAGAGATTTAGTGAAGGAATTTGTAAGGCAAGCGGAGGAAACATGTCATTTTTCTCATTTGGTTGGGGGCCAAGAATATGCATCGGGTCTAATTTCGCCATGATGGAAGCTAAATTGACATTAGCTTTAATTTTGCAACGCTTCTCTTTTAACCTTTCACCACTATATGCTCATGCACCTTTAGCTATTGGAACTCTTCGACCTCAGTTTGGTGCTCCAATAATATTTCGTCGACTATAGGAAGTTATTGGAAAAATACTTGTACAACTGTACCACTAATATGTATCCTTGTGATGTTTTGAAACAAGGTCGATAATAATTATAATTATGAATTCTTACCAAGTCAAATAACTATAAACTTTATGTATTCCTTTCGTTTACATATTATGTGCAAGATTTTCCAAAAACGGATGTTACACATTATTTATAACAAACTAGACCAAAACATTCCTATTTTACTAAGATCTTTGTGTGAATTTATGTTTCTACCCTCGGTAAAATCTATTTAACTTTTCTACAACTCTTTATTTTTCTACATTATCAATTCCTCGTAGCTTATGCATTATGTAAAATTTTGTGATTTTTTTGAGATAAAACAAACATTGACCAAATGGAGTGTATCCATGAAATAGAGTATTTCCATGAAACTTAATCTACTCTTTTGAATAATCCAAGCCTTAGCACCCACGCTTTTCTCTATTTATGAATATGCCTCTCATGCAATGCTTTTTTTTTTTTAAAAAAAAAATGCTTTTGTTATAAAATTAAAGAGAAAGAGAAGAAAGTAGGGGAGAGAATAGATCGATATTCTTATTCAATAATATGTGGGAGTATACATATATTTATACATGAGATACAACTAGGGTTTTGGGGAATAATGGTATCTAGAATATTCCTGAATAATCTTAAGGATATAATGGCCATCCACTAATACATATACTCCCTCCGTCCCCTTTTGATAGTCCCTTATGGACAAATTTTAGTCCCAAAACGTTCACCCCATTTGTTTTTTCCAACAACCATTAATATTATTTTTTACCAAAATTCCCTCCAATTTGCAACAAAACTTGTGCAAATTTAAATTTTCCATGTAAATTTTGTTTTTCCATGTACATTTATTACTTTCTCTCTCTACTTTTTACATACCCAATGTCAATTTACTTTTTCAATGAACTTTAACCATTCTTGTTTTGGGTGTTTTTGTCCCTCGGGAGAGTTACAGCTCGAAGACTGGTCCGGTGCGGCCTGTACCTGCAAGACAAACGGAGACACCAGTTGGTAGGTGCTCCGCCTCCGACGATCAAGTTAGTAACTTGAAAGGAGAGAAAAAGGTGCGGAAATTTAGGTGGGGATCTGCTCGGATTCCAAGCTCAGTTGTCTCTATCAAAGGGACAGTTTGTAATAAATGATAAAACGTGCCCTCCAAAAGAGGGGAATCTCCCTATTTATAGGGTCCTTGGGAATTGTGCCCCTGATTAGTTCACAGAACCCTAATCAGTGGTGGGCTGCGCTGTTTTACGGCTTTCTCGGGATTTGGGCCTGAAGGCCGTCATCCTCCAAATATCTGGGATGACACGTGTCAAGCAGGGATAGGTCCACTTTGGACCACCCTGGGGCTGACACGTGTCACCCTCTGGTTGGTCCACATGGCGGGTAAAATTACCCTAAACATTTGCCCCTCATAGATGTGACGTGGCATGCCACGTGGCATCTGTGACACGCGTCACTCTCTGATTGGTGGTAATTTTACCGCCAAAATTTTACTGTTCACCATTTGAGTAAATTACAGGAATACCCCTTAATTTACCCTCCTTATATTGCCGTTTACCCTCAATATTTTTGTACGTTTCACAAAAATTTTCAGAGAGAACTTTGAGAGAATCTTGAAAGAGAGAGCAGAAGTCATCCGTCTGAGTCAAGCGCAAGTTTTAAGAAAACTCATTCTTCTCAACACAAGCGGACCCGTCTACCTTCAGATCTCAAATCTAAAGGTACCGTCTCTGACACTCTCAACTCTTTTTCATTTTACTGCTTGTACATATTTCTTGCAATAAATGGATTCATCACCAACACACACGGCACAACCTAGGTTAGAATCCAGCCGTTCACCAGGAACGGCTGAGTCTAGGACTGGTAGTGTCGTCTCAGGGTGTTGGGACTACCCTTATGCTTGGATTCTGACCATTTACGCGTCTGTGCAGGACAAAATGGCTCGGACTATGCAGACGGCACATGATCTTAATTATAGGAGCGAAGGCTCAGGCGGCCAAACGCCCGAGGGAGAGACGTCTGGCTCAGAACACCAGACGGCTCCGGAGAGATCCCCTCCGCGTGGCCCCCCAACTCCTCTAGACTCGTTTTTGGACGAGTGCGACCAAGGCGGTGAGGAGGCCGCCTCAGCTTCTGTCTCCCAATCTGGGGAGGAGACAGGGAGCGGATTTACCGTCTCCTCTTCTGAAAGCAGTGATGATCTTCCCCCGCTTGAGGATAGCGAGGAAGAAGAGAGGAAGAAGTGGAATGAGAAGGACGATCCTTACAAGATCCACGTCTCCAACAAAGACAAGGACCTCATGGAAAGAGGCCTTGAAATTTTTTTGAAAGTGCACCTGTTAGGAGACGGGTACAAAATAAGGGTGCCTCCTGTAGACGGCACCATTTCTTGGGAAGACACTGAACGAAACGCCAACGGCTACTTCGGCTGTTACGAGGCGGAGTTCAAGGCTGGTCTGCACTTCCCCCTTCACCAGGTGGTGAAGGCAATCTTGAGAGGCTACGGCCTCGGAGTCTGGCAACTTACCCCCAATTCTTGGGCAAACATTCTGGGGTATGTCGCCGCCTGTGAGTTCCAAGGAATTCACCCCGGCTGGGAAGCTTTTGCTAAGATGCACTATCTTAGCCGCAGCCCAGGCGGGTACAGAGCGTGGTATACTTTGACCACGTTTCCTCAATATATGATGACCTTGGATAAGGTCTCCAAATTTGATGGCTGGAAGCACAGGTTCTACCTGCTGACGGTCCCAACCAGGCGGGAGAACTGCGAGCTCCGCCAATACAATAAAAAGCCTGACCTTCTGGGTCGGAAATGCTGTCTGCCCCGGATCCCGGATGAGGACTTCGATAAAATAATTGAGGCTGACTTCTTCGGCCTCACAGACACCACACTGTCAACCGGGGACACAATAAAAGTCCCTAGAAACTGGATCCCTAAGAGCGCCTGGCTCAGGGACGAATGCTTCCTAGCCGCCTGCGGGCTAGGGCACATGTTCACCAGACGTATGCGCCTAAATCAATATCCGTCTGTAGTACTTTTGTATCAGAATCGTTTTTGATGATGTACTAACCAATTCCTTTTTGTTTTTTGCAGAAGAAGCGTTGAACATGTTGCCAGACGAGAAGACTCCCAGGCGGTCCTTTGCTCAAATCCGCAGAGACCTAGCCGAGACTCAGGCGAGGGAACTCAGGGCCAAGGTAAACGTCTGACTCTTTTCTTGAGGTTGCTTTCAAAGTTTGCTTTCTTCGACTGCTAACATTAACTTGTTTATTTTCTTAGGTAGGAGAGGTGGATAAGACGTTTGAGAAAAAACTCAAACGGGCGAGGGAGGAGACCACCGCCTCTAACCCCAGCAAGTCCTCGAAAAAGGCAGCCTCCACCGCAACTCCCAGTGCCCCAGGCGGGAAGACTCAGTGCCAACCCCCTATCTGCAACCGGGGGGTTCACTGCGCCTGCCAGCGGCTCTCGTCTGGCCGGCTCTGCAGGTAAGAACCCTTTTGAATCCCCGCCTAAGATGGGGTGGCCGTTGCGAGTGAAATCACACTCCCAGCAGACGTCATCCTCAGACGGTCGGAACTAGATTGGTGCTGCTTTAGTTTCACACTCTGACGCCGATTGTGGTGCAGATCAATCACCTCGCTGGCCAGACGTCCAGAAGCACGCCAAGGCCATGCTGGAGGCTGTGAGCAAGCGGGATAAGGATGCTATCCCGGGGATTGAGACGTTCAATCTTGAACGTATCTTGTCTCTCCTGGTTGAGGTAAGACACTTGAATAATTTTGAATCATTTTTTCTCCAAGTTTTTCTCCGCCTGCAGTGCTAACCCTGTTTGCTTTTGCAGGCTCTTCTGCGGGTAGACGGGCTCAAGCGTCCTTACACCCGCAAGTGGGATGAGGTAAGACGGGCCAAGCAGTCCGCCTCAGACGCCAATAATGTTGCTTTATACTCGTGTATCATTGACGATCTTGAAACTAAAGCAACCTAAATGACACAGGCGGCCAAGATCCAAGAGCTGGAGGCGGACTTGCGGGCGGCTAAGCAGAAGGCGGCGGATGCTGAGATGGCCCAGAAACAGGCGGAGGAGGACCTCCCCAAGCTCAGGGAGGACCTCCAGAAGGCTCAGGAGGACCTTGAGAAGCTTCAGGGTGTCTCGAAAGAGAACACTAATCTGAACGGCAAGGTTGCCAAGCTGGAGAAGGAGGCGGCCAAAGCTCAGGATAACTTCCGAGTGACTCTGCAGGCGGATCAAAACCGCCTGGTAGCTGAGATGGCCGCCGACAGCGAGGCCATGATGAAGATCGCCTGGGCTTCCTTGTATCCAAACAAAGATTATGGCGTCTGGGCTCTGGCTCACAAATATGCTGAAGAGGTGATATACCTGAGAGAGAAGGGTGAGCCAGAGCCTGAGTCTTTCCTCGCCTGGGCCAACACTGAGCACCCCGAGCCTGAAGCTCCTGAGAATGAAGAAGAAGGGGAGAAGGGCCAAGAGGGACCGTCTGCGGGGCAATGAATTCAGCGGCTGTGTGCCAATTTTTTTTTTTTTTTTTTAATTTTTATCTGCGGCAGTATGCCATCATTTGCTTTTCCGACCTGTGTGCTGAGTATCTGTGTATTTACCGGCTGTGGAGCCGTGTTATTAAACAATTTCTCTTTCTTTCCCGGATGGGGTCCGGATAACAATTGATCCACCACAGCCGTTTGGCTGAGTGGAAGTTTAATGAATGCACCGACTGAGTCGGTTTTGATTACTTTGCGCTTGTGTTTGCACTTCAATTTTTGCATTTTCATTTTTTTCAATTCTTGCCTAACTTATCAAAAGCATGCGGCGATTTCTGCCTAACTTATCAAAAGTATGCGGCTGTCCTTGCCCCTGGACGGCTGTGTGGTTGGTTTCAAGTGGAGTTGGTTGATTGACTTGGGAACGTCTGATGCTGCAAAGAGCATGATACGTTTTTAAGTCAATCAATCATAGTAGTGATTGCCCCAAACCAAGTACACAGCCGTACATTAACAGGCGTTCCTGTCACTAGCTAGACGGTGTTGACCATCTAGATAGAGATTGTATAGCCATTGCACGACTCTTTTGCCCCAAACGAGGATGTATGCAATTTAAAACGAAAAAATGCTAAGTAAGAACTTCACTCGGTCGCCGACTGATGTCATTGGACATCCGGGTTCCGAAACTTGGTCGTTCCTTAGACTGTTCAGGTCAGACGGTTATGGATGGCTTATTCAGCCGTCCAATCATGGCCTCCTGCATTGGTACGTAGAGTAAGCAGGTTGGCTTCTCTCTACGACGATTGCACCCGGAGGGGTGTCGCCGGACGCCTTTGTCCATGTTGGGACAGGCGAATTTATGGGAAAAGCAGCCGTCCGGCCATTGGCCTTCTGGTCTAGTTTGAGACCGGCTGTATAGCCACTAAGCGGTTTTGTGCTTAGCTTAATTATCTGGCCATTAGCCTCTCGTCAATCAGACGTTAATTCAATTTTCAAGTGACAAACTCAGAGAAATAAACAAGTGGCCTGTCTGAGCTTCAAACGGAGTACAAGACAGATAAACAAAACAAAAGTGAAAACAAAAAGCAATTTCTCATTAATTTACTTCTTGTTTACAAACATTACAAATCTCAGAAGTAGTACTTTTTCAAATTGTCTACATTCCAAGTTCTAGGCAGGCGCCTGCCGTCTGGAGTTTCCAGGCGGTAGGTGCCGTCTCTTACTTCTTCATATATCTGGTAGGGGCCTTCCCAATTTGGAGTTAGCTTTCCAAGCTCATTGGCCCTACCGGTTGCCTCCATTTTCCGTAACACTAGGTCGTCCACTTTCAAATGACACCTGTGTACTTTCTTGTTGTAGGCTCTTGTCATTCTCAGACGGTAAATCCCATGACGCAAGGCGGCATTGCCCCTGCGTTCTGGGAGTGAGTCCAATGCCAGGCGCATTGCCTCCTAGTTTGCCTGCTCATCATAAAGCATGACTCTGAGAGTCGGCTCATAGTGTTCAATGGGAAAGACGGCTTCAGCACCGTAAACCATGAGAAATGGGGTTTCACCGGTTGCCCCCTTTGCTGTTGTCCGGATGGCCCATAGGACATGGATTAATTCCTCAGCCCATAAGCCACCGGCTCTTTCAATTTTCTTCTTAATGCCGTCTGAGATCAGTTTGTTGAAGGCTTCAACTTGGCCGTTTGCTTAGGGACGGCTGACTGATGCAAAACAACTTGAGATCCTTTAATCTCCCAACCAAGTTTTTAGTTGAGGCGTCTCAAACTGAGGACCATTATCAAACACCATGGAAATAGGAACCCATACCGGGTGATAACATTCTTTCAGATGAAAGAGATGACGTCTGATGTCTTGATATTCTTTACCGCCTCAGCCTCTACCTACTTGGTGAAGTAATCCACAACCACCAAGATGTAACGCTTTCCGCCTGGTGCAGGCGTGTAAGGACCTAAGATGTTCATGCCCCATTTTGCAAACGGGATTGGGCTGTGGATGGCCGTAAGATCAGTAGCCGGACGGTGAATAAGTTTGCCAAATTTTTGGCACTTGTCACATTTCTTCACCAACTCCTTGGCGTCTGACTCCAGAGTGGGCCAAAAGTAATGTCGTCTGGCTCTGACGGCTAGGGATCTGCCGCCTATATGGGAGGCGCAGAATCCCGAATGCAAGCCTTCAAGAACTTCTTCCCCTTTTCTGGGGTTACGCACTTCAAAAGAGGCTTAAGAAACCCCGCCTTGAAGAGTTCTCCATTTCTCAACTCGAAGCTTGCGGCTCGCTTTTTCAGAACGGCTGCCTCCTGTGGCGAATCAGGAAGTGTACAGTCTGAGAGGTATGCCCGGATGCCATCCATCCAGTAGAGCTTCGGTCTAGGATTCCAATGGGATCTTCATAGATGCTTCTTTTTTCAAGAACTTCCCAAAAGACTGACCGAGGCGTATCATGGCAGGCGAAAGATGCAAGTTTTGACAGTGCATCCGCCTTGTTGTTATCAGACCTGGGTACTTGATTCAAATGAAACTCCTCAAGTGACCCAGCCTCCTCTTTGACCGCCTGAAGATATTTGATCATAGCCGGGTGAGTTGCCTCAAATTTTCCCTCATACTGGCTAACGACCAACTGTGAATCAGAGTAAGCGTCAATTTTTGTTGCCCCTGCCGCCTTACACATGCGGATTCCGGCTAGCAGGACTTCATATTCCGCCTCATTGTTTGAGGCCTGAAACTTGAACCGTAGTGCATATTCATATCTGTCCCCCTCAGTATACTCGTAGATTACGCCTGCACCACAGCCGTTCTTTGTAGAGCTCCCGTCTACATACACTTTCCAAACCTGATCAAGATTATCCGAAGCCACCGGACGGGTCATTTCAACAATGAAGTCGGCAAACGCTTGACCTTTCACTGCCTTCCTTGGTTCGTAAGTGATTTCAAGACTTTGCATTTCAATAGCCCATTTAAACATTCTGCCGGCTGACTCCAAAGTAGACATTGGCCGCTTGAGTGGCTAGTCGGTGTAAATCACCACCGGATGAGCCAGAAAGTAAGGCTTCAATTTTTTGAATGCCATGGGGTACCGAAGTTCAGCATTTTTTAGAACATGGCTAATGAAGTAAACCGGGAGCTGAACGCCGTCTCGCTCAGCAAGGAGAATGGCACTGAGAGCATGATCTGAGACGGCCAAATACATGTACAATGTCTCCCTAGACAGAGGACTAACCAGCCTAGGCAGAGAATGCAAGTGCACTTTTAGCTTCTGAAATGTCGTCTCAGCATCGTCTCCCCATTCAAACCTGGTCTTCTTCCTGATTGCTTGGAAGAAGTAAAGGCATTCTCAAGCCAAACGGCATCACAGTATATCAGAATAACCCCAAATCAGTGACGAAGGCCGTCTTCTCTTGATCTTTTTTCCAGAGGGGTATCTGATAGAAGCCGGAGTAGGCATCCATAAAGCTCAACAAGGCGTGACCAGCTGTAGAATCGACCAGACTGTCGATCTTTGGAAGCGGGTAACTGTCCTTTGGACACGCCTTGTTGAGGTCTGTGTAATCAACACACATGCGCCAGGTCCCATTCGGTTTCTTAACAAGGACCACATTGGCCACCCAGTCGGGGAAATTACAAGGCCGAATGAACCTGGCGTCTAGCAGCTTTTTGACTTCGGCAGCTGCCGCCTGACTTCTTTCCTCGCCATGGTTTCTTTTCTTTTGCCGGATGGGCTTCTTTTTAGGATCCATGGCGAGTTTGTGGACAGCGAGATCCGGGCTGACGCCTGGCATCTTTTCTACTTCAAAGGCAAAGATGTTTTTGAATTCTTTCAGCAGAAGGTGCAAGCTTGCACCCAGAGTAGCATAAGCAACCGTCCCAACCTTCACAGTACGCTCTGGACGGCTGTCATCCAAAGCGAGATCAATGTTTTCACCAACTGGTTGGGGACGGAGCTCGTCTGACCGTTCCCCGGTCAGTGATTGCTATTTTTTCTCTTTCTTCACCTCCACCAGCAGAGGCGCTTTTCTTTTCTTACCAATGGCTGGTGGGGCAGGATTGCCATCCCTGACATCGTCAAGGTCTATTGGTTCCTTCTCTTGGCCGTCTGAGGCCACAGTATCTTTAACGGCTGAGAGGTAGCACTCCCGAGCCGTCTTCTGATCCCCGTTCAGGGAACCAACAGAGCCATCATCCCGCTCATACTTGATGAGCATGAGAGACGGGATGATTACCGCCTTGGCTTCGTTGAGGGTTGGCCTACCAAGGATGATATTGTAGGCGGTCAACTCCTCAACGACCAAGAATCTGACGACAATATGTCGTCCCTGGCCTTTTTCTCCCAGCCGGATGGGCAAGTCAATTCTTTCGGCTGGGTAGACCATCCCACCCCCAATACCAACCAAGGGGTGGGTGACCGGATGCATGAAGCTTACATTGTATTTCAGCTTCTGCAGGCACCGGAGGCTGATAATATCCGACGAGCTGCCGGTGTCAATAAGGATCCGTCCAACCAGCTGGTTGGCAACCTTACATTCAATGACGACCGGGTCGTCATGCGGACAGCGGACGCTGCCCTTGTCCTTCTTAGTTATGAGGACGTCTGGGAAGGTGGAACTGGCAGACGCCTGCTCATCATCATCATCCTTGTCCATCTTTCGAAGATGGCTCTTGGTGCCCCGGATGGTAGGGCCACCACATGAAAATCCGCCTGCTATAGTGTAGACCGGATCCTTGTCGGTATCCGAGCTACTGGTAGGCTGATGGGTAGTCTTGGGGGACTGACCCTTGTTTTTCTTCTTTGCCCCAGCTGGGGAATTAGAAATGTAGGACTTTAGAAGCCCTTTGTCAGCCAGACGGTCCAACGTCCGCTGTAGACTGAATCAGTCGTTGGTGTCATGGCCAACCTCCTCATGGAACTGGCAAAATTTATTTTTGTTCCGCGACTGGACGAACTCTTCATTGGATTCGGCTTCTCAATGGACAGCCGGTCCTTTACCTCCATGAGGATGGAGTTGCAGTCTTTGTTAAACTCGTACTTGGGGACGTACGGTTTAAACTCTCTCTTTTTCTTCTGGGACGGCTGGTCAGAATCACTAACCGCCCAGACTTCTTTTCTCTTTTTGCTCTCTTCTTTCTTGTTACCCGGCTGAGCAGACCGGCTTTCTTTTTGTTTGTCTGACTTCTTGGAGTCTGACTAACTACTAGGCGTGCAGAGGTCGCTAGCTTGAATGTAGCTCTCCGCCTCCCTCAGGGCCGCCTGTAGCGTAAATGCCCCCTTTCTGACAAGGTCGAACTTAAAAGCCGACCCGTCTCTCAGACCCTTGAAAAATTCTGTAAAAGCTACCTCGTCAGATAGTCCCTGGATCTGGATTCTGACCGGGTTGAACCGCCTGACATATGAGCGTAGCCCTTCCTTCTCACCCTGCTTAACAGTGCTCAGATCAAGGCTCGTTTTCTTAGCAGGGATGTTCATTAGGCTAGCTTCTTGAAGCAGTCAATTGAGCCGGCTGGCAAGTTGCCAAACCACTGTTGGGCAATGCCCTTCAGTGTAGCCGGGAAACATCGACACCAGGTGGCATCGTCCTAACCATGTAAGCACATGAGGTTGGAGTATGCCATCTGGTGGTCTTCTGGGTAGGTGGTACCATCATAGGTGCCCACCAACACATTCTTAACCTTCGACGGCTGAGCCGCCTCGGTTATATTCTTGGCAAACGCAGAGGGTTGTTCACCAAGCTTGAGCAGCCGGAGCTGCCAGTCCAAAGGCTGGACGGGGGTGTATGCCGCCTGTCCTCCAAAAGGAGGCTGCATGAACTGTAGGCCATATTTCCCATACTGCGCCTGAGGCGTATATGGGACAAACTCAATCATCAGTTGAGGTTCGGTATTGACGGTTTTGCCGCCTGTCTGACTCTCAAGTAAGGACTGTGAGTTCCTTACAGAAGTTTCTTTGAAGCTGTCTGGAAAGCTCGAAGTAGAGGCTGACTCAGACAGCTGCTGGTTTCTCCTCCGCTCGATGATGTGTCGAGCGTCGGAGGCTGTTTTCTTGCTGGTCCCCGGCTATTCATGCCGAGGCTGCCTCTAAGGACCAGTAGGCTGTAGAATTTTCAACCAGTCAAGTCTGGAGGCCATCCTCTCCTTCTCCCTCTCTTTGTCTTTGGGATGGGGAGTCGGATGCCTGTCCTTGACGGGCTTTTTCTTCCCAGGAGTGGGAGACTTCTTAGCCGGCGAACTCTTTCTAGAGCCTGCCTTGTTTTTGTTGATCATGGCCTTGATTTCACCCTTGAAAGAGTTCATGAATTTCATGAGCTCATCCCTGGTGACTAGGGCTTGACCTCTGGCCTTCTGGGTTTCCCCTTCTGGCCTCTCTAAGGGGCGCCTGCTTGGGCCCGCCTGGTCAAGGTTGCGCTCCAATTTATCTTTGGAACTCTTGTACTTAGACACGAAGGACCCATCCTTTGTGATATAGGTCTCCACGTCATCATCATCTTCATCATCAGCTTCATCCTTAGTGACGACCTCAGGCGAAGGCCGAGGGAACGACTGAGGGATTCCAGAGCCTCTCGGCTGAGGTGCCGGTTGAGGGTTTTCTTTGTTCTCCGGTTGTATAACCGGTTGTAAGTTTGTAAGATCAGGAATGGGTACAGTCTCCAACCATCTTTGAGGTACTCTCCCCACAGATGGCGCCAAATGTTTTGGGTGTTTTTGTCCCTCGGGAGAGTTACAGCTCGAAGACTGGTCCGGTGCGGCCTGTACCTGCAAGACAAACGGAGACACCAGTTGGTAGGTGCTCCGCCTCCGACGATCAAGTTAGTAACTTGAAAGGAGAGAAAAAGGTGTGGAAATTTATGTGGGGATCTACTCGGATTCCAAGCTCAGTTGTCTCTATCAAAGGGACAATTTGTAATAAATGATAAAACGTGCCCTCCAAAAGAGGGGAATCTCCCAATTTATAGGGTCCTTGGGAATTGTGCCCCTGATTAGGTCACAGAACCCTAATCAGTGGTGGGCTGCGCCGTTTTACGGCTTTCTCGGGATTTGGGCCTGAAGGCCGTCATCCTCCAAATATCTGGGATGACACGTGTCAAGCAGGGATAGGTCCACTTTGGACCACCCTGGGGCTGACACGTGTCACCCTCTGGTTGGTCCACATGGCGGGGTAAAATTACCCTAACAATTCTTATTTGTGTTTATTAATTCCCGTGAAAAATTCTCATAAGGGACTATCAAAAGAGGACGGATGGAGTATTATATAACACTCCCCCTTGGATGACCATTATCGAATAGTGTGCCTCGTTAAAACCTTATTAGGGAAAACCCGATGGGATAAAAACCTAGTGAAGGAAAAAGAGTACAACACTTTCATAATACGCCTTGACATGATGCCTCGTTAAAAATCATACCAGGAAAACCCAATGTGGGACAAAACCATGGTTAAGGGAAAAAGAGTGTAGCGCGTATTTTTCTCCTCCTGATGAATGCATAACTTGAGATCTTCCAATGTAATGAATCCAATGCCTTAGTGACTTCACATTTGTAGTTGAATAACATTCCTTGATAGCTGATCCTCTCTGATCAAGCTAAGCTTGAATATTCAAATCTTCACTATTAGGCATCATCAAAATTTTGCCTACTTCTGGAGGTCGTAAAGTAGCTATTGCTAATTAAATATTGATAATATTTTATGGCAACCTGTGATATCTTGATATCATTATCTAAGCTTATATAAATTAGTAATAATATAACATAAGTAATTATTATATACTTTACTCATGGTTCTTCTGGACCATAAGAAGATTATTCTTACTGTAATATATCTCATTACTATTCTTCTTTAATTTAGACATTTTTCATTTTAGACGAGAGTTTTCCAATCAATACAAAAATCGATTAACTCTCACTTGGTTAAACTTCAGGTTGAAAACTCAATAACTTAGTCACCAATACTCTCCATGAGTTTGATAACAATATAACATTGTCATTTTTCAGAATATAGAATTTGAAGGGCTACATATTTGTATACGTTGTATGTAAGTTCTTTGGGAACTTTAATTTTAAGCATGATTCATAACATGCTATTGGATCGTCATCATGTAAACTTTCATCACAATTATAAGCCCATCGAAGTATATATAAATTTCTTCTTGTAAACTTCATCATAATTAGAAACTCGTCATACCATAAACATACACATATAACACAATTGTTGTATAGAACTAATGCATGCAATATGAGATGTAGAATTTATGATAAAATCATAAACAAAATACATATGTGATGAGTTTTGCATCAAACTACATCCTATACATACAATGAGTAATGCAAAAATCTAAAATTCAAATATACATATAAATAAAAGACTCAAAATGTAAACACTGTACAGTGTGGATTTCAAAAATCTATTTTCAAATTGGACTACTAGTCCACGATAACCTTTTGATTTATTATCTTAGTTACATGTCGACATCAAAATGGACATATATTTCTGATCCGTTATTCACAAGTCCATTCATTTTGCATATGCATATTATATATCGGTTCCATCATATACCGGTATATATTTTCTCAAGATACAATTTTAATTTGCATGCTATTTTGCAATGATATCTGATTACATTTCTTATTGGTACCATCATAACTTTCTTACATCATTGGCCATCTATTGTAATAATTCAGATATCTATATCACTTTTAGGGTATTTCATACAGTATGGTATTTATATACTATTACACTATTAGTGTTAACTACACTATCATGCCATATATCATATATATTAGACATATCTTTATTTTGGAACCGATCATACAACCTACACTGTACTTTAGGTGTAGTGATTCAAGTATAATTGGCAAGATTTTATCTCAATGTATACACATAATTAATATGACCAAAATGTATCTTCAACGCTATGCAACATGAGTCATAACTAAATACAAATCAAATCATAAATGTGCAACATATATATCTTGATAATATGTAGACAATTGTTGGCATATAACTTTTCAAACTTACATTACGGGGATCATCAAGTTTTTGATTTTGCCAACTTATGTTAACCCTTCTCCCCCTAAGTTGGTAAAATAACTCATATATAGGGGCATTTAAATTCTTGACCAACTTAGTATATTAATTTGCGAAATAATTCATTTAATTGGGAAGATCATATCCAATAAAATTTATCTCTTCAGGAGAATATTATCCATGGGGGGAGAGTATATTGTGCAGTTGTTCATCATTTCTTATCTTTATTCTTATGCTGACTGATAATAGCCCCAATAATCAAGAGATTGTGAGACAGTGATCTTCTGGATCATCAAAAGACTTTAATAATGAGGTATTAGTTACTCAAAAAATTAACATACAAGTAGCCTTAGTGAGCTTTCAGTCACCTAATACGGTGAGCTTCTACTCACCTAAAACTATACAAAATATAAATTATCCTGGTGAACTTCTGGCCACCCATTACACATGCCCATACAAAGTTGTTAGAAACTTATATATATAAATGTGTACAATCTTTTGAAATTTTTCGTCAAAATAAACTATTAAATTCACAATTCAAATGAATCTCAATCTCAATGTTATGTCTTGCCATTCAATTCATTTCATATATCTAACATTGAGAGAGCGTCAGCCCATTATTTCTTTCGTATCAAATGAAACTTCAGGTTCTCATAACAGGTATTTATATATTAAACCCGGATGGCCTATTTAATTTTCACATTCAATCACCTTTTATTTAAACTGTATATGGTCAGTTTCCAATTCTGTGATCACCTTATCAAATGTATTTTATGCATGGCCTTGAATATAATGTAATATAACAACACTAATATGCATATCTTTCTTCACTTGGCAAGACAATCAACTAATACTTGATCGATAATAATAACTTAATTACGCTCTACTGGAGTATTAAGTATAATCTTGATACATGCTAATCTTGTTGGACATTTCATACTCTTCTGGAGTCTATTATATAAATATGGTAAATTTTAATTTTACTAAACATGATGCTTCTAGTGATCTAATAAAGATTATCACTTCATCAATCTGTCATTGTCAACAGTTGCTCCTTTCTTTTTTCGAAAATTCATATTATCTATAGGTATCCATTAATCTAACATGCTTCAGGCGTCTCCTTGGTTGATTAACAACTGATATTGTCCTTCTAGGACATAAATTTTAATGGGAGCATTTACAACTAGTATATAGTCAATGACAGTACAATTGTTCATATATATCTCTAGGATGGTATCATACTAAAGATTTTATTATCGTGTGGCCACCTCTTTCAGATAAATGTTGAAATTTAAGTTAATGTATGTATCAAACTGACCATCAAAGTATTTTATTGTTTTTGTGCAATGATTACATAAATTAACGTAATGAATAATAACTCCTCCTAATCCTTGCATATGGGGGCATAATATTAATTGTCCAACAACCTTTAATTAATTTTATTGTGTCTTTTAAGCCAGAAATTATTTTGGCAATGTCATATATCAAGTCAAGTGTTCCTCTTGCATCCATTTTAAATTGGAGTATCTCATAAGTATGGGCATAAACATATTTATCTAGTGAGTTGCTCACAATGTCATGCATGTTCAATCTCTTGCTCATAAAGATAATATTTATTCATGTTTGCAATTCTATCTTATGATTTCCATGAATTATATACAATCAAAAGAATATAATGCAAGCATGCTTATCTCTATTAAGTATGCAATTTCACATTCACTTCTGGGAATGAATAAATCTAGTTATTTATCAATATTCAGCTAGAGTTCGGTATCTTGGACATCAAAACAAAAGACAATAATATATCAACTATACAAATTCTTTATATTTTCACACGACATTGTGTATATAGGAACACATTATATATGTAAACGGTGGATTATCCAAGCAACGTACATTAGAAACTATTAGAAATTTCTAGGTCATTTATAAGTCTTCATATTATTCCTGGGGCTTTCTGACCCTTCATAAATATTTAAGGAACTTCAGGTCCATATGGTTATATAATTATTTAATATTTAAATGACACATCAATCATTCAAAATACATTAGCATATTATCATATGCAATTGAAATAAATCATAAAGATCTATCAATCATCCATCGACATTAATTAAGGAATATGATATCATATAGTAAACATTGTCATTATTACCACTATTGCTCATAATCCCTAAATCATTTTTTTTCACATAAAATAAAAGACTGCCCTCATATACACATTTAAATTCAAAATACGATCAGACTACATACATAGCACCTTGTCAACTTATCAAAAGATAACAAAAGAAAAAGGTCGTTTGTATTTAGATGAATTTCAACATCTAGTACATAAGATAATTAATTCTTTCTGGTGACATCAAGAGCGTCAAATTCAAATTTTGCCAAGTTCAACATAATTTGCTATAAAAGAAAATATTATAAATTCAATTCAAAATGATAAATCTGTGATAATTTGAAATCGCATAGCGCAAAAAAAAAAAAAAAAAAGTAATGTTATTTATACAAAGCAAATCACGTGCTTCGTATACGAATAAAAGAACTTAATGCCGATTGCCGAAGTAGTGGAATTTAGTATTAGAACCTTGCATATGGCTTAATCACGTATGTAACAGTATATTCATCAAGTTAATATTCTATTCATTTGTTATTGACTCATACTCCTACATGTGGCACCGTGTAAAAGTAGAAATGGAATATTCTAGCCATGCAAGTATAAATATCAATATGTAAGATTCAATTCAAATAACATTCAGGCCCTGTTCTTTCGAGCTTTTGGGCAGAGCAGAGCAGTGCAAAGCAAATTTCAGCAGAGCAGAGCAGAGTAGAGCAGGGCAGGGCAGGGTAGAGCAGATTGAAGCAGCTATTTTTAAGTACTATTTTAAGCAGAGCAGGGCAGGGCAGAGCAGAGCAGATTTCAGCAGAGCAGAGCAGATTTCAGCAGAGCAAAGCAGAGTAGAGCTAGCAGCTCTAAAGAACGGGGCCTCATTCTGTTAGAATAATATTGATAAGCATTCAGTTATGTATATTAGTTAGTAGTATATTTTTGTATCTTCCCTTAATTATAGGAAGATAGGTCCTTCTTTATAGCCTTAGCATACGTTGATCACAGTGTATATATTGCCTATTGATAGGCCTCAATATAGTCAAGAAATTATCTTCTTTCACAATCATTTAATGTCACAAACACACAAGACTAGATAATAATTATTTGTTGACTATACCTTATGCAAGACCAAATACAAAGTAAACAATAAGAAGCAACCAAAACTAGATAATAATTATTAATCGAACTAGATAAAATTCAATACTTCGTAATGTCTACTCCTTAACGCATGACAGTGTATCAAACACAATTCAAAGGGATCAATTGATAATATAAAGTACTTATAAATTAGCAAAATTAAGATATTACCAACGAGCCACAATATCACAACAATACAAATTGTCAAATTATCATGAATTTATGACCAGTCATATAAACTCAATAGGATATAGATACCATGTAAGATAATGTAATTGCTTGAGGATTCTCATGAGCAGTATTACGGTTATATACAAAATACAATAGCAATCCTAGGCTATAATTAAGCTGACAGTTGCAATCCTAGGCTATGATTAAGCTAAAAAACTAGGAAAGGATAAATACCAATATACACTTAACTAACTTTGTGATATAAACAAAATCAGAATATATTATGAATATATTCTAACATATCGGTACAATATCGAAATAATAACACCAATCAATAACATAGAATGAGATTGTACTGGGGGCAAGATCTATTACTATTCTTGTTAAAAAAAAATCAATCAATAAATTTACAAATTAGGCGTCAAGAATTAATTTACCGAGAAAATAGTTGACACCCGGTGAGAAGTGATGGAATTATGACATAAAGCTCCACATAGAAAATTATTCTAGCATAGATTGTGAATACGAGAGAATTTCATACGCAACAAACTAAAATAAGAGGGTGTGGTATCGTGGGGTATGAGGAAATGGTAGAAAGATAGAATAATATTTCAACATAATTAAAATAATAACATATCTATGGGTATGTCTACCAGATAAATGAATATAAATTTCTTATATCACACAGAAAAATTATGGTTGCAACAATTTACTTAAAGTTCTAATATGAAATATAGATAGTAATAAAAATTTAAATGTCAGACTACTTAGGCCCCGTTCTTTAGAGCTGATTTGCTCTACTCTGCTCTGCTTTGCTCTACTGAAATTTTCTCTGCTCTGCTCTGCTTCAATCTGCTATGCTCTGCTTAAAAATAGTACTTAAAAATAGCTGCTTCAATCTGCTCTGCCCTGCCTTGTTTCAATCTGCTCTGCTCTGCCCAGAAGCTCAAAAGAACAGGGCCTGTTGTATATTAATTTACCAACATCAATCTAGAATATAGATGTATGATTGTATGTGTACCTTGTCATTGAGATCTTAGTTAATCGGCCGCACAAAACTACGGTGCTTTAATTGCAATTGAAATTAATTTAGAGTTATGGTGAGAATTGAACTATGTCGACAATATGTGAATCTGCTTAATTGGCTAGAGTTTGGTGCTGATAACGTGTTATAAAATTAAAGATAAAGAGAAGAAAGTAGGGGAGAGAATAGATCGATATTCTTATTCAATAATATGTGGGAGTATACATATATTTATACATGAGATACAACTAGGGTTTTGGGGAATAATGGTATCTAGAATATTTATGAATAATCCTAAAGATATAATGGGCATCCACTAATACATATATTTTATAACAGCTTTCGGTTTATTTTGTTTTGTGGCTGTAAAAATTCTCTCTCTTTCTCTCTCTCTCTCTCTATTTCTATAATTTCATCATAATTCACCAGATGATCCATCAATATATATATATATATATATATATATATATATATATATATATATATATATATATATAATACTAAAACATAAACCAGACATATGTCATTTCCTGGTGATGTTTTTTCCCTCCAAAAATAATTTCCAAACAAAAAAGTTCTTTTCATTTCTTATTTCTGCATTTTTTTCATTGACAACCTTATTTACAGACAATAAATATATTAGTATTTATTTTATATATATTATTAATAGAAATTAAAGATTCTTAGTACTAATATTAATATTATTAGCTAAGGATGAATTTCTTTAAAATATAAAGCAAACAAATTTAATTTATATGACGGAATAGAGAACATCTGTATGTACTATTGAATTAAATTGGCATTAAGCATTGGGGATATTTACTATTACATCATATAATAACATATTAAGTGTGTATTAACAACCCGTCTTATGTGTGGCTAGCCACACCGTGTGATCACTTATAAAAGAACAAAGTAACCCATATAACATTGACGAAGTAACCCCTGTAATAATGACTGAGTAACCCCTATTACGCTAACCGAGTAACCCTATATCACTGACCAAATAACCCCTTTATACTGACTATGTAACCCCTATTACAATAACGAAGTAACCACAACATTTTTTTTATTAGGTACTTTCTCGCAAAATATGAGTTTTATTAGGTAGTTTTTGACAAAAAGCCCTAAAATTTTCCTACACATTTTTTTTACACATCAATCATTAAAGAGTTATTTATCTTTGACTTTTTTTTTTGTAATCCATTCATATTATTTTTAGATAAAAAAAACTACACAAAAACCGACATACTTCAATAAGTATTATTATTTTCCTTCCATGTTTAGAGTTTTAACAAAATGATAATAATTGAATGATAAAATTTGTAAGCTAAGGAAATTATAATTTACAGATGATATGGATATATTTCCCAACTTTAATAACATGCATAAAAAATATTTTTAAGTGCCTCAAATATATTTACATTTGACATTATTATATTAAAATTTTTGATAAAAATATCCACTAAGTATATTATTTTGTAGAGAGTGATGAATAACTCAAGTAATTACAACTTTCAACCCCTTTGCACAAGATCCTAGGGTTGTTTTTTATCACTCACACTAGAGGTTCTCTAAACAACAACAAAAAAAAAAAAAAAAAGAAAAAAAAAAGAAAAGAAAAGAAAAACGTATTAAAAACAATTCCTACTACTACTCACTAGATATGAAATAAAAATTCTTTTATATTATATGCATTTTGTTATTTTATTTATATATTTAAATATAATTTTTTTTTCAAATTAGTACGTACTCCTTATTGAACTAACTAAAGGAGTAATTTATTATACAATTGAAATTTTGTAACACCATGCTTTATCTAAGGTATTTATAAATAAATTGGAAATAGTATAAATTATTGTTATGTTAATAAATCATAATAAAATTAAGTTATAGTAATAGCCGTGCAACACACAGGTGTTAAGCTAGTTATTCATATCATTTTTTGTACATGCATTGTGTTTTATTAACTTTTTCTATTCCATTCAAAAAGTTAAAACACAGGAATCACTTTATGTAGGGAAAATTTCAAGCATTACCCCAAACTTGAACTCCATTGTGATCATACACTTAAATATGGCGGCGTCCAAAGGGAAGAAAGCTAGAGTAAAAGAGTCTCTAGCAAGTTTTAGGAACTCGTAAACCGTTTACAGGGTGAAGGTTACACCCCTTAACGATCCACGAGATCGTTAACTCCAATAAGTCTGGAACCAAGACTGGATGTTCGAGGATGAGGGTACGAATCCAATCTAAAAGAGATTGAACCCGCCCTAAAATAGTCCTCTACTTTATTCTTCTCATATTTGACTAACATGCAATCATTTGGTTAATCCTAAACCTGTTTAATCTATGTTGGTTGAATATTAATGCACAAATAATCTATAATTGGCGATCACTTGAATTAAAATCATATTAGCCTAAACCAAATTATTAATTATCTTATTAAGCGTGATTTCAAATACAAATTCCCTTTAAACCTGCATAACAGGCGTGACCAAGCAATAACAATAATATATAATATCAAGCAACATAATAATAACAATCATAATAACAATCTCAATAAAGCTTAATAATAATAGCAAGATCCTAGGCATGATACTAACAAGATTAATAACAAACCCTAGCATGTCACTAAACATAAAGATCAAAGCTTTAGCCCTAACATGATACTAACATGATATTAGAAAAAATAAAAGGCACCCTAAACATGATACCAGAAAGCAATAATAACATCATAACATGATACTAGGAATTAATTAAATTTAAACATGCTTTCTACAAGAGTAGAGCAATACGATTACATACTTTGATGCCTCGTGCCTATTTCTAAAAACAAAATACACGCGTTAGTAAACCTCAATAAAATATTAAATCAAAGAATTAAATCAAAGAATTGAAAGAAATTAAAGAATTAAAAAGTTTAAACTGAATTAAATATCAACCTTTCACGTCTAGGGCGAAGGCAATTTCGAACTTGGCTAAGTGACAAACTAGCGACAACCTGCAGCGCCAGGCGACAAACTGGCGACGCACTCTGTCGTTTGGCGCTAATTAAAAGATAAAATGCACTTGGTACGAAATCCTTATTCTCATATAATTAAGTAATTAGACTCCGCGTTAAACAATTTATAGATCAGATTTATCAAGATAAAACACTTATTTTATTCCAAATAAAACTCTATACAATATAATTATCAATACTAATTCCATTAGGATTTAAGAGAACCTTCTAGATAATTCTAGAAGACTATAATCAATCCTACTAGCTTTAGGAATAATAGTTAATAATAGGCCCTCCTCTAGATCATTGGGGCCATATAAGAACCAAATCAGGCTCAGTTTAGTATTTTGGCCATAATTTCCTCATTATTAATCGAAATTGGGTTTATAATATATCGTTGGAAAGCTCTTTTCGAGCCCTATACAACTACACTATTATTGTACCCTTATCATGGACCAAACTAAATTGGACTGGCTCTTTTCATAAAATAGAGTAGGTTTTCGAAAACAGAAAGAAAGATTTTTAATAAAAACTACCGCAACACTAGACTTTTCACACTTTCACTTCATTCGATTATCAAACGATATGAAAGGTATTCATCACTGGATTTAGTTTTGGGGAGACACAATTGGTGTCTACACTTTCAAATCAACAATTATGAGAAACTTTCAAATCACCAATTATTGTTATTTAATCGTTAAACCTCTTAACATTGATGATAAATGGAGTACTAAAAAAAAAATAAGTACTCATAAAATATTTTAATGAGATAAGTGGTACTAAGAAAATAAGTACTGATAAAAATAAAAAACAGAAAAATTCTAATCATCTCTTATACTACCTTTGATTTTTTTTAAATGCAAATTTGGGTACTATTTGAGAGATATAAATTATTTCAAAGTTGCAACTAAAAAAATTCAGAGGTAGTATTTCATATTTAATTTTCACTTATATCAGGGAAAATAAATTCAGATGATAATAAGTCCAGGATATTTTTTTGAACATATGGATTAGACAAGTGTTAATAAGTTCAAACGAAATATAAGTAAAGATAATATAAGTTTACTAAAATGTAATTTTAAATAAGGGTTTGTTCATATTTATTGAACTGAGCTGAATTGAACTGATTGGAGCTAAACTGAAATGAACTGAATTGAACTGAACTGAATAGAGATAAAATGAATATTTTATGAGTAAAGGAAATTAGGAACTGAACTAAACTAAACTGATTGGAGCTGAATTGAATATAGCTGAAATGAATATTTTATGAGAGAAGGAAATTAGGAACTCAACTGGATTGATTGGAGCTGAACTGAACTGAAATTAAGCTGACGTGAACAGACCCTAATTATGATGTTGAATTAGTAGTTTAAATAGCATAACAAAAGTTTTAATTACTCCCTCTGTGTTTTTTTAAGTGATACATATTCCATTTCCGGCCGTGTTATTTTAAGTGATACATTTCCTTTATTGGCAAAACAATACATTAAAATATTATATCTCTCTCCTCTCATGATCCCCACCCAAACCCACTACTACTTTTTTATTATATCTTTCCTCTCACATATATTACTTTTCAATAAACTAATAACCGCCACTATCTTTCTTTAACAATTTTTTAATACTCCACTACCCCACTTACCTCTTATTTTATTTAAGTCAATTAAATTGCCTAAAACTATGTGCCGATCAATATGTATCACTTAAAAAAAACACGGAGGGAGTACAAATGGATGGAGTTGAAATAATACGTACATAGTGCAAGCTGCACAGCAAATTAGAAAGGTGTAGCTGTGTAGCAATCTATGAAAAATAGAAAAAACAATTACGCTTTGTTTGGATAGTAAATGAGGAAGGAAAGGAAGGGAATGAAGAGAAATATATAGGAGGTAGGGAAAAGGAAAGAAAGGGAGAGGGAGGCCAGGGGAATTGAACTCCATTATATTTTCCCTATATATTTCTCTAATTTTGAAAGAATTATGCTTAGGATTTTTTGACATTTGCTACCACTAAAAACACCTCTCTTCAGATTCGGTACCAATTTTTTTTAAAATTTTACTTTGCTACCACCAAAATAAGAGTTTGTTAAAAATCACTACCACTTGTCTTCAACCGTTAGTATTTCCGTTACCACCACCCAACCACCGTCCAGCCACCACTCCTTCCAACCCACTGCCTAATCCACCGCCACTATTCAACATCAAACCCAACGCAACCACCACCCAACCACCAGCCCTTCCTCACCCACAGACCCACCAGCTACCCAAGCCACTTCCACCGTCGCCTGGGAGCCCCCTGCCCGCGAATCCGGCCATCTAGCCTCCGTGTCGATGTCGGCGTCGCAACCCTCCCCTAAAAACGCCTTTCCAACCCCGATCCCAACCTCGTTCCCAGCCCCCCCTCCCTTTGAAAACCCGATCCAAGCCTCTTTCCCTCGATACCCGATTCCACGGTTTGGGTTTAGTGGTTTCGGTGGTCTGGGTTCGTGGGTATAGGGTTCGTGGGTATTGGGTTGTTGGTGGTGTTGTGGCTGGGTTCATGGGTATAGGGTTGTCGATGGTGGTGGTCTGGGTTTGGGGTTAAGGTGGTGTCGTGGTGGTGGTGAGATCTGGGTTCGTGGATTTTGGGTATAAGGTTGTCGGTGGTGGTGGTCTGGGTTTAAGGGTTAGGGTGGTGTCGTGGTGGGTCGTGGGTGAGGTCGCCGGCGCCGGCCGACTCTTTTGGCGTCGGCCGCCGTCAGGTGGGAGGGGGAGGGGTGGGTGGCAGTTTAGGGGAGGGGGTGGCAATGGGGTTTGCTGGGTTTTTCTTTTTTTAAAAAAAAAAATATTTTTTTTGATTTTTTTTTTGATAAACTTAACGGAAATCCTAACGGATTCTGTTAAGTGGTAGTTGTTTTTAACAAAATCTGATTTTGATGGTAGCAAAGTAAAATTTTTAAAAAAATTGGTACCTGTAGACACCCATTTGTGTCTCCCCAAAACCAAACCCAGTGATGAATGCCTTTCGCGTCGAATCATAATCGAATGAGGTGAAAGTGTGAAAAGTCAAGTGTTGTGGTTTTTATTAAAAATCTTTCTTTCTGTTTTCGAAAACCCACTCTATTTTATGAAAATGTCCAATTCAGTTTAGTTCGGTCCATGATAAGGGTCCAATAATGGTGTAGTTGGATAGGGCTTGAAAAGACCTTTCCAACGATATATTATAAGCCCAATTCCGATGAATAATGAGGAAGTTATGGCCAAAATACTAAACTGGGCCCAAACCGGATTTTACCTACGACCCAATGATCATGAGGAGGGTCCAAAGGTTTAATCCTATTCCTAAACTAATTAGGATTGATTAGAATCTTCTATAAGTTTCTAAAATATCTTAATTATTCTTTTTTGAAAAGATTAGATTAAGGAATTTGATTTAAATATAAACTTTCCATCTTTATAAAACTTTCCTTTTTTAAAGTCCTAATTCTATTCGAATTTAAAAGATGTTCAAAGACAGTCAGATCTTATTTTCGTGCCTCATATTTTTTATCCAAATTTTATATGGTTGGATAGATCTTGAAATTATCTTTACAATGATATATTATAATATTAAATCCGAGCTATAACGAAAAATATATGAAAGGAATACGAAACTCTATCCAAAACTGACACCTTCCTACTATTTAGGCCATATCTTTTTATCTACAAAATATTTTAATCGGATTCCAATTGGGTTGAAAATTAGACTTCAAGAGCTTTCCAACGACATATTATATGTCTTATTTGGACTTCTGGATCAAAATATATGATAAAAACAAAATTCGCAAAAACTGCTGTCTACGAGTTTTATTTCGATTTGAATTCGGATTCTTTTCTTAATTCATCGACCCTCTTTTTTCTTATAAATAGAGGTCTTATCTCCCCTTTTTCATTCATCAACTCTCATCAAGAATTACTCAATTCTTTCTTTCTCTCTCTCTTTCTAAACCAACCTTTTTACAAACACAATATTCCGCATTCACAAGACTTAGAATCACTTAGCCAAGTTCGAAGTTGCCTTCGCCCTAGACGTGCAAGGTTTGATATTTTCTGGGGGTTTGGTCCAAATCTAGTCAAAACTTTATTTAATTTGATTACAATTTAATCCCTTTTATTCCTTATTATTTTCATTAAAGTTTACTAACTTGTGTATTTTGTTATTAGAAAGAGGTACGAGGCTACAAAGTAAGTAGATTAGCTTACTCTCTATTTCTTTCACAATGTAGGAAGCATGTTTATTATTGTTTTATGATTCCTAGTATCATGTTAGGATGTTTAATTCCTAGTATCATGTTAGGATGTAATTTATGCTTTCTAGAATCATGTTTAGGGTGCCTTATTATTTCTAATATCCTAATAGCATGTTAGTACCATGTTAGGTTTAAAGCTTTGATCTTTATTGATTAGTGACATGCTAGGATTTGTTATTAATCTTGTTAGTATCATGCCTAGGATCTTGCTTTTATGTTTAAGCTTTATTGTTAACATGATGCTTATGATGATTATTATTTTTATGATTGTTATTATTATTATGTTGCTTGATTTATTTATTGTTATTGTTTGATCACACCTTTTATGCTTGTTAAAGGAAATTTGTACTTGAAATCACGCTTAATAAGATAATTAATAATTTTGTTTAGGCTAATGTGATTTTAACTCAAGTGATCGCCAATAATAGTATTATTTGTGCATTAATATTCAACCAACATAGATTAAACAGGGTAGGTTTAATATAATGTTTGTATGTTATTCGAAAAGCGCACATGAATACGAGCAGAACAAAGTAGAACCCTATTTTATAGGGCGGGTCCTTTCTTTTGTAGATTGGATTCGTACCCTCATCCTCGAACCCTATTTGGTTCAAGACCTTATGGAGTTGATGGTCCTTTTGGATTGTCTTTTGGGTTACAAGTTCCTAAAACTTGTTGGCGACTCTTTGCTTTCTTTTCTTTCCCTTTGGAACGCCACCATACTTTAGTGTATGATCACAGTGGGGTTCAAGTTTGGGATCATAATGCTTGAAATATTCCCTACAGTTTTTTGGCGACTCCACTGGGGAGGATTTCTATTTATATTCCTGAAATTTATTTTGGCAATTATTTAGAATGAGCGGATGAGACTCGAAAAATTCTAAGTATTTCATGTGCGTAATTTGATTAACATTATTGTCATATGCATTAAAAGGTTCTCATTGGGGGGAGACCAATGAGTCAAAACATAGGATTTTTACACGTAGGAAATTTGAGAAATTTCTTTCACAACTAGAATCGAAATAACGCTGCGAAATCTGGAAAATCCTAAGAACACAGGTGCCTGCCAAGGCATGTAGGAACTAGCGTCTAGAAAACAGGGCTTGTCGCCTGTAAAGAGCTTCTGTCGCCTGGCGACAGTTCTATCGCCTGGCGACAGGGGTTCTTTTACGGCGACAGTCCTTGTAGTCTGGCGCCAAGTTCTTTCAATACCGAGCCAGGGATCTGCCTTCTTGTTTTGACCATTTCTAGTACTGTTGGCTCGATTCTACTTATTGATTGAGTTCTTTTCTCACTTTTCTGAACCCATATGTGTTCTACATATGGACATAACCCTCTGGGGGTTCACGCTTCATCTGCCCAATTGAATCCACTATATGTGCAACAACGGGTACATGCAAGTTTGTGAATCCACCATACCATGGAGTCGAGTTCGATTTCATCACGAACTCGTGGGGTCCCATCCATCCGCGCCAACCCTTCACGGTTAGGCTTGTGCGCGATGCATCCGAACTCATAACCATGGACCCTCTTTGACTTAACCCATATCCTTGAACTTTAGAGAACTAGAGCCATGGTTAGGTTGCAAACTCATTGCATCATATTGTGACTATATGAATTACTTGTGCATCCTTGCTTGTGCATAGCTTATATGTGACTAAACTAACCGTTTGGTTTGACTTGTATTTGTAAATAAGTTTTAATAAACTAACCAATGACTAAAGGACTTTGTTTAATTAATTAATTAATTAATTTGAACTAATAAATATGCCTTAAATCGAGTCATAGTTCCTTTTAGTCAACCCGGATTTTTATTCCCGTATACTGCACATGCGTCAACTTGTTTTGGTCATAGCCGAAGTTCTAGGAAGCACCACGAGTCGTATAACCTATGGATCTGTAGCCCTGAGTTTTATCTTTAATTTGGCGTTCGTTTCGTCCCAATCAGAGTCACAGATTAAAAGTTATGACTAAAATACCACAGCCTGTCCAGTTTAATGCATATACGTGAAATCTTAACTTAGTCCTTGCTTGAGTCTAGTCACATTGTCTAGCCATATGGTCATGACACAAGTCTTATCATGTCACCTAAACTCACTAGTCTTAGCACACACTTTGTACATGTCACCATGACCATGTCTTAGGTTCATGCATGAGTCGTTTCTCCGTCATTTGAGTTGGGGGTCCATTCTATTCCTAATTCTTCCATATTTCTCCATCTCCATCATCTTCCCACTCACTACATTCTTTCCCCATGCATATAATTCTTCTCACTCTTCCATCTATTGCATGTTGAATAAACCTTGAGTCCAAAATAATTGGTATAAAACTTATCCCTAATCTCCCTTTCTACAGTACTTGGTCAAGGAGAGAAGGGCGATTAATCAAGGACAACACTTTCATTCAAGTAGCACTTTTTGACAAACCCATCGGTAGGAAAAGGAAAGCTAGGAAGATAATGGCAAGTCAAGAAGAACTCAATGAAGTTAAGGGAGAGGTAGCTAACTTGGCTGAGATATTGAAGGGTTTAACTCTTCAAGTTAATGACCCTGTAAAACAACAACAAATGAACCTTATCCAGGAAATTTTGAGTAAACTATCTAATGATTATAGGTTCCAGGGCATTAGTTCACAAGGGGTCTCGGTGGATAAGGATCTTCTTCCGCAGAAGTTCAATGCCAATGACATCCCTGCTAAATTCAATCTTATGGACAACCCTTATTTTCATTTAAGAGCTTTTGAAACCATAATGAATTGAATATTAAGGGAATGGATAAGAAGGCATTTCATTCTGTATTCTCTTTATCATTAGAAACTATGTGTCAACAATGGTACTTTTCTCTTGACAAAGAGAAGACCTCCAATTGGGAAGAAATAAAAAACGCTTTCATCGATAGATATAAGTGTAACATTCAAGTTGAAACTGACCATAGACAGCTTGAGATGCTAAGACAAAAAGAAAACGAAGGTTTCACTTCCTTCTTCAACAAGTGGAGGGAAACTTCCGCTAATATGATTGAAGTCCCTACTGAGAAGGAGTCTGTGAGGTTGTTTATCAAGAATTTACAAGAGAAGTATTCGAAGCATTTGAGATATCAACACAACTTGAACACTTTCAAGACAGTCTACGACATAGGCATAGAGATTAAAGATGACCTTGCAAAACAAAAAGCTACTAACAATAGTAACCACAGTGGCTGGAAAGGAAAGAAGAACGACAATCCTTCTTCTTCTGAAAGCACCCACTCTAGTAACAATGTTAGTACCTTTGACCTCAATGAAGTCTTAGCCATGAATAACCAAGAATCTAAGAAAGAATTAAGGAAAGAATTCACTCCTATTGGGATGAGCTATGATGTTGCCTTCGATCGACTCCATACTAAGGGGCTCATTACTCCCATTGGACCTATTCAAGATCCCGCACCTGAAAAGAGATTGCCTAGTTGTAATCCAGATGCACATTGTAAGTACCATCAAGGTAGGGGTCATACTACTGAGAGCTGTTGGAAGCTAAAGGAGGCCATCCAATATTTGATCGACAATACAAGCTTCCTATACCTCCAGTCGGCAAGAAGACCGGGTGATGATAAAGCACAAGACAAGAGGCGAGCTTCAACGACAAGATTTCGTGACCTCTTTTTTCTATTTCTTTTTTTTATTCCTTTCCCCAATAAAGTCTAGCATAGGCACCTTTCATTTTCCCCTAGTTTTTACTTTGTAGGACTTTCATTTACTTTTTTCCTTTTAATAAAATGAGCATTTTATTTTCTTGCATATGATCATTGCATTGCATTGAAAAAAAAAAAAAAGGTCGAACTAAGCACAAGGTATACCAATGATCTGAGGCACCTCTTGTAGCCATATCTTATCACTTTTACCTTTTACACTTCAAATATACAATCCTTTTTTGATAAAACACTTTGAGCCTCGTCTAACGATAAACCTTTCATTTTTCTTCAACCCACATCTACTTAACCTTGGGATGGGATGGTGTGTAACTTATGCAAGTTCCAAATATGAAAGCTTGAGTGATCTCAAAAGAATAAAATAAAAATATAAAAATAATAAAAGTGTGCAAAAGGGCAAGTGTTCCAATGTCTTGGATATAAAAATATCTTCGATAAGAACACGTCTCAGATTGCGTCTCTTATCGAGTGCTCGGTACCGTGCCTGAGAAACATGAATGCCAAGTGAGTGATAGACCGCATGATTGGGATTGCCCACACTCATAAAAAAAATGCAAAAGCAAAAGAGAGCAAAAATAAACGAAAAAGAGAAAGAAAGCTCAAAAATGAGAAACCTCAAGCATAAAAATGCAAAGATTCAAAAGCATGGTTGCACACCTTGGGGGCTTATTTAGGGTCTTGAGCCTTTATCCCCTTCTTCTTCAACCTTTAGCCTAACCATGTTACAACCCTTAAAAAGACCTTTTTGAGGTATACACACACTTGTGCGAGGTTCGGCTAGAGCTACATTTGGCCTGATTCCTAACGGATACGTAGGCAACCTCACAATGAGGTGCGGCCATAATAAAAATGCATTCATTTTCACATTCACACACTCACACCATGATCATGTCAAGGGATCTCCAATGCTCATCCCTATTCATTTAGAGCTAGACTTGGGGGCTTGATCCTTACATCATTAGCCTACCTAGCCTAAGAGTCATCATTATTTGACTCTTATCAAATAATACTTTTCCACACCGTTAGCCTTAGTGTCACTTTCACACACATCACGGATACATGGCCAAATAGACTTCCAATTAGGAACCTTTTGTCATGAAATCTTAACATAACGTTGAAGCATGCTTTGTCATATCACACATCACTTATAATCATCATTGTATCAAAGTATGAAGTGCTTAGCCTCTGTGCCTAAGTTACCTAAATGCTTTCATAATCGAGTCAACTAAAATAGTTTAGGATGAATTAATCCTTGCACCTTGAGGGACGGTATCGAACGCATATATTTGCCTAAGCTCATTCAACATGCACCATCAAACACTTTGATTCTTTATCACGTCTTTCTTTTTCGGGAGAAAGTCAGTACCCTTCACAAAAATGACGGAAATTTTTTGTTTTTTTTGCACATCACACACAAGTCATGTACATTGAGTCATGTCGTGTCATATCACATCGAGTGGAGTCTAGCACATGCGTCAAACGCTTTGAGTTGAGTCATGTCGAATCATTGAGTCAAGAAACACTAAGCCTTAGGTCAACCCTAAGATAATAAAAGATAAGCAAAGTCCTATAGTCCAAAATATAGATGCAGGTACATTCCAGCGAGCAAGAATATTCCCGGATTTTTTCGAAAAAAATCGCGAATATAGATATATGAGATTCTTCCAAGATAAGAGAAGTTTGAGCAAAATTATGAAGAGCTTTAATTTCCAAAAGATTTGAGCAGATTTGGTCGTAAGGAAACGACCAAATTGAAAGTTCGGAGCGAAATCGAGCAATGAACAACAGCAACAGCGGTAGAAATGAAAAAGAAATCTGTCGCCAAATGACAAGGTTTGTCGCCTGGCGACAGAACGATATCGCGGCGAAAGAAGGTTTTGGCTTGCGCTGGTGCGGCGACAGGTCACGTGGCTTCATGATGTGGTCATTTAGACCTGGTTCAGCAATTTCGGGTTCCTTGGTACGCCAGCTAGCCCCTCTAAGAAATTTGATATGATTTAGTAATCGGCTCGATTACAACAACAATAAGTGATCGACCTGACAAAAGATCGTCTCACTTAGCTTAAAGCGCCTAAGTATTGGCTCATCGCAAGAACCAAAGTAACGGTTCACAACGATTTCCTAGGATGGAAGAAGATTTGAAGATTCGAGATGACGAAGCCTTTAACAGGGGGCTTTAAGATTAAAAAGAGTCTATTACTTGGATTTAAGAAGGACGGTTTGAGATGAAGCGACCTTCAATAGCTTTCACTATGATTGGGGAGGTTATTATTTGAGAAGAACGATTCAAGATGAAGCGGTCTTTGATAGCTTTTGCTAAGATTGTGAAGGTTATCACTTGATTTGAGAAGATAGCACGAGATGGGCGATCTTCGACAATGTCCGCTAAGATTGTGGAAGTTGTCACTTATATTTGAGAAGAGCGGTTCGTGATGAGGCGGTCTTCGACAACGCCCGCTAAAATTGTGGAAGTTGTCACCAAGATTTGAGAAGAGCGGTTCGTGATGAGGCGGTCTTCGACAATGCCCGCTAAGATTGTGGAAGTTGTCACCTATATTTGAGAAGAGCGGTTTGTGATGAGGTGGTCTTCGACAACGTTCGCTATGATTGGGAAGGTTGTCACCATGATTCAAGGAAAAGCTCGAGATGTAGCAGCAATGATAGATAGTGTTCCCTAGGATGTGGAGAGTTGTCACAAATTCTGAAGATGGCGAGATATATATGGTCACCTTCGACGGTCCCTCAAGATAAAGAAGAGATTGTCTATAGCGGCGACACACTGCCGTGGCGACGTACTGCCACAACCCTGAAGATGACGACGTACAGTTATTTTCGACGATGTTCCCGAGATACTGTGGAGGATTGTCACCAAGAAGTGTTGAAGATGACGACGCAATGTTACCTTCAAAGATGGCGTTCTCTAGCTTGTAGAAGGTCGTCAAAACGACATGCAACAAATTGGTTACCTCCAGTGACGTGTGCTCGATGGTGCAAGATACGCGTTTCTTAACTCTTTTATCTGTTTAACTAACATTGTTTTACAAGTATCGGCGTTATAAGAATGATTTGGAATCGCAGAACGTTCTGAATCATTCTGCGTCCCTATCGCTACTTTGACTTTTGTTTTCGAAACATAAGTTTCTCCAAACTCAGTCAAAGTGGGGGCTTCTGTAGACACCCATTTGTGTCTCCCCAAAACCAAACCCAGTGATGAATGCATTTCGCGTCGAATCATAATCGAATGAGGTGAAAGTGTGAAAAGTCAAGTGTTGCGGTTAGTTTTTATTAAAAATCTTTCTTTCTGTTTTCGAAAACCCACTCTATTTTATGAAAATATCCAATCCAGTTTAGTTCGGTCCATGATAAGGGTCCAATAATGGTGTAGTTGGTTGGGGCTTGAAAAGACCTTTCCAACGATATATTATAAGCCCAATTCCGATGAATAATGAGGAAGTTATGGCCAAAATACTAAACTGGGCCCAAACCGGATTTTACCTACGACCCAATGATCATGAGGAGGGTCCAAAGGTTTAATCCTATTCCTAAACTAATTAGGATTGATTAGAATCTTCTATAAGTTTCTAAAATATCTTAATTATCCTTTTTTGAAAAGATAAGATTAAGGAATTTGATTTAAATATAAACTTTCCTTCTTTATAAAACTTTCCTTTTTTAAAGTCCTAATTCTATTCGAATTTAAAGATGTTCAAAGACAGTCAGATCTTATTTTTGTGCCTCATATTTTTTATCCAAATTTTATATGGTTGGATAGATCTTGAAATTATCTTTCCAATGATATATTATAATATTAAATCCGAGCTATAACGAAAAAGATATGAAAGGAATACGAAACTCTATCCAAATTTGACACCGTCCTACTATTTCGGCCATATCTTTTTATCTACAAAATATTTTAATCGGATTCCAATTGGGTTGGAAATTAGACTTCAAGAGCTTTCTAACGACATATTATATGCCATATTTGAACTTCTGGATCAAAAGATATGATAAAAACAAAATTTCCAAAAATTGATGTCTACGAGTTTTATTTCGATTTGAATTCGGATTCTTTTCTTAATTCTTCGACCCTCTTTTTTCTTATAAATAGAGGTCTTATCTTCCCTTTTTTATTCATCAACTCTTATCAAGAATTACTCAATTCTTTCTTTCTCTCTCTCTTTCTAAACCAACCTTTTTACAAACACAATATTCCGCATTCACAAGACTTAGAATCACTTAGCCAAGTTCGAAGTTGCCTTCGCCCTAGACGTGCAAGGTTTGATATTTTCTGAGGGTTTGGTCCAAATCTAGTCAAAACTTTATTTAATTTGATTTCAATTTAATCCCTTTTATTCCTTATTATTTTCATTGAAATTTACTAACTTGTGTATTTTGTTATTAGAAAGAGGTACGAGGCTACAAAGTAAGTAGATTAGCTTACTCTCTATTTCTTTCACAATGTAGGAAGCATGTTTATTATTGTTTTATGATTCCTAGTATCATGTTAGGATGTAATTTATGCTTTCTAGAATCATGTTTAGGGTGCCTTATTATTTCTAATATCCTAATAGCATGTTAGTACCATGTTAGGTTTAAAGCTTTGATCTTTATTGATTAGTGACATGCTAGGATTTGTTATTAATCTTGTTAGTATCATGCCTAGGATCTTGCTTTTATGTTTAAGCTTTATTGTTAACATGATGATTATGATGATTATTATTTTTATGATTGTTATTATTATTATGTTGCTTGATTTATTTATTGTTATTGCTTGATCACACCTTTTATGCTTGTTAAAGGGAATTTGTACTTGAAATCACGCTTAATAAGATAATTAATAATTTGGTTTAGGCTAATGTGATTTTAACTCAAGTGATCGCTAATAATAGTATTATTTGTGCATTAATATTCAACCAACATAGATTAAACAGGGTAGGTTTAATATAATGTTTGTATGTTATTCAAAAAGCGCACATGAATACGAGCGAACAAAGTAGAGGCCTATTTTAAAGGGCGGGTCCTTTCTTTTGTAGATTGGATTCGTACCCTCATCCCCGAACCCTATTTGGTTCAAGACCTTATGGAGTTAATGGTCCTTTTGGATTGTCTTTTGGGTTTACAAGTTCCTAAAACTTGTTGGCGACTCTTTGCTTTCTTTTCTTTCCCTTTGGAACGCCACCATACTTTAGTGTATGATCATAGTAGGGTTCAAGTTTGGGATCATAATGCTTGAAATATTCCCTACAGTACCGAATCTGAAGAGAGGCGTTTTTAGTGGTAGCAAATGTCAAAAAATCCTTATGCTTATTAACATGTTTGGATAAAAATTTAGAAGGGAATGAAGGGGAAGGAAACAGGAGGAAGGGAAGGGGAAAGAAAGGGAGGGGGGATATGGAGCTTCATTTTCACTCTAAATCTCTCCAATTTTAAAGAGATATTGTTTATTAAAAGAGGAGGAAAAATGGATCCCCCCTTCTTTTTTCTCTTTCTTACCTAAATCCTTTACCCAAATAAGGGAGTTTGTACCCCTCCCTTTCTGTTCCCTTCTTTTTCTTTCATTTTTTTTTATATATTCAAACAAAGTATTAGTCTTTGGAAGTGATGAGCAAGTAACAAATAGTACAAAGTATAATTTGGATCTAGCAAAGATTAGTCAACAAGTAAAATGACCCACCAGATTTGTCTACCTTTTATTCAATTAGACTATGAACAATTTAAATTATCAAAACCACCGGCAAAAAATAAATCATCAAAACCATTAATAGTGTTTGCGCTGAAGAGTTTTTTTTTTTTTTTTTTTTTTTTTTTTTTTTTTTTGATAAAAAAGAGTTCATAGCTTTTCATATTTATAAAAATCAATACTCCCTCCGTGGCTTCGTTCCTTAATTTTTGCTTCATTTTCTTTTATGCGTGTTTTTTTTTTATTTTTTTTACTCCATACTATATACTGCTATATGAACCACTATTTTCCTTTCACAAAAAATATTTTGGACAACCATTATTCTTTCTCACCAATTTTAAACAATGCAACCCAAAATTAATCAAGCTATGACTAAAACAAGGAGGCAAAGAGAGAAATAATAAACAAATTTGTTTTGAAAAAATTTCCTAGCTAGAATAATAATCCAATCAATGTTCAATTCATTCAAAGTAATTCTGCCTTTTGATTTGCTAATTTGTATTGTCAAAAAAAAAAAAAAAATGAAAGGCTAAATTGGCTATTAGCCGATTAGCTTGCCATTGTCCTATTGGTAATAATGTGATGGATCATCAACTGAGTGTGATATGTAAAATTGCCTTTTATTTATTTATTTTTTTACGGGAAGATTAAAGATTTCATTTATAAAATAGCCAAACGACACTTAGAATAAATTTTTAAGAAATTTAAAATTCCAACAAGAATGTATAAAACCCTAAATATAATATCGCAGAATCGATTGATAATAGCCTTAACAAAAAACTTCATCCGAAGCAATACAATCTGTGAGTTCGCTCTAATTCGGCATAAGATCTGCAGATGGATAATTTTTTGGAGAATATACTTCCGTGGTCTTCTAAACTCCGGTAGAAATTGCGAAACCTTCGATTTTCATTCTTTAATAAACAAGTAATTAAAATCCCTACGATGAACACCATCTTAAGGATGGTATCTTTTTATTGAAAGCAATTAAAGAGATTTTGGGGCTTTTCACTGGTTTTCCAGTGGAAGCCCCTACAAAATTCACAAATAAAAATCAAGAATAAAGAAGATGAAGAGAAGGAAGGATTGAAGAAAAACAAAGAAAAAACCCTAACAAAAGAGGATAAGAAAAACCCTCCCAAGGGAAAACCTTAGAGGGAACTATCTCTCTCTAAAAACTAGAGAGAGAAAAATTGCCTTTTAACTTCAATGTGGGAGACTGGGAGAGTTGTAATTGCTCTCTACTTCTTTCTTTCTTTACTTTTTTTGTTTTTGTCTTTCATTGATCAAAAGATTCTTCACCAATATATGTCACACAAAAATAAATACATAAAATAAATATTGTGTCATACTATTTAATAATTATATTGAGAAACAAAATTTATTTTTCATGGGGGTATTTTCATAAATAAATCAACAACTTTTTCATTATTGTAGGCTTCACAATTGAATAAAGTTGTTAGTTTATTTACGAAAATGTCATATGAGAAACAAATTTTGTTCTTAATGTGAAAAATTGGGGCATCTTCTTTTAAGACATTTTTGAGCACTACTTGGAACACGTAATTAATCTGACAATTACACTAGTGCCTATTGGAAAGATATAATCAACAAATCATATTTCAATTCATTGTAATTCTCCTTTGAATTGTAACAAGTAACAAAGGAAACATCATAGGCGGTTGCATTTGTCTTCATCCCTTAGCTTGTTAAAGTTGCATGGTCCATTTGAATATTCAAACCTTTTATAAATAATTGTGCATATTATTCTACTCCACATACTAATGATACTACCGTATATCTTTATTGCCATATATCGATCTCATACTCTTTCTTTTTCCCTTCATTTCTCATGTATATTGAAACTGAGATTTTTTATTCCTTTATTTCTTTTGGATTAGGATAATTACACAAGAGTTAGTGCAGTCTTCTTTGCAATATCAAACCCGACTTTCAATTCAAAAAGTGTTTAGCATATATGGAAGTTACAAGCATGTCTATAGCAATTTCTTTGGCATGTATTGTATTAGTGAGTGTGTCATGGTATTTGTTAAATTGGGTATGGTTTAGGCCAAAAAGATTAGAGAGATTGCTTGGAAATCAAGGGTTTAAAGGTAATTCTTATAGGTTGTTGCATGGAGACACCAAGGATAGAGCTACTATGACTTTGGAAGCTAGATTACAGCCTCCTTTGCCTGATTCGTCCAATGACTATCTTCCACGTGCTCTCCCATTCTTCTATCAAACGTTGAAAAAATATGGTATGTTAGTTGTCCCTTAAAAATAACTTCCTCCATTTCACAAATATTGCAATAACTATCATTTTAGGAAGTTTCACAAATATTACAACAATTTTTTATTTGTACATATTTTCTCACTTTTCTCTTCTGAATATTCATCTCCTTTCCTCAATATTTGTGAAATAGAGGAAGTATCATTTTAATTGATTTGAAAAAAAAAAATATTATGCCGTCGTGTACTTGTGTGTGTTTTAGATTCTTATGATTTTATCATGTGTGTTCAAAATGAGCAAATGAATATTGTTCATTTTGCATACAAATATAAGTCGTTGTTTAGTTCACTTTGCTTGAATTTTCTTATCTGCGCTAAATAAATAAATTTGTCAAATTATGAGAACAAAATTAATTTGATCATATATGCAATAGAGCTAGAGCAATATTGATTTGCTCATTTGCGTGAATGATTATGAGTCTGTTCAGCAAAACTAGCTGTAGTGGTTGGCTATTAGCTTTTGAGTAAACAACAATTGTACCTTGCCCAACTAATTACAACTACTGTTAAACATATTACTATAAAGGGTGATAAGGTTAGGACATAGGAGACCTCCATCTCTCCCCCAAGTGGTAGGAGATTCGATCCTCATCCAGTCATCCCCCCATTTCTGTGATAGGGTGGAGACCCCCCCATATTATCATATCGTGTAAATAAAAAAAAATTATGGGTGATAAGGTTTTTTTTTTCTTTATATATATATATATATATATATATATATATATATATATATATATATATATATATATATATATTGGAACTTGGGAAGACTCTTGTGAGAACCTCTCCTTTATGTGAGAATTTTTCTTATGTGAGAACACTTTTTATATTCTAAATTTTTACTTGTATGTTCTAAACTTTTAATCACGTGTTCTAAATTATAGATCAGTTCTCATATAAGTATGAAATCTCACACATGGACCTATTATCATCATTCCGTATTTTATAATGTGTGTAGGTAGAAGATGTTTTGTATGGAATGGACCAGTACGATTGCGGAACCAGAGTTGATAAGAGAAGTATTCATGAAGATACACGAGTTTCAGAAGCCAAAGACAAACCCATTTTTAGAGTAGGTTGCCTCTGGCTTAATTACGTTAGAGGGCCGACTTTGGGCTACTCGGAGGAAGCTTCTAACTCCAGCTTTCCACATGGACAAGCTCAAGGTTATACATACTTCACCTTATATATATTTCACTTCCTTTTTGTATAAAATTAGAACTGCTACTTAATTCTTTAAGGAAATCTAGAGATTTATTAAATTGTGGAAGTTAAAACTTAAAGAATACGAATTAAAAGGGCATATGTATAAATAGATAGAAGTGAATTATAGAATAGAAGAGCTTTCTTGAGTGTATCTAAACGCTAGAACCTATGTATTTAACATGTACATAGGAGGGCAATCTGGGATTCAGTGGTACATTTTCATTCTCTTAATGGTATAGTGGTACATTTTTGTGTACTATTATACATATATAATGTACCATTAAAGAATAAGTTGCCTGAATAGTACTTTTTTTGTACTATTATGTATGTAGTGATACTTTTTATCATCATAATTTTCACCCTCAGGGCCTTAGGTTCTCATATTTTTGTATTATTATGTATGTAGTGATACTTTTTATCTCATATATTTCACCCTCAGGTTCTCATTATTTACAAAAATGTCATCTTATTTGCATACCTAATACATGGGGCCTATGCTCCAAGTGTTTTCCACTTTAAAGTTTGTTAAAAAAAAATAATTAAAAAAAAATTTTAAAGAAAAAATCCAACTTTAAAGTCAATAACGCCGGTTATTGACTTATTGTTGTCAATTTGTCATTCTCAATGACGTTAAAGTTGACTATGCTTTCTCGTCTAGTGTATGACATTGAGTAAAAAAATAAATGCATCTTATAAATACAGTTGTCAAAAATTGATTCGACTCGCCCGACTTGAAGCGGCAATGGTCTGAACCCACAACAATGGGGTAAAACTGGTAACCTGTAATTCGACTTGAACCTGACCTGATCTTAACCGAAAACCGATTTGATCCAATAATACATTATAACCTGAACCCAAACCTGCACCAGACCTGATAGTAACCGTTAACCGATTTAATCTGACCCGAAAACAATCATTGTTGTGGAATGACTAGCTGGTGTGGGAGGTCGGGTTGGGAGTGGTTCTTAGTTTTTGATTTTTTTTTTTAGAAATTAATTATTTATCTAATTAGGAGTTATTTATATAGTTTAATGATTTAATTAGGAGTAATTTGAAATATTAACCATAGTCAAAGTTTTAGTTAGGAGTTAATTTTTCCTCAAAAAATAGTAGGAGTTAATTAAACTTTTATATGATTTTATAAAAAAAAAATAATAAATAAATAAAAATAAAAACTTGTTGTCTAGATAATGGGTAAATTATCTTGTTTAAAATGGACAACCTTTGAAGTTTGTTTTATTTAGAAATAATAAAAAGTTTAATGTATTTTTGGCGGATCACTCAAAGTTTGTATTATTTTTGACAATTTTTCCAATTTTATATACTTTTTATTCAACTTATATACTGGTATAATGCTGTAATCTCAATTTGATTTATTAAAATCTTTTGTTCAGCTTATATACCTTTTGTTCTCTATTACTCGTATATAAGTTTAATAAAATATTGATGATGCTTGATCAAATTATGGAAGGCGTAATTATATAATTCAATTTGACCACATCGATGTTTATTAGAATTGAATTTGAACCAAAACCCGACTCAACACTAAACCGAACTCGAATGTACCATCTTATTAACCCATCAAAACCTGGCTCAACACAACCCGAACCTAAAATCGAACTCGATCAGAATTTGACTTGAATGGAACTCGACCTATATCTGAAAAGGTGAACAACTCGTTATAACTTGAATTGAAATTGACCCGACCCGAACCTGAACCTGATCTGAAGCTAGATTGACCCGACATAACCTAATTCTGATTTAACCCGAGACCTGATTTGACCCGACCCGAACCCGACTTGAATACTCGATTTGACAGCTCTACTTTTAAATGAAAAGATTCTGAAATAGGCAAAACATTTTGGACACTTATAAAAGGCCGAATATAGCAGGGTACATATAAGGACAGAAGGAGTAATACACATATTGAAAATATATATTTTTTGTTTTTTCTTGAATATTAATTCAGAGACAGTACAGTTAAATTTGGCACACATGCCAAAGCAGTACTTCAAGTATTTATAATAAAATATTAACGAAAAACATGAAAAAGTTGATCTAATGAAATTTTATATGGAGTACTAATAAATACTACCTTCGGTTTTGCTAATTGTTACTCACATGCATTTTACGCAGTCTCCAATGCACTACTTTAACCATTAATTTCTTTGATTGTGCATTGTTAAAAATTATACAAAGTAGATATACTAGGAAATAAAATATAGCAATATGAATCTAATAAGATCAAATTTGATAATATTTTTTCATACACATACACAATTAGACATGGTCATAATTTTACAAGTTTGACCTATAGTGGGGTAGAACTTGGAAAAACAAAGGTAGTATAAAACAATATATTTCAATTTCATGATATTTTGTAACGTTATTATAAAACAAAGGTCAAGTTTAGTTACAAAATAGTGAAAAAAATCAAACGTATCAATTATTTAGAAAAAGAGGAAGTATCCAACATCAATTTCGCGTGAGCTTGTTTTTCATTTTTGTTTTTTAGTTCGTTGTAATTTTAATATGTAACTTTTTCTTTGATGTTGATGCAAATAAAGAGTTTCTCATGAAAATATGGGTACATAATATAGAGGTATCAAAAGCTGATCCAACTCGAAAATGACCTTAAAAAAATTTCATTTCAGATTTCGATTTACATGGACTGATGATGGACACAATAATTTAACATGACTTAAGTTTAAAATTATACCCAACTTGACTTGACCTCATCGAACCAAACTCAAACATTTGAATTGACATCTCTTGATAAGCGTTCGTTGGTTACACATATGTAAATGTAACACAAAAGTTTCTCATTTTTCTATATTTCATGTTATTGATGGTAGACTTTTTTTTTTTTTTCTATCTTATATCATATTAATTTTCACAAGAAATGTATTATTATGTACTCTACGTGTTAAATATTTTTCTTGTTTTGGTATGTTTTGCAGTTTATGGTTCCAGCATTATGGGAAAGCTCCAATGCTATGGTTAAAGAGTGGGAAGAAATGACATCGAAGATAGGTTCATGTGAAATAGAAGTGTGGTCATATTTGAATAAACTATCTGCTGATCTTATTTCTAGAGCTGCGTTTGGAAGTAGTTATGAAGAAGGGAAGCGAATATTCGAGTTATTAACCGAACAAATACAAATTGTGGTTCCGGTTTTAAATGCAGTTTATATCCCTGGATGGAGGTAATTCAAACGAGTATACTTCGTAAGATGATGTTATATAATGTGTGTGTGCGAGCATACAAAGTGTTAGAATCAAAGGCTCACGAAATTTTGCTAAATAAATATTAAAAAAAATAATGAAAAAAACAAATAAATAAATATAATAGACATGAAACATAAGAATAATTATTAATTTTCAACAAATTAATTTATAGAAAAATTTGTAAATTACCACCCATAAAGGGGTCCTATTTTGAAATTACCACCCATTAAAACTTTTATTTTAAATAACAACCCATTAAATTAAAAAACATTTCAGATTACCACCTTTTTTGAAATTCCGGTGGAAAATCCGGTTGAGGGCCACATCTTATTAACTTCCCTCCTTTTTTTTATTTCCCTCGACCTAACCTTCTGATTGAAACATTAAACTCAAAAAAACATTTTCTCTCATCAATTTCTTCAATTAATTCATCCAAAAGCATCAATATTTCCCCTTTTCTTCTTTTAATTCTCTGTCAACTTTGCAACTACCCCTACCCCTTAGTTAAGGGTTGAATCAGAACCCTAACTTTTTTTTTTTCTGCAAATTGGGACCCAATTTGTACTTGCATTTGCTGTTGAAGTCGCCATCTTGGTGTATTTTCCGGGGACCAAAAGCGCGTAGGTGAAACTCCTGTCAAATGGTGATGTCAATGGCGAGCCCGAGGTGAGCAATTAAGACCCTTTACAATTTCAGACATGTAGCCTAATTGCAAAAAACCCCCAATTTTAAAGCCCCAGGAACTCTAATTCCAAAATTGCAGAAAACCCCCAATTTTATTGCCCAGGAACCCTAATTCCGAAATTTCAGACATGTACTAGCTGCAATTTGAGAAAATTTGGATGAAATTTGGGGCAAAAGTTGTGAATTGATATTGGATAATTTATAAAGAAAAAAAAATCGAGGAGGGAAACATTTAAAAGAGTCAAATTCGCCGTTTCTAGCCGTTATGTGGGGCCCTCAACCGGATTTTCCACCGGAATTCCAAAAACGGTGGTAATTTGAAATGTTATTTAATTTAATGGGTGGTTATTTAAAATAAAAGTTTTAATGGGTGGTAATTTCAAAACGGTGGTAATTTACAAATTTTCCTAATTTATATTATTTTGGTAAATATATATAGCTGCATCAATCATTGATGGAAAAATAAATACAAAATTATGCCAATTGTGCAATTCGATAATTATTTTAGTATATAGTATAGAATTATAGATGGTGTAAAAGTTTGAGAAATATAAGCCAAGTAGGTTGTCATTATTTTGATCCTTATTTTTTTTTAAGGCACTTTACTTAATTTACTGAAATTTATATGTTTTATTAAACTTTTATTTGATTAAGCTTATTTTTAATGATGCTTACCTAATTATGTTGAAATTTATTGATTTATGATATGTTAAATGTTTTATAATCATTGTTCAAAAAACAAAATTAATTCTTCATAAAAAGAGTATCTAATTGGAATTGTTCATTTTTTTTGGTTTAGAACTTTAGATTTATCCCAACCAAGGCAAATAGAAAATTAGTGGATGCTGATAGGGAAATTCGCACTCTACTAAAAGAAGTTATTGATAAGAGGAAGAAAGCAATAAAAGAAGGAGAAAAACCAAAGGATGACTTGCTAGGATTGCTATTGGAGTCACAATTTCAAGACAATGGACGTGATAACAAAAAGCACATTCAATTGACTATTGAAGATGTGATTAACGAAAGTAAATTGTTCTACTTAGCTGGCCAAGGCACCACTTCATCGTTACTTGTATGGACACTAATTATGTTAGGAAAGTATCATGAATGGCAAGCTCGAGCACGAGAAGAGATCTTAAACGCATTTGGGAATCACATCCCGGATTTTCAAGGATTGAATCATTTAAAAACTGTAAGTATCAAGGTTATACAAAGTATATTAACTCGAAATGATTGTTATATTATCTAGCTTAGCTTAATCAATCATCGTTAAGATATTTATCACTTGTGTTTATAAAATTTACTTTTTAGGTAAACATGATACTTCAAGAGGTTCTTCGAATATATTCCCCGGTTTTTGAACTCCATCGTACAGTTACTGAAGATATTAGGGTAGGAGATATCTTCTTACCTGCTGGAGTGTTAGTCAATCTTCCAATAGCCCGGGCTCTCAACTGGCTGAGTCAGTTGTTTGTGGAAGTCCCACTACATAGAGGACCGAGACTGGCGAGAGAGGACTCCTGACTCTTATACAACAAGATGAGAAGTTATGGGGTGATGATGCTATAGATTTTAATCCATCAAGGTTTAGTGAAGGCATCTCTAAGGCAACAAAAGGGAATATGTCTTTTTTCTCATTTGGTTGGGGGCCAAGAATATGTCTTGGATCAAATTTTGCTATGATGGAAGCCAAAATGACATTGGCCTTAATTCTATAACGGTTCTCTTTCGAGCTTTCACCATCTTATGCTCATGCTCCATCCACCAATGGATCTCTTACACCACTATTCGGTGCACCAATCATATTTCATAGATTATTGGACAAATAATTTATAGCACTGTTGTATGTAAAACATAAATTCATGGTAATTTTTATTTTTACATGGATTTAAATGTAATAAATCATTTGCTTAGAATTTCTTTTCTCTTCTTTCTTTATTTATTTAGAATTTCTTTTCTCTTCTTTCTTTATTTATTCTTCATGCAAAAAGTATGTATGCTTTAGTTAAACATACCTGTGCTGCTGTGAAAAACAAATTAAAGATGGAAAGATAAAAAGAACCGAGGAAATACTTATTGCAGGATAGATAAAGCGAGTGATTTTTATTACTTCATCTGTTTCTTATTACATTCATCACTATTGAAATTGTTGATCGAATTCCTAAAATCCTAAGCAATTTTTAGAGTAGAGAGAGATGGAGAGAAAAAAATAAGGAGGACCCATGTGATATAAGAGATATAAGAGAAATAATTGACTAAATAAGAAAGTAATGCATCTAAATTGAAACTTCCATACATTGAAAGTGACGCATCTAATAAAGATATAGAGTAATTATATAATTAGAGGTGTCAAAAAATGACCTGACCTACCCAATCGATCCAATATGACGTGAAATTACCTGATTCAGATGTCAACTTGCATGGACACAGTTTAATAATTTAGCATGATTAAACTTTGAAATACATACAGTTGACCCGATCCGACTTAACCCGATTCGACCTATCCAAGCTCGGCCTATTTAAGTAACTAAATTGACACCTCTATATTTACTCATAAATATTAGGCATAATTGGCCGCAGCAGCATGAACTTTTAACAAGTTGCACTCAACAGCACAAACTTTGACTAGTAGCTCAAACAACACGTATGATCTATCACATAAGGTGCGTGAAACATCATAAATGAGTGTTGTTTTGGGTGATTTTACGCATTCCACGTGGACCAATCAGAGGACGTCACGTGGCACCCCAGGATTAGTCCAAAACATACCTATCCTTGCTTAACACGTCGCACTCCAAGAAAATGGGAGAAAAGGCGGCCTTCAGGGCCCAAATCCCGAGAAAGCCGCAATGCGGTGTAGCCCACAAGAATTAGGTCAGAGTGATCTAAGAAAAGGCACACATTCTAATAAACCTATAAATAGGGAGATTCTCCCCATATTGGGGACACATTCAATCATTTATTACAATCCTACATTCTCTCACATTAGAGAAAACACCTGATCTTGGTTTGAGAAGATCTCACTTTACTTTCCGCACCTTTTCATATTCTCCTACGCGTTCTAACTTGATTGTCGGTGGCCAAACTTCAACCACCCGGAGTCTCCGTTTTTTAGGTACATGCGCCACCGGACCAGTCTTCGAGCCGTAACTCTATCGAGGGACAAAAACACCCAAAACATTTGGCGCCGTCTATGGAGAGAGTACCTCAAAAATGGTTCAAGAGTTTGTACCACATCCTGATCCAAAATAACCTCTTCCTTAGGTCTATACAGACCAAGAAGATAATAACAACCCTCAGGTCGAAACATATGTGGCCAAAGATGGGTCATTTATCTCTAGACGCATCCATCCCAAGGATAGGTTGGAACGGGGCGACAGCCAGGCAGGTCTAAGTAACCCTCCTGATCCACCGTGTGACAACCAGGCGGTAGGATCAGCTCCAGTCACCCGAGACAAACTTATGAAATTTATGAGTAGTTTCAAGGGTGAGATCAAGGACCTGATCAACAAAAACAAGGTTGGATCTAGCAAGGGTCAGTCGGCAAAGAAGACTCCTCGAGCTGAGAGGAGGAAGCCAATCAGGGAGAGGAAGCCCACTCCACATCAAAAGGAGAAGGCCTCCGCAACCCTTGACTGGTTTAAAATCCTTTTGCACGAGAAGGGCCCGACTGGCAGCTCTGTCTGCTCGGACTTGGTGAACAACCTTCTGCGTTCACCAAGGAAATAACCAAGGTGGCACAGCCGACCAAGGTTAAGAATGTATTGGTTGGTACCTATGATGATACCACCAACCCTTAGGACCACCTCATGGCATACACCAACCTTAAGTATTTACATGGGTTGGATGATGCTACATGGTGTCGTTGCTTCTCGGCTACATTGAAGGGCATCGCCCAACAATGGTTTGGCAACTTGCCAACCAATTGTTTAAATAGCTTCAGGAAACTTGCCATCTTGTTTGCTTCCAACTTCTCGATGAACATCCCTCCGAAGAAAACAAGTTTAGACTTGAGCACTATTAAGTAGGGGGAGAAGGAAGGACTCCCCTCTTACGTCAGACGATTAAACCTGATAAGAATTCAAATTCAGGGGTTGTCTGACGAAGTAGCCTTTACAGACTTCTTCAAGGGTCTAAAGGACAGGTCGACCTTTAAGTCCGACCTCGTTAGAAAGAGGGTCTTCACCCTTCAAGAGGTGTTGATGGAGGCATAAAACTTTATACAAGCAACCGACCTCTACTCGTACAGGAACCAGTCAGACTCCAAGAAGTCTAACAAACAAAAAGAGAGTCGGTCTGCTCAATCGGCTAAGAAGCTAGAAGAGAGCAAAAAGAGAAAAGAATTCTGGGCGGTCATAAAATTCCGATCAGCTGTCTTAGAAGAAGAAGAAGAAGAAGAAGAAGAAGAAAGAGTTTAAACCGTACATCCCCAAGTATGAGTTTGACAAAGACTGCAACTCTATCCTCATGGAGATAAAGGACCGGCTAACTCTTGAGAAGCCGAATTCAATGAAGAGTTCTGTTGAGTCACGAAACAAAAATAAATTCTTCTAGTACCATGAGGAGGTTGGCCATGACACCAATGGCTGCTATAGCCTTAGGCGGAAGTAGGACCGTTTAGCTGACAAATGGATGTTAAAGTCTTACATCTCCAAGTCCAAAGGGACTAATAAGTCGAATCCAAGATAGCCGTCCAAGACTGCCCAGCCTACTAGTAGCTCGAACACTGATAAAGAGCCGGTTTACACCATAGCAGGCGGATTCTCAAGTGGTGGCCCGACCATCCGGGGCAACAAGGACCATCTGAAAAAAATGGCCAAGGCTACTGATGAGGGGTAGGCGTCTGCCAGCAGTACCTTCCCAGACATCCTTATTACTAAGAAGGACCAGGGCAGCGTTCGCCGTCCGCATGACGATCCGATTGTCATTGAATGTAAGGTCGCCAACCAACTAGTTGGATAGATCCTTATAGACACCGGTAGCTCCTTAGACATCATCAGCTACAAGTGCTTGCAAAAGCTCAATTACAAGCCAAGTAGCATGCACCCGGTTACCCATCCCCTAGTTAGCTTTGGGGGTAGGATGGTGTACCTAGTCGGAAGGATAAAATTACCTATCCAGCAAGGAGACAAAGGAGAAGGGCGTCACCTGGTCGTCAAGTTCTTGGTCGTTGAAGAGTTGACCGCCTATAACATCATTTTGGGTCGTCCAACTTTGAACGAGTCCAAGGCGGTTATTATCCCTTCCCCCATGCTGCTGAATTACGAAAGGGATGATGCTTCTGTTGGCTCCCTAAATGGGGATTAGAAGACGGCTCGAGAATGTTAACTCTCAGACGTCAAGCCCACTATTGCCTCAACCGGCCAAGGACGGGAGCCAATAGACCTTGATGAGGTCAAAGATCCCAACCCAATCCCATAAGTAGCCGGAAGGAAAAGAAAATCTGATTAGCTAGTGGAGGTGAAGAAGTAAAAGAAATAGCAGTCATTGACCGAAGAGCGGTCAGAGGAGCTCCGTCCCCAACCGGTTGGTGAGCACAATGACCTCGCTCTAGATGATAGCCGTCCAGAGCATACTATTAAAGTGGGGACAGTTGCCTTTGCTAATTTGGGTGCAGGCTTGCACCTTCTACTGAAAGAATTCAAAGACATCTTAGCCTTTGAAGTGGAAGAGATGCTAGGCATCAGCCCGGATCTTCCGTACAAAAGCTCACCGTTGATCCAAAAAAGAAGCCCATCCGACAAAAGAAAAGAAATCACGGACAGGAGAGAAGTTAGGCGGCGACGGCCGAGGTTAAAAAGCTGTTAGACGTTGGGTTCATTCGGCCATGTAACTTCCTTGATTAGGTTGCAAGCGTTGTGCTTGTAAAGAAGCCAAATGGTACCTGGAGCATGTGTGTTGATTACACTAACTTGAACAAGGCATGTTCGAAGGACAGTTACCCATTTCCAATGATCGATAGTCTAGTCGACTCTACAGCCGGTCTTGGCTTGATGAGTTTTATGGACTCCTACTCAGGCTTCCATCAGATTCCCCTGTGGAAAAAAGATTTAGAGAAGACGGCCTTCGTCACTGATTATGGGTTATTTTGTTACACTGTGATGTTGTTTAGCTTGAAGAATGCGCCTGCTATGTTCCAACAGATGGTTAATATAGTCTTCATTAATCAATTTTGGAGAAATGTAGAGGCGTACATTGATGACATGATAGTCAAATCCAAGCTACAGACGGATCACCTTGATGATCTCCGAGAAACCATCACCAATCTCAGGCGGCTTAAGGTCATGTTAAATCCCAAGAAATGCGTCTTTGGTGTTGAGTTTGGGAAGTTTCTCAGATTCCTGATAGATTAAAGGGGGATAGAGGTTGACCCTGAGATGATACAGGCAGTAATTGACATGAAGTCACCCCGCACTGTCAAGGAAGTTCAGAATTAACCGGTTGCCTGGCGACATTGGGAAGATTCCTCAGCCGGTCAGGTGACAAATGCCTTTACTTCTTCCAAGAGATCATGAAAAAGACTAGATTTTAACGGTGGGATGATGCTGAGGTTGCCTTTCAAAAATTGAAAGAACACTTGCACTCTTTGCCAAGGCTTGTTAGCCGTCTTCCCAATTAAAGAGACGTTATACATGTACTTAGCCGTCTCAGATCATGCCCTCAGTGCTGTTCTCCTTGATGAGTGAGATGACATCCAGCTTTCGGTCTATTCATTATCCATGTACTCAGAATTGCTTAATTATGGTACCCTATGGTTGAAAATTTTGGCCTTGCTCTTTATATGGTTGTCAAAAAGTTGAAACCTTACTTCTTGGCACATCCCGTTGTGATCTATACAGATCAACCCCTTAAGCAGCCAATGTCTACCTTGGAGTCATCCGGTAAGATGCTCAAATGGGCTATTGAAATGCAAAGTCTTAAAATCACTTTTGAACCAAGAAAGGCAGTGAAGGGTTAGGCGTTTGCCGACTTCATTGTCGAAATGACAAGGCCGTTTCCACCGGATAATCGTGATCAGGTTTGGAAAGTTTATGTAGACGGGAGCTATACTATGAACGATTGTGGTGCAGGCATTATATATGAGTTTCTTGAAGGGGAAAAATTCGAGTATACACTACGGTTCAAATTCTAAGCCTCAAACAATGAGGCGGAATAGGAAGCCCTGCTAGCCGGTATCTGCATGGGTAAGGCGGCAGGGGCCTCCAAAATTGACGTTTACTCTAATTCTCAATTGGTCGTTAGCCAATATCTTGGTGAGTATGAAGCCACCCATCCGGGTATGATCAAATATCTTCAGGCGGTCAAAGATAAAGCTGGGACACTTGAAGAATTTCATCTAAGTTAAGTTCCCAGATATGTGAACAACCAGGCGTATGCCTTGTCTAAGTTGGCATCCTCTACCTGTTATGATACGCCTCGGTCAGTCATTTGGGAAGTTTTAAAAAAACGAAGTATACATGAGGAACCCATTGGAGTACTTGACCGAAGCTCTACCTAGATGGATGGCATCCGGGTATACCTGACAGTTGGCACGCTTCTTTTTTCACCACAGGAGGTAGCCGTCATGAGAAAGCGACCTGCGAACTTCGAGATGAGAAATGGAGAACTCTTCAAAGCAGGCTTACTAAAGCCTCTACTGAAGTGTGTTACCCAAGAAAAGGGGAAGGAAGTCTTCGAAGACTTGAATGCGAGATACTATGCCTCTTATATAGGCGGCAAATCCCTTGTCGTCAGAGCCATGCTGCATGGTTACTTCTGGCCCACTCTTGAGTCAGACGCCATGGAGATGGTTAAAAAATGTGACATGAGAAAAAAATTTGGCAAGTTAATCCATCGTCCGGCTACGGATCTGATGGCAATTCATAGCCCAGTCCCTTTTCCTAAATAGGGCATGGACATTGTGGGTCCTTATACGCCTGCACCAGGAGGAAAGCGCTATATTCTGGTGGCTGTGGATTACTTCACTAAGTGGGTGGAGGCAAAGGGAGTTAAGAACATCAAGATAAAGGATGTCATCTCCTTCATCTGGAAGAACATCATCACCCGGTTTGGGGTACCTATGTTTATGGTGTTTGATAATGGCCCTTAAGTTTGAGACGCCTCAACCCAAAAACTTGGTTGGGAGATCAAGGGATCTCAAATTGTTTTGTATCATTTGGCTGACCCCAAGCAAACGACTAAGTTGAAACCTTCAACAAACTCATCTCAGACGTCATCAAAAAGAAAATTAAAAGAGCCGGTGGTTTATGGGCAGAAGAAAAAATTCATGTCCTATAGGCCATCCGGATAACTGAAAAAGGGGCAACCGGTGAAACCCCATTTCTCATGGTATACGGTGCTGAAGCCGTCTTACCCATTGAACATTATGAGCCAACTCTACGAGTCATGTTATACGATGAAGAGGCTAACTGGGAGGCCATGCGGCTAGCATTGGATTCACTCCCGGAGCACAGGTGTTTTTGTCCCTCAGGAGAGTTACGTCACAAAGTCTGGTCCGGCTCGAGTTGTACTTGCAAAAACACGGAGACTTCGGGTGGTGGAGCTCCGCCTCTAACGATCAAGTTACTAACTTGAAGAGGAGTAAAAAGTGTGGAAATTTAGGTGGGGATCTGCTTGGATTCCAAGCTCAGGTGTTCTCTGATTTAAGAGAATAAGGGAATAATAAAATAATTGTAGCTGTCCCCAAAATGGGGGAATATCTCCCTATTTATAGGGTCGTTGGAAAATGTGCCCCTCACTAGGTCACTCTGACCTAGGACAAATGGGCTGCGCTGCAAAGGTGCGAAACTTTGGGGAATTCAGAGATAATATCTGGGACCGCCATGTGTTAGCTGGGGATTGGTCTGGGATGACCTGCCAGTCCTTGACACGTGGCACTCCCTCATAGGTCCAGGTGTTAAGGGTAAAATACCCCAAACATTTGCCCCTCACAAGGGTGACGTGGCAGGCCACGTGGCGCCTGTGATACATGTCCCCCCCAAGAGGGGAGAATAGTGAAAAGGCCTAGTAATTAATGAAGGGTGTGACGGGGATGCCCCTGTTTTACCTTCTATAAATAGAGTTTTACTCCCCTTTTCTCTCACTATTTTTCATTGCTTTGACTTTTTAGAGAGAGAAAGAGAGATTTTAGAGAGAGATTCTCTGATTCCGGTTACGTTCATTTTTCTCAAGACTTCTGTGTGCGCCCTTTGACGTCACCCGGTCATCGATTGTTGCGGCTTTCAGATCTATTCAGAGCTTAAAGTAAGGTAACCGCCTGTACCCTCTTTCAGCTTTTTCTTCATTTCCGTCTGTATACATTCTTTTTTCCGTCTGTATGCATTTTTCTTCAAAAATAAAAATGGACTCTCCATCCACAAACACGGCACTACCTAGGACATTCAGCCGGTCTCCTGGTACGGTTGAGTCTAGAGCCGGGGTGCCTTTTCTAGACAGTCGGAACAGTTTTGCTCATCCCCAAATTCCTCCTTCTCTGTGTCTGTGCAGGACACATTTGCAAGATTTAAGCAAACGGTTGTACGACATAGACGGCGGCGGGCTAAGGAAGTGCCCGCATATGAGGTTATTAGGGATGAGGACTATGAGGGTCCAGATGAGCAGGAGAGTTCTCAGAAGGGTACCCCCTCCACCTCAAACAACAATAGTACTGAGGAGGCAGACGGCGAGGATACCGCCTTCTCTACTGAGCATAAAAACGAATCAAGCGGAGAAGTCGCTGATAGGACAGAAGCCGAGGCATCCAACTCTGACCAACAAAACCTTGCTGCTAATTACAAGCAACTGGCCAAAGCCGCCGCTCTCCCCAATCCTAAAAAGACAAGGATGCTGCCGGGAGATATTTCGTTGTTGGAAAGTGGCTTTGAGGCTTTTAAACAGGAACATCCCTTTGGAAGGGGATGGGATATCATCGTCCTGCCTGCTGACGCAGTGATGGCTTGGGACGATATCATTGAGAACGCAGACAACTACTTCTTCTACTACGAGGCGGTGATAGAAGCCGGCCTCCGCTTCCTCCTTCACACAGGAATAAGAAAAATTTTAAAGGGGTATGACTTGGGGGTTTGGCAGCTCACCTCAAATTCTTGGGTCAACATTTTGAGCTACATCACCGCCTGCGAGTTTTAGAATATTGAGCCCAGCTTCACCGCCTTTGCTCACATGCATTATCTGAGCAAGCCACCAGGCGGGTATGGGGTGTGGTATACTCTGTCCACGCTCCTAGAATATTTAATGTGCTTGGACAAAGTGTCCAAGTGGGCTGGGTGGAAGGAAAAGTTTTACCTAGTCTCCTCCCCCACTTTGAGGCACAACCGGACACTGCGCTAGTACAATAAGGAGCTGGCTCTTCTGGGCAGAAAATGCGCCCTTCCCACGCTTTCTACTAAGGCTTGGGAGCAAATAATAGAGCCGGAATTTTTCAAAACCACAACTGAAACCTTGGGGGATGGGTCTCACATAGTTGTGCCAAAAAACTGGATCCTTCGTCCGGATTTTTTCAAGGATGAGAGGTTTCTGTCCGCCTGTGGGTTAAGCACCATGTTTCCCAAAGGTAGATCCACTTATTCATCCGGCAATTACCGACTGTGTTTACGTAGTTCAATTCTTTCAACTGTTTTGATCTAACTTTCTTTTTGCTCTTTGTAAACGAAGCAAGGAAAATGGTTGACACCAAGAAAACTTCGGCTAAGTCTGCCGCTCAGCTCCGCAAGGAGAAAATCTTAGCCAGGAAAGCAGCCATTGAGGCTAAGGAGGCCAAGAAAGGCAGGGTATGACCGTCTGCCCTGCATTATCTTCTTTCAACTTACTTTAAGGTTTCTCATCGGCTGCTGACTTATATTTTCTTTTCTTTGCAGGGCTCCGCCAAGGTCATTCCTCCCTCTATCGGCAAGGTCATAAAGAGGCCTGGAGACGAATTGACCAAAGCTCCGACTGCCAAAGCCGCTAAGAAGAATCCGTCCACGTCTACCTCCTCCGCCAAAGAGCGTCCCACAACCAGGGGCAAGTCTCCCTCCGTTCTAAGGGCTCGGAGTGAAAACTCAGAGCTAAGTGGAAAGAAAAAGCTGGATGCCTCTCAGGCATCAAAGAGTGGCGAGACACTCGATGCTGCAGGTGGTGCTGCAGCGACTGGGGAGGGCAAGATGGCAAAGCCCCAGGCTTAAGGTAAGATGAAAATTGAGATTCCTTGGCCACTTGAATTCATGAGAGTCAAGACAAAGGTCGACCCTTCTGGGGGCTCAATTAGTAGCCGGCAAAGAATGAATGCCAACTATGCTGCCACTCTCTCACCAAATACTTCTTATGGTGCAGATGCTACATCCGGGCCCCCTGATATGGTGGGCTTTGCCAAAAGGATGGTGCGAACCCTCACCCAGTCGGAGAAGAACTCCATGCCTGAACGGCAGGACGTAGACTTCGACTGGATCATGGGTCAGCTGGCGGAGGTAAGTTGATCTCAACTAAACACTTAGTCCTTTCCTTACTTTTATTAAGTACTGAACTTTCCGGTTGAGAATGGATGGGCTGCGAGTCCCCTTCAGGTGGAAACAAGATGAGGTAAATGACACCAAACGGAGGGCCAAACAAAATCTCAACTCTGCTGAATATGCCAATTATATGTCTGAACTTGCAATTAAAGCAGTAGAGTTAAAACAGGAGGAGCTGATCCGGAATTTGACGGCTGCAAACGATGCTGTTAACAACCGGGCTAACGACCTTGAGCTGAAATTAAAGAACGCCCATTCGGACCTCAACGCCTTGAAGGGAGCCGACCAGGAGAACACAACACTCCGGGTAGACAATTCCCGGTTGGTGGCAGAGCTGGCCACCCTAAAGACTCAGCAGAAGTAGGAGATTGAGGCGGAGCAGCGCCGGCTGATAGCTGAAAATGAGCGGGACAACGAGGCCCATCTGAAAAAAGCTTGGGGGCTCCTCTACCCATCCATAGACTATGAAGTCTATCAGCTTAGTTATAATTACGCCACTGCGGTGCATGATGTCCAAGCTCTTGGGGAGGCACCTCCGCCTCGCTTCAAGGTCTAGGATGCTGAGCTGGGGCATGAGGTCTCCGACGATGAGGAGGAGGAGCCGGTGGAGGAGCAGGGTACAAAGGATAGCCAGCCTCAAGTGGCTGATGATCCGGAAGGAATCCTCCCAACCGGCCAGGACCAGCAGAAGGAGCCACCTCATCAGTAGTTTTCAGCTTTCTTTACAGCGGCAGTATGCCAACTTGTTTTCTTTTCCGGCCTGCATGCCGAGTATGTTTGAGTTTTACCGACTATGGAGTCGGGATGACAATTTTTCTTTTTTCTCTGCACCATATGTTATTCAGGTTAACAATCTCATGTAGCCTTGTGCCATTTCAATTTATGAAGTATACTGACTCAGTCGGTTTTTATTATTTGCGTTTGATTTTTGAATTTTGCATATATACTTAATATCTTGCCTAACTTATGAAAAGCATGCGGCAGATACTTATCCGGCTGTCCTTGCCCCTGGACGGCTGTGTGGTTAGTTTCATCTGAGATTGATTGATTGGCTTGGAAACGTTTGATACTTTAGAGAGTATGAGAATTTTGTAAGCCAATCAATCAGAATAGTGATTGCCCCAAACCAAGTGCACAGCCGGCCATTAAACAGGCGTTCCAGCCTCTGGCCCAGGCGGTAAACGACCGTCTAGGGTGTAGTGCATAGCCATTACGCGAAGTGTTTTGCCCCAATAGGAAAGTGCGTAATTTAAGAATGAAAAAAGCCTAAGTAAGAACTTCGGTCGATTTCCGACTGATGTCTTAGGGCATCCGGAGTTTCGCAAACTTAATCGTTCAAAGGCTTTCAAGTCAGACGACTATGAGTTGGCCAATTTGGCCGTTCAATTTTTTGCCGTCTGCATGGGTACGTAGATCAAGCAGGTAGGCTGCTTTCTGCGACGATTGCACACGAAGGGGTGTCGCCGGACGCTATTATCCATGTTGGGATAGGCGATTTAATGATGAAAACAACCATCCGGCTATTGGCCTCTGGTCTAGTTTGAGACCGGCTGTGAGCCACTAGGCAGTTTTGTGCCTAGTTTAGATATCTGGCCATTGGCTGCATGTCACTTTGGACAGTGAATTTTGCCACTAAGATTTGGACTTAGTGTTTTTAGTAAACGGCCCGTCTCGGCATTGCTCAGACGGGATAAAAATTAAAAACAACAACATAATTTAAAACAAAAAGGCACTTGTTCATTACTACTTTTTGTTTACAAAAATTTATAATACTCAGAAGTAGTACTTTTTTAAGTTATCGACATTCCTACTTCTAGGCCGGCGTCTGCCGTCTGGGGTTTCCATGCGGTAGGTGCCATCCCTAACTTCTTCATTGATCCGATAGGGGCCTTCCCAGTAAGGAGTTACCGGTTGCCTCCATTTTTCGTAAAACGAAGTCACCAACTTTCAAAGGGAGCTTGTGAACTTTCTTGTTATAGGCTCTCGTCATTCTCAGACGGTATATCTCATGCTGGAGGGAAGCATTGCCCCTGCGTTTTGGGAGGGAATCCAATTCCAGCCGCATGGCCTCCCAATTTGCCTCTTCATCACAGAGCATCACTCTGAGAGTTGGCTCGTAGTGTTCAACGGGCAAGACGGCTTCAGCACCGTATACCATGAGAAACGGGGTCTCTCTAGTTGCCCCGTTTGCAGTTGTCCGGATGGCCCATAGGACATGAATCAATTCTTCTGCCCATAAGCCACCGGCTCTTTCAATTTTCTTTTTGATGCCGTCTGAGATGAGTTTGTTGAAGGCTTCAACTTGGCCGTTTTCTTGGGGTCGGCTAACTGATGCAAAATAATTTGAGATCTCTTGATCTCCCAACCAAGTCTTGAGCTGAGGCGTCTCAAACTGAGGGCCATTATCGAACACCATAGACATAGGTACTCCAAACCGGGTGATGATGTTCTTCCAGATGAAAGAGATTCATCCTTTGTCTTGATGTTTTTAACCGCCTCTGCCTCTACCCACTTGGTGAAGTAATCCACAGCCACCAAAATATAACATTTTTGCCTGGTGTAGGCGTATAAGGACCCAAAATGTCCATGCCTCACTTAGCAATTGGGACTGGGCTATGGATTGCCGTCAGGTCAGTAGCCGGGTGATGAATAAGCTTGCCAAACCTCTGGCATTTGTCACATTTCTTCACCAATTCCTTGACATCTGCCTCAAGAGTGGGCCAAAAATAGTGCCACCTGGCTCTGACGGCTAGGGACCTGCCACCTACATGGGAGGTGAAGTATCCCGCATGCAACTCTTCGAGAACTTCCTTCCCCTTTTCCGAGGTAACACACTTCAACAATGGCTTAAGGAAACCAGCCTTGAAGAGTTCTCCATTTCTCATCTTGAAGTTTGCTGCTCTTTTCTTCATGACGGCTACCTCCTGTAGTGAATCAAGGAGCGTGTCGTCTGTTAGATACGCCTGGATGCCATCAATCCAGGTAGAGCTTCGGTCCAGAATTCCAATGGATTCTTCATATATACTTCTTTTTTCCAGAACTTCCCAAAAGACTGACTGTGGTGTATTACAGCAGGCGGAAGATGCTAGTTTGGACAATGTATTCGCCTGGTTGTTGTTTGACCTGGGCACCTGACTTAGACCGAATTCTTCAAATGCCCCAGCCTTTTCCTTAACAGCCTGAAGATACTTGATCATAGCCGAATGAGTTGCTTCATATTTACCCTCATACTGACTAACGACCAACTATGAATCAGAAAAGGCGTCAATCTTCGTTGCTCCTGCTACCTTACACATGCAGATTCTGGCTAGCAGGGCTTCATACTCTGCCTCATTGTTTGAGTCCTAAAACTTGAACCGTAGTGGGTACTCAAATTTGTTCCCTTCAGGAGACTCATAGATAATGCCTGCACCACAGCTGTTTTTTGTAGAGCTCCCGTCTACATACACCTTCCAAACCTGATCAAGATTATCCGGAGCAACCGGACGGTCATTTCGTCAATGAAGTCGGCAAACGCCTGACCTTTCACTGCTTCTTGGTTCGTAGGTGATTTCAAGGCTTTGCATTTCAAAGCCCATTTCAACATTCTCCCGAATGACTCCAAGGTAGACATTGGCTTCTTGAGGGGCTGATCGGTGTAGATTACAACCGAATATGCCAGAAAATATGGCTTCATCTTCTTCAATGCCATATACAGAGCAAGGCCAAAATTTTCAACCATAGGGTACCGGAGTTTAGCATTTTTCAGCACTGAGGGCATGGTCTGAGACGGCTAGGTACATGTACAACGTCTCTCTAGGGAAAGGGCTTACAAGCCTTGGCAGAGAGTGCAAGTATTCTTTTAATTTCTAGAAGGCCGTCTCAGCATCATCCCCCCATTCAAATCTTGTCTTCTTCCTGATTGCTTGGAAGAAGTAAAGGCATTTGTCACCTTATCGGCTGAGGAACCTCCCGAATACAGCCAGGCAATCAGTAAGTCTCTGAACTTCCTTGACAGTGCGGGGTGACTTCATGTCAATCACCGCCTGTATCTTCTTAGGGTTAGCCTTTATCCCCCTTTGATCAATCAGGAATCCGAGAAACTTCCCAGACTCAACACCAAAGACGCATTTCTTAGGATTTAACATAACCTTATGCCGCCTGAGTGTGGTAAGAATGAGGCATTGCTTTAAAATTACTGATCATCTTGTAACATGTTGCGGACAGATATGTATTTAGGCTACACTGAAGCTATCTCCTTAGTCGGCAGTTGGGGGGGGGGGGGGGGGAGGATAGCTCCGCTGCAGCTAATTTGGTCTCCAATGGTGTTGTTTATTTTCTAATTTAGGAAGTAAACGTCCCCTTCCTTGTCCTTGTGGGAGATACCGCCCAAAATTGAGTCATATGTAACCTTGGATAACAATGGTGGATAACAATTTTGCATATGATGATCTTGAAATTTGCTTCAATTGTGCAACATTTGTAAGATAACTTTTTATGCCTGAGTTAATTGAATTTTTTACGTAGGTTTGCCAAAGCGTTTGAATCTGCTCGAACAGATTGGTCTGCATTCACCAAAGGCTACTTCTTGAATAGAGATGGGGTGATAAATTCTGTTTTCGATTATAATTTATATCATGCATTTTGAGTTTGAATGTTCGATCTTATTTTTGTTATCATGCATGATGAATTTGAATGTTCGATCTTATTTTTGTTATCATGCATGATGAATTTGAATGTTTGATCTGCTTAATTGAATGCCAAATTATATTTTTTAGATGCATTAGCGTGTAGGGAATATTTCAAGCACTATAACCCCAAGCTTGAACCCCACTGTGATCATACATTTAAGTATGGTGGCGTCCAAAGGGAAAGAAAGAGAGAAAAAGAGTCGCCAACAAGTTTTAGGAACTTGTAAACCAATCACGAGGTGAAGGTTACACCCCTTAAACGATCCAGGAGATCGTCAACTCGATAAGGTCTTAAACCAAATAGGGTTCGAGGATGAGGGTACGAATTCAATCTACAAAAGAAAGGGCTCTCCCTATAAGATAGGCCTTTACTTTATTCTACTCTTATTCATGTGCGCTTTTTGACTAACATGGTTAACCCTAAACCTGTTTAATCTATGTTGGTTGAATGTTAATGCACAAATAAAACTATTATTGGCGATCACTTGAATTAAAATCACATTAGCCTAAACCAAATTATTAATTATGTTATTTAGCGTGATTTCAAATACAAATTCTCTTTAACAAACATAAAAGGCGTGATCAAGCAATAACAATAAAATATATAATATCAAGCAACATAATATTAAATACAATCACAATTGTAATATAATCCAGAGCTGTTCATGGGCAGAACGGCCCGCTAAGCCCGCCCAACCCGACCCGCAAAAAAGGCGGGCTTGGACAACCTTTTTTAAAAAAATTGGATTTATGGGCGGGCTAGGCCCGGCCCGTTAATATAAATGGGCGGGTATGGACAAGAAAATATGTGTCGTGGGCTAGCCCGTCCGGCCCGTTTATAATAATAATAATAATAATAATATTTTAATAATTTTATTTAGTTAGTGTTATATTTAATAATAAAAATAATACTTTGTGTATTTAAGAAAATAAAATAATAAGTACAAAGAGACTATAATGAACTATAAGCTTTTATTTGTTACAATTATTTATTTTATTTGTATATTATGACATACTTTGTGTGTTTTTAATTTATATTATCATTATTTGTGGATAAAATAATTTAAGACAACTCTACCAAAATAATTTTAGCACATGTAAATAATAAATAGATTAATTAGTGTTATAAAAAAAAAAAATTAAGGCCCGTTAGCCCGCGGGAAAGCCCGGCCCGTTTAGTAAGCGGACATGGACAAAGTATCAAGCCCGCATAAAAGGGCTCGGGCTTGATACATGAAGCCCGTTGGACAAAAAATAAGCATAAGCCCGGCCCGCTACCCGCCCAAGCCCGCAAATGATCACCTCTAATATAATCATATTAATAATAAAGCTTAAATATAATAGCAAGATCCCAAGCATGATACTAACAAGATTAATAACTAGTCCTAGCATGTCACTAAGCATTAAGATCAAAGCTTTAAACCTAACATGGTACTAACATGCTATATAATATTAGAAATAATAAGAGGCACCCTAAACATGATTCTAGATAGCAATAATAACATCCTAACATGATACTAGGAATTAAACAAATCTAAACATGCTTTCTACAAGAATAGAGCAATAAGATTACATACTTTGATGCCTCGTACCTTTTCTAATAACAAAATACACGCGTTAGTAAACTTCAATGAAAATAATAAAGAATAATTAAGGAATTAAATAAGAATCAAATTAAAGTTTAAACTAGATTTGGGACCAAACCCTCAGAAAATTATGTTTCTAGATCTTGTGTATGCGGAATTGTATTTAAAGGGGATGGTTTAGAAAGAGAGAGAAGAAATCAAGTAAGCCTTGATGAGAGTTGATGAATAAAAACAGAGGTCGAAGACCCTATTTGTAAGAAAAAAAGTGTGGAAATTGACAGAATTTGATAAGGAATAAAACTACACGTTGTCGCCAGAAATACACTCTATCGCGAGGCGACAGGTTCTGTCGCTAGGCGACAAGGTCTGTCGCCAGGCGACAGACTTGTCGTTTGGCGACAGCCTGACTTTCACGCGCTTTCCACGCGGAATCCAATCTTTAACCAAATTTGATCTACGGAATCCGTACAGAAGCTAAAAACGTATAATTTAAAACAATAATAAAATAATAAAATAATAATATTTAATTCCAAATAAAAATCCATCTTAAAATAATCATTAATCCTAACTCTATTAGAATTTAAAAGAACCTTCTAGAGACTTCTAGAAAATTATAATTAATCCTAATAATTTTAGGAATAATAATTAACATTGGGCCCTCCTCTAGATTATTGGGCCGTATGTAAATAATTAACCGGGCCCAGTCTAGTATTTTGGCCATAACTTCCTCAATATTCATCGGAATTGGGCTTATAATATATCGTTGGAAAGGTCTTTTCGAGCCCCATCCAATTACACTATTATTGGACCCTTATCATGGATTAAACTAAACCGGATTGGCTATTTTCAACAAAATAAGGTTGCTTTCAAAAACAGAGAGAAGAGAATTTTTAATAAAACTAAACCGCAACACTTGACTTTCCACACTTTCACCTCATTCGATTATGGTTCGACGTGAAAGTCATTCATCACTGGGTTTGGTTTTGGGGAGACACAAATGGGTGTCTACAGAAGCCCTCACTTTGACTGAGTTTGGAGAAACTTAGGTTTCGAAAACAAAAGTCAAAGTAGCGATAGGGACGGAGAATGATTCAAAACGTCTTGCGATCCTAAATCATTCTTGTAACGCCGATACCTGAAATCTAACATTAGTGAAACAGATAAAGAGAGTTAAGAAACGCATATCTTGCACCGTCGAGCACACGTCTCTGAAGTAGCCATTTTTGTTGTTGCATTTTGTTGTTTGTGACAACCTCCACAGTATCTCGTGAACGCCATCATTGAAGGTAACATTACGTTGCCATCTTCAATTTCTTGGTGACAATCCTCCACAGTATCTCGGGAACATCATCGAAAATGACTGTACGTCGTCATTCTCAAGGTTGGGGAAGTACATCGCCACGGCAGTACGTCGCCGCTATAGACAATCTCTTCTTTATCTCGAGGGATCGTCAAAGGTGACCGTACCTCGTCATCTTCAGAATTTGTGACATTATCTCGTCACGGCAGTATCTCGCCATTATAGACAATTTCCTCTCTACGTTGGGACATTGTCGAAGATCACTTTATGTATTGATCTTTAATATTGCTCTTGTGCCAATATGTCGGTGCTTCCACTGTATTGTGAACTGTCATTTCGATGCTTCTATTGCATATGAACCATTATTTCGGTGCCTTAATATGAGCCAATATTTAGGCATTTTCAGCTAAGTGAGACGATCTTTTATCAGGTCGATCACTTAATGTGATTGTAATCGAGCCGAAACTAAACCATGTCAAATTTCTTAGAAGGGCTAACTAGCGTACCAAGCAACCCAAACTGCTGCACAAGGTCCATATAACCAAAATATGGAGCCTCATATCTTGTCGCTGCTCCAGCGCCAGCCAAAAACAGTTGTCACCACAATTTGCGTCTGTCGCCTCGCGACAAATCTGTCGTTTGGCGACAGAATCGGGTTTTAAAACACCCGTCTTCTTTCTTTCTCATTTCGTTGCTGCTCTGCTTGTTCGTTTTCTTCAAAAACTTCAAAACACTCGTTCTTGCTCAATTCTCACCTGAATTCGCTCAAACTTGTTGCAAATCAAAGCTTTTCTCATCTATTTTCCCGATCTATGTAAGTTTTGCTCAAACTCACTCTGGTTTTTGATGAATTGCATGTTCTTGTTCACGAAATTTCAAAAAATTCGAAACTTACTTTGCTTAATTTGCCTTGTTTGTCGAATCTTATGCCTTGAGTTCATTTGATTATGCTTATATATTGCCTTGGGAATATTTTGAGACTTGTTTGACTCAATTTGGTGAAGAAATGAACGATTCACCATTGTTGGACCTCTTGAGGTCGTGAAGAACAATGTGACTCGTTCTTCACGTTTTTTTACCGTCTTTTCTTGTACAATTTATCACAATATTTGCTATTTATTGTAAGAATGTTTGTTTACTTGAAAATGCTAATTATGCTTAGATTGAAATTCTGCTCTATTTTAGTACTACGTACTCTGTTTTTTGAGAACATAGTATCATGCGGTTAGGCGAACCTTAGATACTATAGAGCCTTAAATTTAATTACTTTTACGTAATTTACCATGGCTAGACGACGTGGTTCTGGTTTTCGATCGAAAGATCCGCGCCGAAAGGACGAGCCTGCCAGCAAGAGCGAGGATGTTCCGTCTACGTCCAGACTAGGACCTCTTCCAGAGTGGGACGAGCGCACTCTGTTCTTTGCACCTGTGCACCATTTGTCGGAGCGAGTCTGACGCGGTCTTGAGAGTGGGAGGACCCGTGGTCACGGCTCGGGTAACTCCATTATTGGCACGCTCTACAACACCTTCATCAGTAGAGATGAGGGTTTGCGGCAGCTTTGGGAATCATGTGGGTTGACTCCTCTTCTTCAGGCCACCCGAGCCATGTTTTCATACGATAGGGGTAACCTCGTCGTTCGAGCTTTGGTGGAGTTCTTTTGGGACACCACCAGCACCTTCCACTTTCCCTAGGGTGAGATGACAGTCACTCCAGCCGACTTTAGTCTTATTACGGGGCTAGAGTTTCAGTCTGCTCATCTGCCATTTGACAACGATATCACGGTCCATTCACCGATCGTTTTGGAGTTGTTGGGTCTGATTGCTGTTCGGGCCCGAGCTGAGGCTTAGTCGGGACAACTGAGCTCCCGATACATTCGCCGCGGCACACTGGTTGCGGCTTTTGAGGATGATTCTACCACTCGTGAGCAGCGGGTACGCATCTTCGTGGTTATCCTGCTGTCAGGGACTTTTTTCCCTAACAAGGGTAGTAGTGTACTTCTTTACTACCTGTCCGCTGTTCGCGACCTTCACTTGATTTGGACATATGACTAGGCCAGCCTGGCCTATGCGGACTTTTTGCTGGGCTTGCGACGTTCTTGTCGTCACAGGGCCTTGTCTGGAGAGGTCGTACTTTCCAGCTTCTGGAGGGTCGTAGAGGTACATCTCTTTCCTTATTTGAAATTTAGCTCTAGACTTAGTGCAAGCTTTTACTGATTTTTGTCATTTATGTAGATCTGGTTCTACGAGTATTTCCCTTCACTCGCGCCTGCGAGACCTTCTCCTCGCGAGCTCCCTGTTGCTGCCAGTTGGGGAGGTTACTGCGGTCCACCCGAGGCGGTTCGTCTTCGAGAGATGATCCTCTTGGTAGGTTCTCGTAAACACTGCTTCTTAATTATCATCTTTTGGTTAGCTTTTATCTCACATAGTTGTTTTGTAGGATCCTGGTCCGGTCTGTCGTCCTTGGGCCAACTTTGATGTACCTGTGCTAGCTGCACAGTACACTGCTGAACGTCGGTATTTTCTGGGGACATGCGACGCGGTGGTCTACCTAGGAGAGAGGGTAGCCATTCAGCATTCCTCAGAGGTTTTTGTCGTTCCTGCTCCTCCCCCTCGGCACATGTTCCATGATGCGCTACTGTGGGACCGGGCGAATGGATCGTCTCGGGGTACTCCCCGGAGGTCTTACATTCTCCTCAAGCAGAGTTACGAGGATGATCTGCTGTCGTTGCTAGCGTCGGCTCCTGTTCTTTCTGAGGAGGCAGCGCTATACTCTTTACTTTATTTCATTTGTTATCGACTAGGTAGCCCCCAAGTGATTACTAATCATTTGTCTTTACCTCTATCTACCCGGTCCTAGGGAGTTTATTCCCCCGAGGATGTCCATACGCTACCAGGGCATGTACGGGCCGATGAGGAGTTGATTCCGCCAGCTCCGGAGGAGGAGCGGTTCGTGGAGCGCTCCATTCCCCGTCACCAGACTCGGGTGAGCATATTTGTATATTTTTGCTTTTGTATTTGATCACATACTATTACTAACCTTGTTCTTTTGACAGTTTTCTCGCGAGGTGGTGACAGCTATGGCGAGGTGCATAGACGCCTTTCGCAGCCAGCTTGTGAGGTTGCGGAACCGTGCTACCTGTCGTAGCAACTACGCTGAGAAGGTATTACTTTTTTGCTTTAGCATTACTTTTTTGTTACACCTTTTACTTGCTTTCTAACTTGATTCATTCTTGCAAGGACAGCCTATCCCTTCTCCGCGTACACAGTCGAGGCCTGAGCCTAGGAGGGAGACTACTAGGTCCGACTCGAGGCGTTGCCGCACTAGTTCGGGCGGTCGAGGTGGTCTTTTTGAGGCCGTCCCTACGGAGGATTCAGCCTCTTCTCTTGAGGAGGTTCCAGCTGGGCCGACCGGCCGAGGAGGGATGACAGGAGCTCGTTTCATGGGTGGTGGGACGTACGAGGTCGGCTCGTCGCCGCAGCAGCCCTTACAGCCTCAGCCGCTGACTATTGGTTATCAGGGTGAGTCGGGTTGGACTGGCCCTGAGTTGCGGTTTCCGACGGTCGGCGGATCAGGAGATGGTGAGGGACATACTCCACGGAGTACGACTTTCTTCGATACTTTCAACATTCCTCATCATTTGCGGCCTCCCGCACCGTAGTTGTACCTGTATTTATTATTTATTTTGACTTTGTAGGACTTTGTCTAATTTATATTATATGACTCATGCAATCATTATTATTAAACTCATTTTATTTCTTGCATTTTATTTTTTTATTTTATGTGTATGTGAGTGTGTGCGAAAATTGTGATTTTTGTGCAAAAAAAAAAAAAAAAAAAAATTCTGTCATTTTTATTATTAATGGAGGGTACCGACTTTCTCCCCCCCCCCCCCCCCCCAAAAAAAAGAAAAAAAATGAAAAATAAAATGAAGTAAAAATACTTCGACTAAAAATAAGCCTAAAATTAATTAAGCTTAATTTAATCAAGAGAGAAAAAAACAACAATGTAGGTTTGATAGGCCAAATCAAAGTCGAATTTGAGTTAGAAAAAATACGGTTTACGAAGCGCGTGACTGTCGCTGGATAAAATAAGCTGGGGCCACGCGTTTACTTCTGTCGCCACGCGACAGACTTGTCGCCTAGCGACAGAATCGATTTTCCGAATCCTTTCAGAAATTGAATTCTGGCGAAAAAATAACTTATAAATAGCCCCCAGATCTGACGTTTTCTGTATAATTCGAACAGATTAATAATTAAACAAATTAACAATTAATCATGTCTTCAATTAAGAAAAACTTTTGTGATTTCACACGTGAGTGGTGTCGTTCTTTAACCGCTAAAGAGAGAAAATAACTAGACTTTTTTCACATAGGGGGTATTTATGGTATAAAGGGGTAGATCTGGACATAGATTTTATTCATAGCGCCTTAGAATATTGGGATTCTAATACTCACTGTTTTAAATTATTCTATGATGAAATTTTCCCTTTACTGGAAGAATTTGGAGCCATTATAGGCTTCCTTTCCTTAAATCTTGCGGTAATGCCTAGGATAAGTGAGTATTATTATAAAGATTATGAGCGTTTTCTTGATCTTAGGGGTAAAGATCTAAAAAACATAGTGCATGGTAATAATATTGATTTAAAAGAATTTGCATGTTTTTATTTTGATAGACCACGCTCCGAGTCTTTTCATGTTTATAGAAGAAGAGCCTTCCTCTTTTGCATGCTTAGCCAATATCTCCTTACTAGTGGTAGAAATAATGAGGGCCAAGCAATTATCATATCTGTCTTAGAGCAAATTGAATCAGGGAGAAACCCAATGCCATTAATTGTTGGAGAGACCATGTTGGGTCTTGATGAGTTGAAAAAGAATCCAAAAGCACCCCTTCGAGGTTCTCCAATTTTATTACAGGTAGAAAAATAATATTCTTAACTACAGAAATTAAAAAAATTATTTTTGTATTGCAATACTAATCATGTGCATTTTTACAGATATGGCCCATGGAGAGACTAGGATTATTTAGACCTCCTGATGATATTGATAAGTACACTCCCAACTGTTTTGTTCGGCGAAAGAAACGATTTTCTTTAAAGATGGGTCGCCGTGAGTGGGGCAAGGTGTTTGCTGCTGGTAACTTTTCCATAAACTGGGTCGTCCCTTGGTGGAAGATTGAGAAGATGATTGGTTGTAACAACCAACCTTTTTGCCGTCTACCTAGTTTATTGAAATTAACCTTTTATTATCCCTGTAGAGTAAAGAGACAATATGGCATTGCACAAACTATCCCTACGGGAGATCTTCGCCGTCCTTATGAATTCCCTGTTTCACAATAAGTTGAGCGCTTTGATAAATATTGATGTGCTAGGCCTTTATGGGAGGTGATTACCCATAAGGTTCCACCCTCTTTGTCCAATAGTGTGATGCAATGGCTTGATGGAAGATCTCAAAAGGACCATATCAAAATTGAGAAGACCAATGTGAAGACTCGTCTGGGAGACAAGAAAGCTCCTGTTAAGGAACGCCTAGGTGAAAGAAACGAGTTTAAGACTCCTATTATGCCTAAAAAGAAAAGTTCTAATAAAGACAAAGGGAAAAGAAAAGTTGACTCTACTAGAAAAGAAAGTTTGGGTAGAGAAAAAGCATGGAGTTTTAGCAAAGGGAGAGACTATCTACACCAAAATAGAATGTAGATCTTCTAATGGGTGCCTCCTAGCAAAAGTGATAGATGAAGAAGAAGATGTGGATAAAAATTGGAAAAGAATTAAGAAAGAAAAGAAAGATTAGAGCATTGCTTTTCCTTTGATTTATTAGACAATTTAATTTTGTTTTAAGCTAATTTTTTAAAGCTTTATTTCATCAATAATGTAATTTTTTATTAATTAATGCAATTTCAGCTTTTTTTTATTTAAATTAACTTTACATTTAGAGCAATGAAAACAATTAAAAATATTTATTTCGGAAGATTTCTTTGAGTACGGAAGTCGAAAATTTTCTAGAATACACCAAACTTTCCCAGATGCTTGCAGAAAACTGGCCCTGCTGGTTTGGAATCTATCACTGGGATAATCTCTCTGTCGCCTGGCGACAAAACTGTCGTCTGTCGACAGAGTCTTTTTTCTGGCGTCAGACCTATTTCTTTGCAGTCATAATTCCGTCGATTCTGGGATGCGAGGACTTGAAAAATTAAAGTGACCGCACCCTTTAAAGGGTTGCCTACGTATCCTTTCTTAAGGAATCAAGCTAAACGTAGCTTTCTTGAGTGTCTTACTTAAGTAATTATGGGTATTACTTCTTAAGTTGGTCAAGATTTGTCACATTTGAAAATTCATTGCCATCCATGTCAATTAATTTAGCCGCGCCTCCTGACAGTATTGTCTTGACAATGTATGGTCCGGACCAATTAATCCTAAACTTGCCTCTTGGATCCAAAACATTTTTTCTTAGTGCTTTTAATACCAAGTCCCCAACCTTGATATTTCTGGTCTTGACCTTTTTATTGAAGTGTCTAGCCATACGAGTTTGATAACATTGGGTATGATGTAGAGCTTCTAGTCGCTTTTCGTCAAGTAGAATCAACTCTTCATACCGTGCTCTAGTCCATTCAACTTCATCGAGTTTACTTTCTAACGCGATGCGTAGAGAAGGTATTTCTAACTCCACAGGTTGTATGGCATCCATTCCATACACCAAGGTGAATGGCGTATTCCCTGTTGATATTCGGATTGACGAGTGATAACCCCAAAGTGAAAAGTGGAGTTTGTCAGGCCAATCTTTGTAATTTTCTGTCATTTTCTCGATGATAGTCTTTAGGTTCTTATTGGCGGCCTCAACTGCTCCATTTGCTTGAGGCCTATAAGGGGAAGAATGGTGATGTTGAATACCATATTTTTGTAGCAATTCTTCACATTCGGCTTGAAAGTGAGTTCCATTGTCACTTATCATCTCATGTGGGACTCCGTATCGACAAATTATGTTTCTTTCGATAAAAAGTGCTACATGTTTTGTAGTGAGTTTAGCATATGATTGTGTTTCAACCCACTTTGTGAAGTAATCGATTGCGACTAAAATGTATTCATGGCCTCCTGTCCCAGGAGGTGTAATTTTTCCAATTATGTCAATTCCCCATGTTGAGAAGGGCCATGGTGTAGTGTATATGTAGAGGAGAGATGGAGGAACATGTTGCGAATTTGCATAGATTTGGCATTTGGGACATCTCTTTACATATTGATGATAGTCCCTATTCATTGTAGTCCAATAGTATCCTTCTCGCATTATCTTTTGGACTAGCATTTTGCCATTAACATGTGTTCCACATATTCCTTCATGGACTACTCTCATAGCTCTTTGAGCATCTTTTTTGCCTACACATAATAAAGCTCGACCTTTAGGTACCCTTTTGTGTAACTAATTTCATATGAGCACGTACTGGGAAGCCAAAAGTCTTAAGGCTCGTTTTGCTCTTTTGTCAGCATGAGGAGGATACTCTCCTTTAGTGACATAATTGAGTATATCGGTGTACCATGGTTTTTCTTCTTCTTGAACTACTTCATCGTCTTCTATGGCTTGAATATATGCAAGTTTATGCCTTTTTCTATGGTTAAAGGCATTTGCTCAATTTCCTTAGGAATTCTAACCATTGAGGCTAGTATTGCCAAGGCATCAGCGAATCGATTTTCTTCTCTAGGTAGATAGGTGTATTCTACCTTTTCCAGTTGATTAGTGAGGTTTCCAGGTATGTTTGATAAGGGGCTAAGATTTCGCTCCTAACCTTCCATCTTTTGGAGATTTGATTGATGATTAAAGAGGAATCTCCGAAAATTCAAAGTTTCTTTACACCTAAGGCTAGAGCTGTTTCGAGGCCTACCACGCATGCTTCATATTCTGCCGCGTTATTGGTAACGTTGAAATCTAGCTTTATCGAGATGGGAACGTGTTCTTCTTTGGGTGATACTAGTAGGACCCCTACGCCACATTCTTTCTGGTTTGAAGCTCCATCAAAGTATAGAGTCCATGTATCATCTTCTGTCATCATTAAACCCTCGTTTGGAAATTCGTTATCATGCATTGGCGTCGAATCTTCTATTGGGAAGTCCACTAGAAAATCCGAGACCACAGATCCTTTAATTGCCTTTTGAGGCATGAACCTTATATCAAACTGGGCTAGGTTAACTATCCACCTTGAAATGCATCCATTAAGTGTAGATTTCTCGATTAAATACATAAGAGGATCCATTCCTGATACTACATAAAAAGTGTGAACGAGCATGTAGTGTCTTAACTTGGTTGTGGCCCACACTAATACGAGGCACAATTTCTCAAGTGGCGTGTAGCGTGTTTCATATTCGAGCATCTTTTTTCTTAGGTAGTATATAGCATTTTCTTTCTCTTCTACTTCCTATGCAAGCATAGCTCCCATTGTTTCTTTGGTGGCTGTTAAGTATAACCTTAGAGGTATTCCTGGGAGTGCTAGAGCTAATACGGGAGGATTTGCGAAATAGGCTTTGATCTTCTCAAAGGCTTTTTGACACTCGTCGTCCCATATGACTGGCCCATTTTTCTTGAGCTTTTTGAATATTTGCTCACATATCGTGGTCAACTTGGATATAAACCTACTTATATATTGCAACCGGTCAATAAATCCCCGAATTTGCTTTTCGGTTTTGGGCGGTGGCATGGACATGATTGCTTTAATCTTGGTTGGGTCTATCTCTATTCTTCTAGAGCTTATGACATATCCCAAGAGTTTTCCTGAGGTTACCCCGAAAGTACATTTGGAGGGGTTTAACCTCATGTTGTATTTTCTTAGCCATTCGAAGAACTTTCTTAAGGCTACTTGATGTCTTGGACGGTCTTTGGACTTTACAATCATGTCATCTACATAAACTTCCACTTCTTTGTGCATCATGTCGTGAAGTAGGGCAGTCGCTGCTCGTTGGTAAGTAGCACCCGCGTTTTTCAACCTGAATGGCATTACCCCAAGGTGTTATGAATGTTGTTTTCTCCATGTCTTCTTCGGCCATAAGAATTTGGTTGTACCCTGCGTATCCATCCATAAACGAGAGAAGTGCGCGATTTGCTGTATTATCTACCAAAATATCGATGTGTGGTAAAGGGAAGTCGTCCTTTGGACTTGCCTTGTTTAAATCTCGATAGTCGACACACATTCGAACCCTACCATCTTTTTTCGGAACTGGGACCACATTTGCGACCCATTCGAGGTATTTGGATACCCTAATAAAACTTGCAATTATTTGTTTTTGTACCTCTTCTTTTATTTTAAGAGCTACGTCGGGTTTCATTCGACGTAACTTTTGTTTTACAGGTTTCATTCCTAAAATTAATGGTATGGTGTGTTGACCTATTTCTCTATTAATGTCTGGCATATCTTCGTATGACCAAGCGAATACATCGATAAATTCTTAAAGTAAATTAATTAAATCGGTTCTTTCAACTTTGTTTAATGTAAGTCCGATTTTAACTTCTCTTTTAGTGGTTGGATCTTTTGAGATGTCAACCGTTTCAGTATCTTTAATTATTGGTGTTTTATTTTCAAGTGTTTCCATTGCTTTAATAATTTCTTTGTCATTTTCATCATTAGTTAAGCAATGCTCGTTATCTTTGGTTAAGGAAAAACACGAGGAATAAGGGAAAGAAGGCATATTATGAAATTCGGAAATCATTACATCAAATAAAGAGATGTCCGTTGGGACTTGACAACTAACTATCCTAGGAGTAGAAATAGAAGATGGAGGTGCTACAACTAGAGATTTGGAAGACTCGACAGGGGAAGACTCTGACTTGGACTCTGACTCAGAAGATTCTTCGAACATTAGCCCTTGTCCTGTGGTTACGGAGATCTTTCTTCCATTTGTAGTAAATTCCTTTACCGTCTTGCGCCATCCTCGTTCTTGATCTTCTATTGGAGTAATGAACTTCGAAGGATCAAAGTTTTCACTTTGTAGGACTGTTTGAATGAGTGAAGAGTTGTCTTCCACGTATCTTGGCTCATTCTTTTCTCGCCCAAATAGAAGTCCCATGACATTAAAGTCAAAGCAAGGGGGTGCTTTCTCCTTATAGTTAGGATTTGGGATCTCATCTAGAAAGTAACAGTCTAAGAATATTTCGAACCCTGGTTGTCTTATGCCATTTACAACAAAGGGTTCAGGAAATTCATAACATGGATAATTTTCCCCCTCTCTTATGAATTGTCCATTTAAGGTAAGAGGGTATTGATCCATTGGTATTACTTTCTTTTGTGTGCGAGCGTTCCTACGTGCTTTTAGCTTTTCTTGGGCTCGCTTAAGGTCCTTGAGAGTTGGTTCAAAACCAAGTCCGAAAGTGTCCAACTTAAGGAGGCCAGGTAGTCCCATGTGTTTAGCTAACTCTTTCTTCTTTCCTAGAGTCATTCCAGGGAAGTGTCCTTGCTTTCTTAGGATAGCATTAGTTACCATGTTTGAGTGGAGGTCATAGTGAAGAGGGGTCCTCTATCAAGGAGACCTCTTCATTAAAGCCCCACAAGTCTTCATCATCCTCATCATGTTCCACATTAATTAGTGGGTTTTCTACTGTTTTGATCCTCATAGGTGAAGCATCGATCGTAATCGGTATTCCCCCAATTATGGCTTTCACTTGTTGATGAAGAGATGAAGGGACGGCCTTTAGGTCATGAAGCCAAGGGCGTCCTAATAGTAGATTAAAAGATGCTTTAATATCCACTACTTGGAATGTGGTAGCATGCTCGATTGCTCCTGCCGTTATATTCATGGTAATTGTACCTAACGCTTGACAACGTGAGTTATCGTAGGCTCTTATTCCTTGTGTTGATGGGGATAAATCCTCATCTCGTATGCCTAACATCCTTGCAGTTCTAAGTGGGCAAACATTAATTGCCAATCCATTATCTACAAGGGTCATAGGGACATTCATTTTTTTACAGATTACTGTAAGGTTAAGAGCCTTGTTATGCTTATCACCTTCCGGCGGTAAATCCTTGTCAGAAAAAGTGATCAAGTTGATAGGACTTGGGAGGTCACTCGTGAGGAAATCGGCTAAACCCTCAAGAGTGGTGTCCGAATCTATGCCTACCTTAGCCAAAGCATCCATAACTGCAACTCTATGTTCTCGGGATGTGGCTAGGAGTTTCCATACATTCATTTCGACCTTGGTCTTCTTTAATTACTTGACAATATCGTTGTCATCTATGATAGGTATGGGAACTTGTTGAAGCGTAGGTTGTGTTGTAATGGGAGGTTGCGTTCTCCCGGACCTTGTGAGGACATCTATGGGTGAATCTTCCTCGTCCTAAATGTCGCCTACTGGATATATCGTTGATAGAGGAGTTTCTTCAAAATCCTTGAGGTAGACATCCTCATCGTCACCGTCCCACACTCCATTAATTGTAGCATCTTGTGGGAGTTGGACTAGTTTCTTATCATCAATCAGTCGTTGAATTAAATCCTTGAACTTGAAACAGTTCTCTATTTTATATCCCCCTGATTGATGATATGGACAGTAATACCTATCTGTCCATTTGAGTGATTCAAATGGTCTCGGTTCGAGAGGTTGGATCTTACCATTCTCGGAGAGCATTTTAAATATGTTGGCATAGGACGTCCCAATTGGAGTATATGGCCTGTTATTCCTTTTGGGAGTGTCAATTACTTGTAGAGAAAAGGGTTTCTTCTCCTTTGGTGGAGTTCTATTTTTGAGTAACTCATTTTGTTCTTTTAGAGCCTCCTTGGCTTGAAACAATAGCTTGTTTGATTCTGCCATAAGTAGTGTAAGTGCATATCTGTCTTGCTTAGTCACAGGTTCTTGCCCATAAGAGTCATTAGCATCTTCGAAGATCTCCGCTTCTTCGATAGTCTCAATAGGTTCGATAAGACTCGATGGGTCTACTTGACTTTCCACGTCGAAAATGGCCAAAGAATCCGACAGTGGCGCAGTGTTGATGCTTGGCTTCTTACTTGCAGGGGGCAATGGAAGTTTGTTGCTATCTATTAGATCTTGGATGACTTCCTTTAGCCTCCAACAACTTTCCTTAGGATGGCCTTTACCTTGATGATACTTACAGTGTGCATTTGGATTCCAGCTAGCCGTTCTCTTTTCAACAGGTGGGTCCCCAAATGGTCCAATGGGAGTTATAAGACCTATTGCGTGTAGGCGGTCAAACGCGGTGTCATAACTTATACCGATAGGAGTATAGTTCTTCCTAAACGGTTTCTTTTGTCCTTGATTGTTATTCATGGCTAGGACTTCATTTAAATTAAAGGTGCCAACATTATTTGAGTGGGTGATTTTGGAAGAAGAAGGATTGTCGTTCTTCTTACCTTTGTAGCCACTGTTGGAGTTATTGTTGGCAGCTTTTTGTTTAGCTAGGTCGTCTTCAATATTGATACCAATGTCATAGACGACCTTAAAAGTGTGTAAGTTACTTTGGTACTTAAGGTGCTTTGAATATTTTTCTTGGAGGTTCTTAATGAACATCCTTACAGATTCCTTTTCACTGGGCACCTCAACCATTCTTGCGGTAGTTTCCCTCCATTTGTTAAAGAAGGAAGTAAAGCCTTCATTTTCTTTTTGTTTTAATATTTCAAGTTCTCTATGATCAGTTTCAACTCGAATATTACATTTATATCTATCAATGAAAGCACTTACAATGGACTCCCAACTAGAGGTCTTCTCTTTGTCAAGAGAAAAGTACCATTGTTGACACACAGTTTCTAATGGTAAAGAAAATACATAATTAAATGCTTTTTTGTCTATTCCCTTAATATTCATTACAGTTTTAAAGGCTCTTAAATGAAAATAAGGGTTGTCCATAGGCTTGAATTTCAGGATGTCGTTGGCATTGAACTTCTGCGGAAGATGGTCCTTGTCAACCGAGACCCCTTGTGAGCTAATTCCTTGGAACCTAAAGTCATTGGACAACTTGCTCAAACTTTCCTGAATGAGCTCCATTTGTTGTTGTTTCACAGGGTCGTTGATTTGAAGAGTTAAACCCTTCAATATTTCAGCCAAGTTAGCTACCTCTCCCCTAACTTCATTAAGTTCTTCCTGACTTGCCATTATCTTCTTAGCTTTCCTTTTCCTACCGATTGGTTTGTCAAAAAGTGCTACTTGAACGAAAGTGTTGTCCTTGATTAGACGCCCTTCCTTTCTCGTCCACACGCTGTAAATTAAACCATACTCGTTTTAATGACTTGACTCTAATCGACTTTGATTTTATGGTTTAAAAAACAAAAAAATAAAAAAAAAATTTAAAAAATAAAAAAGCAAAAATATGGTGCATATTTTGGGAATGGGTTCAATCAAGTGGTTGATTGGAGGATTAATATCCGACTTACCCCCCTAAAAAAATGACGAAAAACACGCATTCAAGACTCTCTAGACATGGTCATGGTGTGACAAACATGTTATGTGTGTGCATTATAAGTGTGTGTAAGTGAGCTTTGACTCTTGTGTATGACCATGGGACTTAAGTGCCTAGAATCAATTAAAGACTTGAACATGGTTTAAACCATTAATAAATTAGTGAACTGATTAGTAGACTATTTAATTAGACTTGTCATGATGACTCGAGCAAGAAACTGGACTGTCGCTATAACAACAGAACTGTCGCCACTGTTTAAAGCCCGTCGCCAGACGACAAGGCTGTCGCCAGGCGACAGACAATAAACAGAGGCGCCACAGCCCAGATTTTTGCGCCATTCCTGGAACATTAATCTGGACTGTTTCCAGTAATTTTACTCTAAAGGGACATGCCTAAAGTCGTACTAAGTCAAGTTGATTAATTTTAGCCTTTAATTGGTCAAATTAATTAATTAATTAGTTTAGACAAAGTCCTTTTTAGTCATTAGTTGATTTATTTAGTTTTGAACACAAGTCAAACAAACAGTTAGCACATATATAGTATGCACAAGCAAGAATGCACAAGTAGTTCACATAGTCACAAGATGATGCAATGAGTTTGCAACCTAACCATGGCTTTAGTTCTCTAAAGTTCAAGGATATGGGTTAAGTTGAAGAGGGTCCATGGTTATGAGTCCGGATGCATCGCGCGGAAGCCTTACCTTTGGAAGGGTTGGCGCGTATGGATGGGACCCCGCAAGTTAAAACTTGCTTCCACGGTTTGGTGGATTCACAAACTCGGATGTACCCGTCGTTGCCAGGAGCGTTCGATTGGGTAGATAGAGCGTGAACCCCCAGAGGGTTATGGCCATATGTAGAACACATATGGGTTTCAGAAAAGTGAGAAAAACTTAATTAGGAAGTAGAATCGAGCCAACAGTACTAGAAATGGTCAAAACAAGAAGGCAGAGTTCTGGCTCGGTATTGGAAGAACTTGGCGCCATACTACAGGGACTGTCGCCGTAACAGAACCTCTGTCGCCAGGCGATAGAAGTTCTTTATGGGCGACAAGCCCAGTTTTCTAGACTCTAGTTCCTACATGCCTTGGAAGGTATCTGTGTTCTTAGAATTTTCCAAATTTCGCAGTATTATTTCGATCCTAGTTGTGAAAGATATTTCTCAAATTTCCTACGTGTAAAATCCTATGTTTTTTACTCATTTCGGATGGTCTATCCAATGAGGACCCTTTTTATGCATATGACAATAATGTTAATCAAAATTACGCACATAAAAACTTAGAACTTTTCGAGTCTCATCCGCTCATTCTAAATTATTGCCAAAATAAATTTTAGGATTTAAAATAGAAATCCTCCCCGGTGGAGTCGCCAAAAAACTGTAGGGAATATTTCAAGCACTATAACCCCAAGCTTGAACCCCACTGTGATCATACATTTAAGTATGGTGGCGTCCAAAGGGAAAGAAAAGAGAGCAAAAGAGTCGCTAACAAGTTTTAGGAACTTGTAAACCAATCACGAGGTGAAGGTTACACCCCTTAAACGATCCAGGAGATCGTCAACTCCATAAGTCTTGAACCAAATAGGGTTCGGGGATGAGGGTACGAATCCAATCTACAAAAGAAAGGGCTCGCCCTATAAAATAGGCCTCTACTTTATTCTACTCGTATTCATGTGCGCTTTTTGACTAACATGCAAACATTAGGTTAACCCTAAACCTGTTTAATCTATGTTGGTTGAATGTTAATGCACAAATAATACTATTATTGGCGATCACTTGAATTAAAATCACATTAGCCTAAACCAAATTATTAATTATCTTATATATTAAGCGTGATTTCAAATACAAATTCTCTTTAACAAGCATAAAAGGCGTAATCAAGCAATAACAATAAAATATATAATATCAAGCAACATAATATTAAATATAATCACAATTGTAATATAATCATAATAATAATAATAATCATATTAATAACAAAGCTTAAATCTAATAGCAAGATCCTAGGCATGATACTAACAAGATTTATAACAAGTCCTAGCATGTCACTAAGCATTAAGATCAAAGCTTTAAACCTAACATGGTACTAACATGATATATAATATTAGAAATAATAAGAGGCACCCTAAACATGATTCTAGAAAGCAATAATAACATCTTAACATGATACTAGGAATTAAATAAATCTAAACATGCTTTCTACAAGAGTAGAGCAATAAGATTACATACTTTGATGCCTCGTACCTCTTTCTAATAACAAAATACACGCGTTAGTAAACTTCAATGAAAATAATAAAGAATAATTAAGGAATTAAATAAGAATCAAATTAAAGTTTAAACTAGATTTGGGACCAAACCCTCAGAAAATTATAAACCTTGCACGTCTAGGGCGAAGGCAACTTCAAACTTGGCTAGATGTTTCTAGATCTTGTGTATGCGGAATTGTGTTTAAAGGGGATGGTTTAGAAAGAGAGAGAAGAAATCAAGTAAGCCTTGATGAGAGTTGATGAATAAAAATAGAGGTCGAGGACCCTATTTATAAGAAAAATAGTCCGGAAATTGACAGAATTTGATAAGGAATAAAACCACACGTTGTCACCAGAAATACACTCTGTCGCTAGGTGACAGACTTGTCGTTTAGCGACATCCTGGCTTTCACGCACTTTCCACGCGGAATCCGATCTTTAACCAAATTTGATCTACGGAATCCGTACAGAAGCTAAAAACATATATTTAAAACAATAATAAAATAATAATATTTTATTCCAAATAAAAATCCATCTTAAAATAATCATTAATCCTAACTCTATTAGAATTTAAAAGAACCTTCTAGAGACTTCTAGAAAATTATAATTAATCCTAATAATTTTAGGAATAATAATTAACATTGGGCCCTCCTATAGATCATTGGGTCGTATATAAATAATGAACCGGGCCCAGTTTAGTATTTTGACCATAACTTTCTCAATATTCATCGGAATTGGGCTTATAATATATCGTTGGAAATGTCTTTTTGAGCCCCATCCAATTACACTATTATTGAACTCTTATCATGGACCATACTAAATCGGCTTGGCTATTTTTATTAAAATAAGGTTGCTTTCAAAAACAGAGAGAAGAGAATTTTTAATAAAACTAAACCGTAACACTTGACTTTCCACACTTTCACCTCATCGATTATGGTTCGACGTGAAAGGCATTCATCACTGGGTTTGGTTATGAGGAGACACAAATGGGTGTCTACACAGCGATTAATTGATCGATTCGATATCGATATCGATAAATTTTGAATAATTTTTTATTGGTAATTGGTTTTATTTAGATCCAAAAAACTCGGCGATGGCGGCAGGACAGGATAGATGGTTGAGAGGGATGGTGAAGACTGGCACTACAAGATGAGATATATAATCTGGATGAAGGAAGCCATACTTAAAGTCTATCACCTACTATTTAATTTTAAGCCGTAAGGCTACAAATGCTGCTCCAATCTCAACTCTAATTAATATTTTGTCTGTGCAAGGTTAGGGTCCCTACAGGGCGATTTGTTCTAGAATTGCCGGCTGGAATGTTGGATGATGACAAGGGTGACTTTGTGGGTACCGCAGTTCGTGAGGTCTCTCTTTTGCCTCCTATATCCTCGTCTATATATATACTTCGTAGCATAAAAGTAGTATGTAGTTCTCTTCTCAATATTCACCATGTAGAACTGCTATCATTTTGTCTTGCTCCATATTTGACCTATGTTTATATTCCTTGTATTGTTGCTAATTGCTCATCTTCAAGTGGAATTTTTGGTTGAAAACATCGCAGGCTTGATTGTGAGTCTGTATATTGACTAAATTAGATTAAATAGTTATTTTCATACTTCCCAATTTTGTTTTATGTTTTTGTTCTAATGCGGGACTAAAGTTGACTCCTATAAATGGTTTGCTCATAATATAAATCTATGTGACAGGTTAAAGAAGAAGAAACTAGTATAAACTTGAATAAAGAGGACATGGTTGAGCTTACAGCCTTCTTGGATCCACTTTTCCCCTCACCGGTTAATTGATCCTTAATCCTTGTATAAAGGATTAATGTGTGTTGAGTGTTATGGAAGCTGGTATGCATAGGTTGAAAGACACACTTAATCTATTTTGCTGACTTGATTTCTTAATGACAGTAGTTTATGACAAGTTTCAAAAGATTTTTATTGGGGATTTGAGAGATTGAAAATTTAAGGTGACAATTATATTGAATGAGGATTTTTAACTGTATATCATTTTAAGAAAAATTCACATTTACTACCACCAAAAGCACCACGTATCAGATTACTACCTGTTTAAAAAAATGTTTTATATTACTACAACCATAATTCCCTAACTGTATATATTGCTATCACTGACTAACCCCGTTAATGTTTCTGTTTGAGGGGCCCACAAGAACAGCTGGTTGGGTGTAGCCACCGTTCAACCACCTCGCAGCCCACCCGTCCCCTCAATTGCCACCCCCTCCCCCCGCCAGCGCCGGCGCGACCCCACCACACCCCCCCTGCCGGCGCGACCCCACTCCCTCCCTTTCCCCCACCTACGCAGACAACCCCCTCCCCTTTCCCGTTGTTGCTGCCCCGACCCCCACCTCATAGCGGAAACCACTCCCTTTCCCTTTCCCCCACCAAAAATCGCCCCCTCCCTATTCCTCACACCAAAATCGACCCTCTCCCCTACCCTTACCCTTTCGGCCATCCCTTATTCTAAGCCACCAGCCCCAAACCACCCTAAACGAGGGTTTCGATTTCAGTGGTTTGGGGCTGGTGGTTTATGATTTCGATTTCGATTTCGAATTTTAGGGTTTCAATTGGCTGGTGTTTTGGGGCTGGTGGTCGGGGCAAAGGGGAAAGGGGTTCGTTGGCTGCGTAGGGGTGGCGGGAAAGATCGGGGCGCCGCCGATGAAGAATGTGGTGGAATTTCGCGGCGGAGGTGACGGTTTAGCAACAGGCGAGTGATGCTTTGACCACGAGGTTAGGGGTTGTTGGCATGAGGGGAAATGGAGGAGGTGGGGTTCGCCGATTTCGAGGAAATAGTTGGCCGCCAGCAAGGGGAGGGGGGAGGGTGGCTGACGCCGGGAAGGGGAGGGGAGGTGTTTGATAATTTTTTTTAAGTTTTTTTTTATATAATTTAAATTATTATTTAATGAAATATAGGGCCCACTTAACGGAACCTTTTCGGATTCTGTTAAGTGGTAGCAATATATACAGTTAGGGAATTTGGGTGGTAGTAATGTAAAATATTTTTTTAAACAGGTAGTAAATCTGATACGTGGTGTTTTCATTGGTAGTAAATGTCAATTTTTCCCTCATTTTATTGCTTTAGTTAATTTCATGTTTGTTTGGTTTGATTTTGATATTTGATTCTTGATTAGTGTAATTGTTCTTCATATATTGTTGATTATTGATTTATTTACTTGTTTGTTGATTAGATGATTCTTGAGTAGTTTTTTGGCTAAGGATTGGATGAAACTTGTATGATTGATTAATTGTGGATGATTTGGGAATTATGTTGATTAATTGTTGAGATTGAAGTGATTAATGTAAGTTTGCATGTGTGTAATTTGATTAGGCCTTGAGAATTATGCTAGATTGCATTATGATTTCTAATGATATGACCCATTGATCTAGGAATTGCAATTGTCGATTAGTTTGGATTGTGCAGGTTCTCCTAGTTTATTATTCGTAGAGACCACTAGTTTAACGATTGGGAGATAGCTCATTGATTCCAATTGATAGCTTTTATCATTAGTCTTCACAACCATTGATTGGTATGTTCTTCCCAAGTTGTTGCAATTGTCATGATTACTTGTTGATCCTCATTCCTTAGTGTTCGATTTGTTTGTTTCTTGCTCTGTTAGTTGATTAGTGTTACCTCTTCACCCTCTTGACTTTGCCTAGCTTAAGCGCACATTGAAAGCACTTGAACATAACTGTTCCTAGTAGTTCGACCCCTTGACTTACCTCTATACTTGTATTTAGGTTTGTTAAGTGATTATAAATTTTGTTTGGCTTAGGGAGAAGTAGTCAACGACCTGGTTTTCTCATTATCATAACACGACTAATAATAATAACAACAATAATAATAACAATTCTAACAACATAACTAATTATTAAAAACTTAATATATTCAATAACACCCTAAACTTTTTAAACCCTATAATATTCTAATAACAATATTATAACATTATAATATAATTCTAATAACAATAATAATTTCGACTTTGTGAAATCCAATAACAAAACAAACAAAAAAGAAAAAAAAATCGAAACCTAGGAAAACGCTTAGGATATTCGAAAAAAATAGTCGTTTTTGGGTTTTCAAAAATCCTAGGCGTTTTCCTGGGTTTCGAATTATTATACTACCTCCGGTCCAAGTTAGTTGCAACTTTGGAATATTTATATCTCACAAATAATACCCCAAAATTGCAACTAACTTGGACCAGAGGTAGTAAAAAAATTATCGCAACGTACCAAGTCTATACGGTTTGACGAGCCTTCGGCGAGCGTCAAAGGTTGTTTTTCTGGGCTTTCGTCGTTGTCCATAAGATCCAAAGAATTTGATTTTGCAAATTTAAAAAATTTGTTTAATTTTGGAACTCACGGTGGTTGGGGTGGTTGACCGATGAGCGTTGGTGGCCATTAACCACTAGAGAGAACGGTTAAATTTTTTGTGTACGGTAAAACTGTGAAATTGAGGTAAATTTCTTTTTTTTTAATAATTTTTATTAAAAGGATAAGTACGCAATTTTATTTTATTTTGTGGCGTTATTTAGATATTCGAGGGCGATATTTAACATAAGGATCCAATAAAAATTCATTTTTGTTTATGAGTAATTGGATATGAAAGGTTGGATCATTCTAGGAAAAAAAAAGATTACATAAAAGAATTAGATTAGATTTTTTTTTTATTCTGAATCAGAAAGCTTAATCTTTTTTTTTTTTAGGAAAACATAAGGATTAAAAATCGCTTGTCATTATCTTACTAATAATAATTTGATGGACTTCTAGTGAAAAAAAATAAAAATTAAAAAAATAAAATAATACTAATCATAATAATAGTAATAATTATAATAATAATAATGATGCCGATGATGATGATGATCATAATAATAATAATAATAATAATAATAATAATAAGTAATTTAATGAGGTTATCAATTGAGTGTCTTACGGGTCGGTTTTGATTCGGTTTATTTTTAAGCGGTTTTAATTCGGTTCAAGTACTAAGTGGTTCAGTGCAGATGGGTTGCGGTTAATTAACAGTTCGGTGTAAACGGTTTTTATTCCAGTTCACATACACGGTGTCGGGTTGGAAACAGTTTGGGTTAGAAACGATTCGGTTCTTTTCGGTTCGGTTTTATTTCAGTTCGGTTTAGAACGGGTTTGGTTCTTATACGGTTTTACATTATTCAAATTAGTTTGGTTTTAGGTTTACTAAAATAGGATTCAAGTCGGTTTCAATTTTTAATCAGTTCGGTTCTCATTTGAGTCAGTAATGGTTTTGGTTTGAAATTTGACAGTGTTTAACCTTTTTGCCGGTTAACAGGTTTCATTTTTCAAGCTAGAATTTTTCGAGTTTCTTTTTCAATTGATAAATTGATTAAAAATATTCTTCATTATAATCTTTGTATTGACTTTAATTTATTTTTTGAAATATCTAAGGATGCAATCATCTCATTCTAAAAATTTCGGAATTTGAAATTATACATCGTAATAATTTGACTAGGTCAGCTTTGGTCTAACATAATTCCAAACAAAATATGAAGCACTTTGATGATGTTGTTTAATGAAAAGAAGAAGATTATTTTTGCTTAATTCATAATTACATAAAAAAAGTCAGAGAAAACAATAATGTACTCTGTAATAAATTTAACATGTGTGCATAATTAGATTTCATTTCAAATTCCTTTTAATGCATCCTAATCTTCCCTTTATAATAAGCGGTTTGCAAACAATTCGGTTCATAAACGGCTTTGTTTATAAACGGTTTAGTTTGTAAGTGGTTTGGTTTATAAACGGTTCGGTTTTGTACACGATTCGATGCAAATGGGGTGTAGTTCGTTAACGGTTCAGTGTAAACGGTTTTTATCTTGGTTCAAACAGTTTCGGGTTAGAAACGGTTCATTTTTATTTCAGTTCGGTGTAGAACTGTTCGGTTCTTATACAATTTAACATTATTCGGATCGGTTCGGTTTCAAATTTACTAAAATACGGTTCAGGTCGGTTTTCGGTTTCAAAAAAACGATTTTTTATCGGTTCGATTTTCATTTGGGTCTATGTCTATACTTAGTATTTAAAAACACAAAACATGAAAATCTATATCTATCTATATCTATATCTATCTATCTATACTTTAGTATTTAAAAACACAAACCACAAATTTTTCATGTGCCACATGGCATCAAAAGTTACTCATTACCCCATATGCCACATGTCACGTCCCTTAATATTTATGTTTAAGTCTTTATGCATTCTGATCTACAACTTGCAATCAAGTAAAAAATTGAAGTGTTTTATTTCCATCATAATAAAAAAAAGTTCAATTAATTAGTACACTTTTTTTTTTGGACAAGAATTAGTACACATTACATAAACATATGAATTATAATAAAAATTGTCTTTTCATCTCATAGACTTTAAATATAATTTAAACTAATATGTCATTTCATATCCCACACTTTTCATGTATATATATCTAACTAAATTCCTTCATCTTCTTTCACAATTCTACCCTCACCATTTTTTTTCTTTTAAGTTTTAGAAATAAACAATTACTTCGTATAAAAATATACCTACATATGAAATTATTAACCCAAGTAACAACCCGTGCATTAACGGGCCAAAAAGCTAGTTGAGTGTGATAAAGTTGCCATACAACTTTCAAAGTTTCATTATCATGTGGGAGAATTAAAATTACTATCTTTTTTTATTTTTTTATTTTAATTTCTTTTTTATTTTGAATGGAATGAAAATTACTATCTACTTTTTCTTTCTTTATGTTTTTTTTTTTTTTGTCTTTAATTAATCAAAAGAGTCTTCAACTATGTTGTCTTTAATTAATCAGAAGTTGTTGGCTCACTTTGAGGCTGTTTCTTCTTGCCATATGTATCAAGAAGCTAATCGTGCAACATATTATGTTACAGCTATAAGCCATCAAATTACAGGTTATGTAAACATTGACCCTAATGTAGATGCTAAATTTTCTTATTTTATTTCTTTAGATAAGTTAAGGTACAGCCTTGAGAGAAGACTTACCTAACTTTTGTTTTTTTTTTTTTCTTATATATATTAAAATTAAAAAAAAACAGAAAAAACCTTAAATACCTATTAATATTCGCCACGTAAATCTAAATGTAGACTTGAAAAATATTTGCCCTCGTTAGTCATTACCCACTACATATAGTCATACACAATCACTTTATATTTAGGGATTGCGGCATGGAACATTGATAAGTCAAAGTACTACCTCCGTTACAGGTTATGTGCAACGATTAGACATTTTCCCTCTCTGCTTTATGTCAAATCGTTGCACATAACTTGTAACGGAGGTAGTATATTTTTTACTACGGAGTAATACTTCTCATATCTCTTGTCCCGACCTAAAACGAACCCTAACCTTCATTATTGAATTTTAAAGAAAATTTCATCGATTTTTACAATTGAAAAGGTTCAATCTTTATTTCTTGTACATCTTTTTTCTTCATTTTTCATTATAATAAATCTTAAGGGAACATATATTTCTCATCATTTGAAAGAAAGAGGTATTTTAGTCTTCTTAAGAAGATTTTTCTCCTATGAAAAACAGGATTTTTATTCTCTCTTTTGAAGGATTAGAGGATTTGTCTTTTGTTTGATACTTTCTTCGTCCGTTTTTACTTGACCCGCTTTGACTTTTGCACTATTCACCATTCTTCCTTTGACCAGTTTTTGTGAATTACATGTAAATAACAACATAATCATGCGAGATTTTGTTAGATTCATCTCAATAAGTACTATCATAATATATAATTTCTATAATTTTTACTTATTAGGAATTAAATCTATTGATTGTGAGAGTTTTGCATTGGCAAACGTGATAAAAGAAACAGGTCAAGTAAAAAAGAACGGAGGAAGTATATTATTGTAAAGTTATTTTATGGGTAATGATTTTTGTGGTATCCGAAAAGACGTTAATCTTTCTATTATAATCAGATCCATAAATCAGACGAAAATCCTTTTCACAATTAAAACATATCGAGAGACACCCTCGTTGAAGAAAATTATAAAACATAACAATATAAAAGAGCGTATAAATGTACGATTTACAACAACGATTAGAGGAACGAGTGACCGACATAAATAATGTAATCTATTGCACCGTCATCTACTTCTAAATAAGTTTCTAACACACGAGAGTTGTCGAGGATAGCACAAACGTCACTAGTGATGTAATAGATTTGCCATTATTGGAGATCTCGATGCCTTTAATTGCGATATTGTAGTCGATAAGTCAGTGTTTAAGACTTTTACTTAAGACTTTTCCTTACTACGAATTGAAACGTAATCAATCTGACAACTACACAAATGCCTAGTGATAAGGTAATTAACAAATCATATTTCATTAAAATACTCCGTTAATTTGTAAGAAGTAGGGAAGGAAACATCATAGGCGGTTGCATTTGTCTTCAATTCATGCCTAAGCTAGTTAAAAGTTGCATGGTCCATTTGAATATTTCAAACCTTATAAGTTATAAATAATACTACTTTTTATTCTACTCCACATACTATATCTTAATTGTCATATCTCATACTCTCTTATTATCCCTTCATTTCTCTTGTGTATTGCAACAAATTTTTTTTTTTTTTTTTTTTTGGGTATAAATAAAATACACAAAGCTTATAACAGTCTTCTTTAAATAATAAATTCGACCGTACTTTGTGAAAAGTGTAAGCATATATGGAAGTGACAAGCATGTCTATAGCAATTTCTTTGGCATGTATTGTATTAGTGAGTGTGTCATGGTGTGTGTTGAATTGGGTATGGTTTAGGCCAAAAAGATTGGAGAGATTGCTTAGAAATCAAGGGTTTAAAGGTAATTCTTATAGGCTATTGCATGGAGACACTAAGGATAGAGCTACTATGACTATGGATGCCAGAGCAAGTCCTCCTTTGCCGGATTCGTCCAATGACTATCTTCCGCGTGTCCTCCCATTCTTCCTTCAAATTCTGAACAAATATGGTAGGTTTGCTCTCAAAAAGTATCAATTTAATTAATTTTTAAATTCTTATGATTTTATCATGTTTGCTTAAACAAAATGAGCAAATGAATATTGTTCATTTTGCATATTACCTCTGTTTCATATTTTTTGCAACTTTAAAATATTTTATGTCTCACAAATAATACTTCAAAATTAAAAAAAAAATATGAAACAGAGGCGGTGTAAAAATAAGTAGAGTTGTTATGTTCACTTTTCTTATTTGCACTCAATGATCAAACTTGTCAAGTTTTAGGAACAAAATCAATTTGCTCAGATTATTTGCGTGAATGATTGATTAAACCAAGTAAACAAGCATTGTACATATTCTTTTTTAAATGTTATTGTTATATCTTATAAAACACTAATCCGTATTATATAATTTGTACAGGTAGAAGAAGTTTTGTATGGAATGGACCAGTGCCCTTAGTGACGATTGCGGAACCAGAGTTGATAAGAGAAGTGTTCATGAAGATACACGAGTTTCAAAAACCAAGGACTAACCCTCTTTTAGAGAAGGTTGCCTCTGGTTTAGTTATGTTAGAAGGCCGATTTTGGGCTACTCGAAGGAAGCTTCTTACTCCAGCTTTTCACATGGACAAGCTTAAGGTTATACCTCTTACATTTTTCTCTTCTTTTTGTTTTGTACTAGTGTATAAAATTAGAAAATTTTGTATAGAAATACCTATAGGTAGGGTCATTTGTGCACCACTATCCATTTTTTTCATTTATTGAGAACTACCCGCAAGTTTGGAAAAGTTTGGGTAGCACTATCCACTAACGTTTTTCATCCAATTAAAATGTTATTTTAGCCCAATTTTTCACTTTTTTTAATTACAATGGTCAATTAATGCTAAATTAAGCAAAAACCACAATTCAATTAAACCCCCAAACTTTAGAAATCAAAATCCCCAAATAATACTAAACTCATGAACCCTAAAATGAATTCTAATTAAAACTTTAATTAGGTTAATTAAGGTAAACTAAAACCTTTATATAAATTGGGAGAGTTAATTGGGTGAGAAAAGTGAAAAAAATGGGCTCCGATAACGTCTTAATTGGACGAAAAATGTTAATGGGTAGTGCTACCCAAACGTTTTCAAAATTGTGGGTAGTTCCAAATAAATAAAAAAAAATGGGTAGTTGTTCACAAATGACCCTATCTTTAGGGTAGTTCTACACAAAATTTCCATAAAATTACAACTACTACTTAATGTTCCATCATTTTTTTTAAAAAAAACAACACTTCCTACAACTCAACTGTCACTATTTGAGTACTTCCTACTTTTAAATAAAAGTCGAGAGCAAGGATAACTTAGTTAGCTAGACCTTTCTTTTTGGTGATTTATGAGATTTTGGGATGGATTCACCATCTGTCACTTTGGTTCTCTAAACCTAAAAAAAAAAATTAAAAATAAAAAATTAACCCCTCATACCAACATATACTTTTCGTTGACACATTCAATCGAGGTACACATATTAAGAAGAGAAGAGAAAATAAGATAGATTGATAAAGTAAGTAGAGTACATTAAAAAAGCAAGGTATAATATTTACCCAAAAAAGAAACGTGTCAACTAATAACTCACAAAAAGAAAAAAATACTTGTCAACTTAAAAAAAAATAGAGCTAGTTAATATTTATTCTATTTTTATATTTTCTTTCCAAGGCGGCCGATATATACATTTTTTTTTAAACAAAGGCGGCTAGTTATTACTGCCATTTTATATGACGTTGAATTTTCAATTTTTTTAAACAAACAGATGACGTTGAATTTAATTTGGCACTGTGCTTTCTCGACTACATTAAGATAAGTCGATAAGGTTCAATTCCATTAAAAAAAAAAATAAGGTTAGAATTTGGAAAAAGCACATCACATACGAATATATGATAAGATAATACACTTAATAAAAAAAAAAAAAAAACCTTCCAATAACTAACGTAATTTTGTGTGAACTTTTTTGTTATGTTTTAGTTTTAGTTTTAGTTTTAGTTTTTTAGTTTGTTGTAGTTTCATGTAAAAAAATTTCTTGTAGATTAAGAGCTTCTAATAATAATTAAAATATACACCTATGTTCACAAGGCAGACCGTCAGCGTGTTCATCGGGCTCATCAAATTGCTGGAGAGGCGGCGGTTAATTTTATTTGCTTTAATATTAATTTGTAGTATGGTTTTATCCTTTGTAAAAAAAATATATATATATACACCTAAATATGCATATAAATTTAAAAATTTTAAAATGAGAAAAAAATATTGATGAGCAAAAATACTACCTTGATGCACCTATCACTATGTCAACAACTGATGTTAATAAAGAAGTGTTGACTTCTCAGGGAAATATCAAATGTGTGGTGCATATGCATTGAATTGGTTACAAATATGTATATGTAACACAATAGTTTCTTATTTCTTTATTCATTTATTTATTTTATTTTATTGATGGTACGGAGTACATTTTTTATCTTGTTGCATACAGCATTAATTAAACAATGTTTAAAGTATATATTTACACAAGAAATGTATTCCTTTGTACTGTTATACGTATTTAAAATTATTGTTTGTTTTGGTATGTTTGCAGTTTATGCTTCCAGCACTATGGGAAAGCTCCAATGCTATGGTTAAAGAGTGGGAAGAAATGACATCGAAAACAGGTTCATGTGAAATAGAAGTGTGGACATTTTTTCGTAAATTATCTGCTGATCTTATTTCTAGAGCTGCATTTGGAAGTAGTTACGAAGAAGGGAAGCGAATATTCGAGCTATTAATCGAACAAATACAAATTGCCATTCCTGTTTTTAATGCAGTTTATATCCCTGGCTGGAGGTATGTAATTCAAAACTAGTACTTCACACTTAGGCCCCGTTCTCTTCACCTTATTTTTGCTGAACTGAAATTATTTTTACTAAAATAAAATTATATTTGCTAAACTTAAAATATTTTTATAGAACTTAAATTAATTTTATTGAAATAAAATTATTTTGCTGAAGTGAAATTGTTTTTATTGATTTTCTATTATAATTATTCTTTAAGAAAATTGAATTTTACTGAACTGAACTTATTTTTATTGAACTGAAATTATTTTTACTGAACTAAACTTAATTTTACTGAACTGAACTTATTTTTACTGAACTGAAATTATTTTAACTTAATATTATTTTTTTTAAGGTGAAGAGAACAGGGTCTTACATGTTTTATTGAATGCGTGTCTGCAAGGTAATGTTAGAATGAAGTAATTAAAGTTGAGATTATTTAAAGCAAATAGGTGAAAGTTGAGATCATTTTATCACGTTTTTCAGACTTTTATCTAAGTAACCTCATTTTTTATGATACTTGTTAAAAATATATGCAATCGGAAATTTCCGACGGATATTTAATCTGTTGGAAATAACCTTTTATGACGAAAGTTTCAATCGGGAAGGACATATATTCCAACAGAATTGTTAAATTCGTCGGAAACCCGACGGAATAAAAATCCGTCGAAAATTTTGATTTTTTCGACGGAATAACGTGTCCGTCAAAACTAATCTGTCGGAATTTGCATGTTTTATAATAGTGGGTTCACTTCACCTTAAAAAACTAATATTTAGTTAAAATAATTTCAATTCAGTATAGTTATTTTCAGTTCAGTGAAAATAATTTCAATCCAGTAAAAATTAGTAAACTTAAAGAGAAATATAATAGGAAATCAGTAAAATAATTTCAGTTCATCATAAATAATTTCAATTCAGTAAAATTAATTTCTGTTCAGCAAAAATAATTTCAATTCAGCAAAAATAAGGTGAAGTGAACTGGGCATAAGTTAATGTTTTATGATCAAGATCATGTCAATACTAAAATGACTCTTTAATTGGAATGTTTCATTTTGTGGTTTAGATTTATCCCAACCAAGGCAAACAGAAGAATTGTGCAAATTGACAAGGAATGTCGCACTCTACTAAAGGGTATTATTGATAAAAGGAAGAAAGCAATAAAAGAAGGAGAAAAACCAAAGGATGACTTGTTGGGATTGTTATTGGAATCAAAGTTTCAAGACAATGGACTTAATAACAAAAAACACATTGAGTTGAGTATTGAAGAGGTGATTAATGAAAGCAAGTTGTTCTACTTAGCTGGCCAAGGTACCACTTCAACGTTACTTGTATGGACAATAATTATGCTAGGAAAGTATCAAGAATGGCAAACACGAGCTCGAGAAGAGATATTAAACACATTTGGGAATCACATCCCGGATTTTCAAGGATTGAATCGTCTAAAAACTGTAAGTGTTATATTAACTCAAAAAAAAAAAATTGTGACATATATTATGAATCATAGTTAATTTTGAAATTAACATGTTTCCATAATAATTTCTTGTCTTATTCTTGTAGGTAAACATGATACTTCAAGAGGTTCTTCGATTATATCCCCCGGTTTTAGAAATAAACCGTACAGTTACAGAAGATATAAGAGTAGGAGATGTGTTCTTACCGGCGGGAGTATTAGTCAATCTTCCAATAGCCCTTATCCAACAAGATGAGAAACTATGGGGTGATGATGCTAAAGAATTTAACCCATTAAGGTTTAGTGAAGGGATCTCTAAGGCAACAAAAGGGAACATGTCATTTTTCTCATTTGGTTGGGGGCCAAGAATATGCATTGGATCGAATTTTGCCATGACCGAAGCCAAAATGACATTAGCCTTAATTCTACAACGATTCTCTTTCGAGCTTTCACCATCCTATGTTCATGCTCCATCGACCATTGGAGGTCTTAGACCACAATTTGACGCTCCTATTGTCTTTAATCGATTATAGGTAAAATAAAATCCATGTAATTTTACTTGTAAACCATAGTCATGCATAATAACATTGTTGTGAAAATAAATTTAAGGTTCTAATTTAACTTGGTTCTAAATTGTAACCATTTACTTACATCTTTTCTTTAATTTCTTCCACATTTTTTCATGTTAAGTATATATTTTTTTTTTGAGTTTGCCCCATCCGGTTCACCGGAGCTTAGCTCCGACTACATTCGGATCCGACCCGGGTTGCACACCTAGCTTATGGTGGGTGAGTCTCCCAACAAGAGTTTTCTGCATTCGGTGAGGCTCGAACTCGAGACCTCCCTTAAGCGACATCAAGCTGCTTACCACTTGAGCCAACTCTTGTTGGTCATGTTAAGTATATATGCTTTATTTAAACATTGTTCTCAGCATTCGGATTTCGGTGGGCTTGGCCTTCGTCGAATATTGGCCCTTGTCTAAGTAGAAAGTACTTTTTTTTTTTTTTTTTTTTTTTCTTGTTTCTTTTTTCCTAATCTATTTCAAAGTCATTTGACACTATCACTCTGCTTAAGTAAAGGGAGTGATCAACAATGGTAGGTCAACTTTTTCATCTTAAAAAGTCAGATGGATTATATCAATCCACTTACTATTGGGCTTCTCTCTAGTTTATAGTTTATGATGGTGTGGACACCTACATTAGACCTTCCACTAGAAAAGTAGATATAGCCATATAGGGCCATACACTGGTCCAAAATTGGACAGGACCGGAATCGAATTCACCAATTTCCGCAAATCAGAGATTGGACCTAAATTATCCGGTTCGGTTCGATCCGAATTTGGACATGATGGCCCTAATTAATTTATTTAATTTTTTCTAAAAATAAATTAATTCTAGTCAATGTAAAACTAAATTTAAAGATTAATTATTGACTTTTATTTAGTAAAAAATTTATGCCAATAAATAAAGGAGTCCCTCGCGTAGGGTTGTGCGTCTCTGCTTGGGTTTACTAGCGATAATTCAATCCTACGTTATTTTCACTCTTACTCTGATCAATTTAATCCAGTTTCCTTCCTTGAACCTTTGTGGTGCAATTTTTATCGAGATTATGGCTTATGATCTTGTGAAAGACTGGGAGAAATTTGTCTCAAGTAGAGGGTGTTGGTGATGACCAAGCCCTCGAACAACAATGAAATTTTTTAACTGGAACTGTCACGGGCTTGGCATTCTGCGTGCAGTTAGATCCCTCCAAGATATATGTTAGAGGGAAAGGTCGAATGTTGTCTTTGTTATGGAGACGATGATTGATAAAAAATTCTGAATAAAATTAAAAATCTTGTGGTTACTCAAATGGTCTGTGTTTAAGTAGTGTTGGGAGGTTGGGTGGATTGGGTTTTTGGTGGAAGGATATAAATGTGGAGATTGTCTCGTATTCTGTTCACCATTTTTCTGTTAATGTGCTTGATGACTAAAATATTCCTATATGGAGAGCTATTAGCATTTATGGTTGGTCGGAACAAGCAAATAAACACCAAACTTGGTCTCTTATGTCCCATCTTAAGAGTTTGAACCAACTTCCATGCATTATGTTCGGCGACTTCAATGAAATATTGAGTTTATCCGAAAAGGAAGGCGGGGTTCCGAGAAGTGAGACGTTAATGGATGCTTTTCGAGAGGCAATTGATAGATGTGCTATTCGCGACCTTGGCTATATACTACCTCCGTTAATTGTTATCTGCAACTTTGGGGTATTATTTGTGAGATATAAAATATTCAAAAGTTGTAGATAACAATTAACGGAGGTAGTATAAGGGATGTGTGTTTACTTGGGATAGGGGCTATTCCATGGCAACATATGTTCGAGAACGGCTGGATCACTTTCTTGCAGATCGGATGAGGGGTGGTGTAACTTAATTCCAGATTTTGAGGTACGGCATCATCCAATTTTGATGCCTGACCATGCACCCATAATTATGAATACTGAGCTTCGATGGGTTGAGGATGGGGGCAGCAAGTCCTTCAAATTTGAACATTTATGGCTTGCAAATTAAGGGAGTAGTGAGGTGGTACAAGAAGGATGGAGTGTGGCTGTGGGCTTTGGCATGCGTGAAAAAATAGCAGTTTGTGGTGAGAAAGTGGCCAGTTGGGCAGTGTAGACACCCATTTGTGTCTCCCCAAAACCAAACCCAGTGATGAATACCTTTCACGTCAAAACATAATCGAATGAGGTAAAAGTGTGAAAAGTCAAGTGTTGCGATAGTTTTTATTAAAATCCTTCTTTCTGTTTTCGAAAACCCACTCTATTTTATGAAAACGTCCAATTCAGTTTATTTTGGTCCATGATAAGGGTCCAATAATGGTGTAGTTGGATGGGGCTTGAAAAGACCTTTCCGACGATATATTATAAGCCCAATTCCGATAAATAATGAGGAAGTTATGGCCAAAATACTAAACTGGGCCCAAACCGGATTTTACCTACGACCCAATGATCATGTGGAGGGTTCAAAGGTTTAATCCTATTCCTAAACTAATTAGGATTGATTAGAATCATTTGTAAGTTTCTAAAATATCTTAATTATCCTTTTTTGAAAAGATAAGGTCATAGAATTTGATTTAAATATAAACTTTCCTTTTTTAAAACTTTCCTAATTCTATTCGGATTTAAAGATGTTCAAAGATAGTCAGATATTATTTTCGTGCCTCATATTTTTTATCCAAATTTTACATGGTTGGATAGATCTTGAAATTATCTTTCCAATGATATATTATAATATTAAATCCGAGCTATAACGAAAAAGATATGAAAAGAATACGAAACTCTATCCAAAACTGACACCCTTTCACTATTTCGGCCATATCTTTTTATCTACAAAAGATTTTAATCTGATTCCAATTGCATTAGAAATTAGACTTCAAGAGCTTTCCAACGACATATTATATGACCTATTTGGACTTCTAGATCAAAATATATGATAAAAACAAAATCCGCAAAAACTGTTTATGTCGCCAAACGACAAGTTTGTCGCCTCGCGACAGACTCTGTCGCCTGGCGACAAGATAAATCTTTGGGGACAAGGTCGGTTTGATTAGCGACAGAGTGGAGTTTTATTCCTTATCAAATTCTATGATTTTCCGGACTGTTTTTTTATAAATAGGGTCCGAACCTCTGTTTTTATTCATCAATTCTCTCAATCAATTCTAATCATCAACTATCAATCTAAGATCAACTCTAATCAACTCTCATTCATCAACTTTCATCAATTCTCTCTATTCTCTCTCAAGAATTACTTAATTCTTAATTAATCTCTCTCTCTTTCTAAACCAACCTTTTACAAACACAATTCCGCATTCACAAGACTTAGAGTCTCTTAGCCAAGTTCGAAGTTGCCTTCGCCCTAGACGTGCAAGGTTTGATATTTTCTGAGGGTTTAATCCAAAACTAGTCAAAACTTTATTTAATTTGATTTCAATTTAATTCTTTAATTATTCTTTATTATTTTCATTGAAGTTTACTAACTTGTGTATTTTGTTATTAGAAAGAGGTACGAGGCTTCAAAGTAAGTAGATTAGCTTACTTCCTATTTCTTTCACAATGTTGATTGCATGCTTATTATTGTTTATGATTCCTAGTATCATGTTAGGATGCTTTTAATGCTTTCTAGTATCATGTTAGGATGTTATTTTATGCTTTCTAGTATTATGTTTTGGGTGTCTTTACTTATTTCTAATATCATGTTAGTACCATGTTAGGGTTTAAAGCTTTGATCTTTATTGTTTAGTGACATGCTAGGATTTGTTATTAATCTTGTTAGTATCATGCCTAGGATCTTGCTATTATTAAGCTTTATTATGCCTTATCATGTTATTGTCATTATTGTTGTTATTGTTTATTATTATGTTGCTTGATTATATTTTATTGTTATTGCTTGATCACACCTTTTATGATTGTTAAAGGGAATTTGTACTTGAAATCACGCTTAATAAGATAATTAATAATTTGGTTTAGGCTAATGTGATTTTAACTCAAGTGATCGCCAATAATAGTTTTATTTGTGCATTAATATTCAACCAACTTAGATAAACAGGGTAGGTTTAACATAATGTTTGTATGTTATTCGAAAAGCGCACATGAATACGAGCAGAACAAAGTAGAGGCCTATTTTATAGGGCGGGTCCTTTCTTTTGTAGATTGGATTCGTACCCTCATCCCCGGACCCTGTTTGGTTCAAGACCTTATGGAGTTGATGGTCCTTTGGATTGTCTTTTGGGTTTACGTACAAGTTCCTAAAACTTGTTGGCGACTCTTTTGCTCTCTTTTTCTTCCCTTTGAAACGCCACCGTACTTTAGTGTATGATCACAGTGGAGTTCAAGTTTGGGGTCTTAATGCTTGAAATATTCCCTACAGGCAGCCCGACCTCACTTTTGGCGCCAGAAAGAAAATAAATCGAGCAAGCTAAAAAATCTCTAAAACTGCTAAAGGAAGGTAGTATGGATGGTGCTAAGTTGGAGTTATGCATCAAGTTGTCGACGGAACTCACTTCTCTTTATTTACTTGAAGAGTCTTATTGGTTTGCTCGTGCCCGTGCTAATGAATTACGTGATGGGGACAAAAAGACAAAATATTTTCATCACAAGGCAAGTCAACGGAAGGCCCGGAACAGAATTGTTGGGTTGTAAGATGAAAATGGGGATTGGAAGAAAAGCAAAGTCAATCTTGAGAAGCTTATTTCTATTTATTTTTCAAAGGTTTTTGCCACTAGCTTGCCGACTGGGTTTCAAGGTGCTATGGAGGGGCTTGAGACATTGGTTACTCCAGAGATGAATGTTGTTCTTCATAGAGAGCCAACGGGAGAGGAGATTAAATAAGCAAATTTTTAGATGTACCCACATAAGGCCCCAGACCCTGATGATATGCATGCATTATTTTTTCAGAAATTTTAGCATGCTGTCGGGTCTGATATTATTATTGCTTATGTTTAGAATTGATGGAAAGGGGAGATTGATCTTGTAGGGATTAATAATACTTATATTGTGCTTAATTCGAAATGTGAGAAACCAACTCAGATTTCGGAATTTAGACCAATAAGTTGCTGCAATGTGGTCTATAAAATAATCTCAAAAGTACTGGCAAATAAATTAAAATTTTTTTTGGGGAAAATTATATCCCCGAATCAGAGTGCTTTTTTCCCGTAGAGACTTATCACAAATAATGCCATTGTTGCTTTCGAAAATTTTCATTCTATGAAGAAAAATGTGGAGGGTAAGGATGGCAATATTGCTCTAAAACTAGATATGAGCAAGGCGTATGATTGTGTAGAATGGGTGTTCCTGTAACAAGTGATGATCAGGTTGGGTTTCTCTACTAACTGGATTCATCGGATTATGAGCTGTTTACGAGGTGTGTCCTTTGTGTTTAAAATTAATGGACATAATTCTGGAGTTGTGGTGCCGTCTAGGGGGTTGCGACAGGGTGACCCCATTTCTCCGTACCTTTTTTGGTGTGTGCGGATAGCTTTTCGACGCTGATTACAAGAGCGGCAAATGAAAATCTGATTCATGGTGCTAGAATATGCGAGAATGCTCCCACCAGCGTGACTCACCTATTTTTTGTAGACGATTGTATACTTTTTGGTAGAGCAAATGTGTAAGAATAATGCTCGGTTATAGCTGATATTATCAGTAAGTATGAGAGAGCTTCGGGTCAGAATGTTAATCTAAGCAAAACTGAAGTTGTTTTTAGCAAAAATGTATGTCCGAATCGGAGGCAAGAGATTATCGAGATCTTAGGTGTTAGGGAAGTGGAATGACATGAGAAGATTTTAGGTTTACCGACTATAATTGGTAGATAAAAAAAAGGCTATTTTTGCAGGAAGGAGAGAATTTGGAAAAAGTTGCAAGGATGGAAAGAGAAACTCCTATATAGGTCGGGAAAGTAAGTTCTTATCAAAGCCGTGGCTCAAGCTATTCCGACATATATGATGAGCACCTTCAATTCAAGCTCCCCGATGGGCTTATTGATGAGATACATTCGCTGCTTGCACAGTTTTGGTGGGGTTCGTTAGACACTACTAGTAAAATGCATTAGCAAAGATGGGAACTACTTTGCCGTCCTAAAGCTCTTGGGGGCTTGGGTTTTTGTGATCTAAAATGATTCAACCAAGCTCTTCTAGAAAAGCAAATGTGGAGATTACACCACAATCCGGGTACCCTTATACACACATTTCTAAAAGCAAAATACTTTGAGAAATGTGATGTACTTAAAGCTAGTCAGGGCTATGACCCGAGCTACGCTTGGAGGAGCATGTGGGGTGCAAGGGTGCTTTTGCTTGAGGGTCTTAAATGGCGTGTGGGGAATGGTTGTTCAATCAATGTCTGAAGTGATAATTGGCTTCAAGATAACTCCCCTGCCTCTTTACCATCCCCCTCTGCCACTAGTAATATGGAGATGAGGGTTTGTTTCTCTTATTTTTCTGTTTTATAATGTCTGGAGTGATAATTGGCTTCAAGTACTTAAAGCAAAGGCAGTGGGTTTCTCTCCTAATTTTCTGTTTTATAAGGATATTCAGAGGTTGGCTTCGTGTTTTAGTTTGTTTTCTATATCTCATGTCAAGTGTGTGGGTAACACCTTAGCACAGCATGTTGTTCGGTGGGATAGAGGTAGTAATGAATTTGTATCATTAGGTCCTTTTCCACAAAGTTTGATAACTTTGGCTGGGATTGATCTCATTTAATGAAAATTCGCACCTTGATTTAAAAAAAAATAATTATAATAATAAAAAAAAAAACTAAATATGAAAATTTAATTATATATTTAATATGAAATTGAATTATCCATATACAATATGAAAATTTTGTATTCACAAATAGATCGCATGGCTCAGTTGGATCTGCATAAATTCTGGGGTGAGCAAAAGAAAAGCACACTTTGGTTGTATATACAAGAATATATATGAAATTCGCCAAAAAAAAAAAGATCAAAATCTAAAATGCTTAGCTCAAAATTTCACAAATTAGAATATACAATATATTAATGTAATTTATCATATCATGCAAATAATTAACCTTGTCATCCAGTCAATTAAATATCATACAGGCTTGACACAAATATCATCAAATCAATTAATCATATAATCTAGACAATTAACCATGCCATCTAGGTAACTAGTTATATCACCTAGTCTTGACACTTAATGATATCATCCAAACAATTAGTCATATCATTCGGCCTAGATACTTAATAATGCCTTCAGCTAAGACAATTAGTTTATATTATTATAATTAATATCATCCAGATCGATTGACAATTAATGATATCATGCATTAAGTAAGAAAATATTTTTTTATATGATGTGTGTTGTGTGTGTAAAAAAAAAGAAGAATGATATATCCAAACATTTATCACAATGCACACCCAAAAACAGTACAGTCGTAAAACTAAACATCTAATAAAATAATCAGGTTAAATACCGTACAATGCACGGATGTTGAATAATTATAATTTAAAATATAAAATACGGAGTAATAATAATTATATAAAAATAGTGAATCGATTGAACGCATGAAATGTACATCGTATTAAAATCTTCAAACATGTGATAAAAAATATTTAAATATGTAACAGTTATAAAGTGCAAGTTGATCTTTTAGGAAATTTACTGATTTTACATATATAATTATACAAAATAAATAAAAGTCATAATTGATCTAGATGTAAACCTTATTTTTATACAACAATGTTTTTTTAGAAAGTAATTTTGGTGGGGATAGTTTTAATAATATATTGCCAAGTGTCCCCTTAGATTCGCTTTTAATAGTATGTTATTGAAGGGTATTCCGATAAAAAATATAGAAAAAAAAAAAAACAAACAAACAAACTCAGCTTCCCAAATGCAAGCGAGAAACTCAACTAATTAAATAGTCTTCATAAATACTACTTCCTCCATTTTCTTTTACTTGCAACACTTCCCTAAAAAGGAAATGTCACAATATTTGCAACACACTATAAAAGAAAAGTTATTTTAAGGAAAAACTATACTATATCTCTTATTTAAAGCACATGACCCACTGAATTACACTCTTAACAGCCACTCATCTTATTTTAAAGTTTATTATATCTTGTAAACCCCACCTTTCTTAATTACCGTGTTAAAGGGTGTGTTGCATCTAAAAGAAAACGGAGGAAGTAATTAATAAGCTTATTTGGTTAAAATATAAGTTATACTTAACACCCGTATCAAATCTCAACTCATTGATCAAATTAATGAAATTAAATTAAATAACAACAAACGACACATCAATTTATGTCCGGAGGCTGGCGGGACGAAGTTCTAATACTCTCTCCATGTTTTTTTAAGTGATACACTTTGACCGGCACATAATTTTAGGCAATTTAATTGACTTAAATAAAATAAGAGGTAAGTGGGGTAGTGGAGTATTAAATAATTGTTAAAGAAAGATAGTGGGGTTAATAGTTTATTGAAAAGTAATGAATGTGAGAGGAAATATATAATAAAAAAAGTAGTAGTGAATTTGGGTGGGGACCATGAGATGAGAGAGATATAATATTTTAATGTATTTTTTGCCAAAAAAAGGAAGTGTATCACTTAGAAAAACACGGCCGGAAATGAAAAGTGTATCACTTAAAAAAACACGGAGGGACGGAGAAATCACCAGCGAAAGATGACCGCCGTGAACGGTATTTATCACGAAAGAGGGGCAAAACGGTCCTCCGAAAACTCCCAAAGCCTCTTCTTGCCTCAGTACCTCATTCAATCGTATTTGAAATGTAAATTATTACAACATATTGGGTTAAAATAGGGGTGTAAATGAACCAAGCCGATCAATAAACTACTTTGGTTCGAGCTCGGTTGTAGCTCGTTCATGTTCGTTTATTGATAAATGAGCCGTGCTTGAACAAATTTTGAAGCTCATTTAATACATGAGCGTGAACACGAACATGGATATGCTCGTTTAGATAAGTTCATGAACAAGTCGTTTATTATCTTCGCGAACTACTCGTTTATTTATATTCATGAATGATTTATTCACAATTGTTATTTGATTCTAAAGTTTTTTAATAATTAAGATTAATCCTTAGGGTTATAATTAGCACGCAAACTGGTGATCAATATTGGCATAATAATACAATTTTAACCAATTATTTATATCCTTAGATTAGTCTTAAAGTTTTTTCTAACATGCAAACTGATGATCAATATTGGTTTTTAACCAATTAGTCAACTAGTTGTTGCCTAAGTAAACAAGCCGTCTGTTAATTTTGAAGACTTCAGCCCATCCACTTTTCAAAGGTCACATGTATATAATATTGGACTATTGGCAACTAGTCAATAATATATACTAAAAGACACACCAGCAATGACACATGTCAGTTTCTGATGTGTCCTTAGTATTTTTTTTTAAAAAAAATTAATAGAATATTTATTTAAGGAATTTTTTGTAAAATTTAATTACTATATAAATAGAAATGATATTTACCTTTTTTTAATATTCACATTCAATTAACTAATTAATATGGAAAATAAAATAGCAAAATATAATCTTTGTAAATATTTTTTTAAAAATACAATCTTCCACTATAAGTTTTTATGTGGCAAACACAATATCCGTTTCAAGGATACAATTGAGATAGACAAAAATTAATGACTAAAAACGAGATATACGTACGAAAATTAATGACTAAAAGCGAGATATACGTACATATATGATCACTGATAAGTATATACGTACATAATTTTTTGTCAATAACCGTGCATGGCACGGGACCTAACTTAGTTATTGCTTAATTAGGAATTTTATCTAAACTAATACCTCTCTTTCGCTTTCTTATTGCCGGGAAGTTTAAAATAATCTAAATAAGGCATCAAACTCAGCTTAATCAACGACATTCTACTCATGTCTTTAATTTTTTGATTAAAAAAATGAAAAGTCAATTGAACTAAATATAGCAAACATGGTGTCCACAGCATGACAGCGCCATTAACTAATACTCTTTCGGTTCTCAGATAATATATTTAAAAATTGCTTGAGATTATTTAACTTGTTTAATCGAGTTTTTCATTTCATATGTACAAATATATGAATCTTACAAGATTTGAACCCACAACCTTAGGCTTAAATTCGAACGCGATAGTCACTAAGTTATTACTATATTACTTGTCATTTAATTCTATCAAAATTAAATTTTAATAAGGAATTCCTATTATGTAGTAACTCGGGACATCGGCCGTGCCTAAAAACTAGTTTTTTAATGAAGAACGGGCCTGTATACTTGTAGAATGATATGGATTTTATAACACCTGTAAGTTAATTAATTGCTAAAGAGGAGGTTATTTAAGTCAATTATTGTAATGCACTGTCTCAATCAAAGGACATAAGAATTTTCATTTAATTAATTTCTATCACCAAGTTTTATATGTAGCTGAGCACATGGTATGATCAGCTATTATGGAGTTACTTCATTAGTGTTCTAGTGATTATTCGATACACAAACTATTGGGTTAGTCAAGCCCGACCAAATATTTTGTACGGCGGAGGAGATGACGATGATGATAAAGACAACGATGACGATGATGACAACAATGGTGGATCTCCTTCTCCCCCTGTAGGTGACAGTGACGACATCAATGGCGAAGGAGAGAAGCGGGGTCATTCATGGTGGAAGAGAGAGAAAGTTTAACTCTTGGATTTTTCGAAAAATGCCCAAAAAAATCGAATTGGGGCTTTCTTATTTGTATAATTGTTGAAATTGATTGTCCCATATGATCATATGTTGAATTGTGAGCATTTTGATAACATATGCATGTATTTTGGTTGAAAAATGAGCAAGTTATGATATACCCATGACCTTAGTACGAGATCTTCAATGGAGGTTCCACCGTTGTTATACATATTATCAAAACAAATTATACATATCCTCAAACAAGTTATATATATATATCCTGTATTGGATGGATGATATCCTCTATTGGCTAAATGATGTCATGGTTAGATGACATCCTCTATTTGCTATATAATATCATTTATGTTTGTGTCTATGATATCCTTTATTGGTTAGATGGTATCCTCTATTGGTTATATGATATCATGGCTGGATGATACTCTCTATTGGCTATATGATATCATCCAGCCAATAAATGATATCATCTAGCTAGTAGAATTATCATTTAGCCAATAAATGATATCATATAGTCAATAGAGAATATCATCCAGTTAATAAAGGATATCATCAGGTAATAAAGGATATCATATAACCAATAGATGATATCATCCATTTAGTAGAGGATATCATCCAACCAATAGAGGATATCATCCAGCTAGTAAAAATATCATCTGGCCAATAAAAGATATCATATAGTCAATACAGGATATCATCTAGTTAGTAGAGGATATCATCCAGCCAATAGAGAATATCATCCCGCCAATAAAGGATATCATCCCGTCAACTGAGGATATCAAAAATCCGCATTTTGTCAGTCCGGACTGACACAATACCTTCTCTACTCGATAAGTGTTAGACAGGATTACTCGGTTAGTGTTATAGGGATTAATTACTTTGTTTTTTTATAAGTGGACACATGGTGCAACTAGCCACACACAAAAGACACTAAATTTCTTATTTGTATAGTAACTAAAGATTGTGACATAATTGAATAGATAGGTGGAAAATTTTCTCTTGGGAAGGATACTAAAGAATGGACCATACACTCTACATCAATCCACTGTATACATAAAAGTATACTTGTAATATAGAAGATATACTGTATAAACAAATGAAAAGTCGATCAATTAAGTAAAAATAAATAAATTAATTACTCTCTTCTTCCGTCCTGCCGGAAGACGCACTTATAGTCACATCATTCTCGTCTTCTTGGAATCTCTTGTATATATCCCCCTTGTAAAACTTCCTAGTTCTAGCAACAAGAATCAAAGACACAAGGGCGGTGAAGAACGTAGCCGCCGCGATTATAATGTAGGCTAATTGGTAGCACTTGACTCCATTGCACTTTAACTCCTCCCCAAGCTTCCTTGTGAACCCTGACGCCTCGAGTTGTCTCAATCCCTCCTTGTCATACAAGTGCCCCGCGACTCTCACGTTAAAAATGTATGACCCTAATGGGGCAGCCAATGAGCCATAATTGTACAATGTAGCATAGTGTTTGAGCCCAAAGAGCTCGGATATAATAGAGTAGAGGTAAGTCCACTCGGCACCAAAGCAAAATGCCATGATGATCGATGCCACATAGAGGCCATATGGCGCATTGAAGGCTATGAGAAGATGAGCTATGCATGACATAAAGAGGACGATTGTTAGGCTGGCAGGCCTAGGCCACTTGTACTTTAACAAGTGCTCCGAAATTAGGCCTCCTAACACACGCCCTAAATATTGCCATATACCAATCAATGACACAAATGTGCTTATACTTTTTTTAGGGTAGCCTAATGACATACCAATTTGACCTAAATTGTCTATTGTTGCTAGGTTCCCTCCTAAGCCACATATTGAAGCAAGGAACAATATCATCATATCGATACTAAACGTGGCCTGTAAGATGGTGTGGTCTTCCCCCATAGCTGGAGGACGGAACACATCTTGAAAACATGACACTTTCACATGTTCTACATCGCGGCTTCCTTTATTATTATTGTTATTGTTATTATTGTTACTATTATTAGTAGATTGATTTGTTGATGGAGATTTATCGCTACTAGGCATGATCTTCAACTCAGAGAGGGTATTTTTGGGAGTATTATAATGATTGGTTTTCGAAAAAGCATATAACTCTTCTTTAAAGACTAGGAATATAGGGAGTATGAGGAGAACCAAGATAACAACACAACTCACACCATAACCCGTTTTGCTAAACTCGACTTGTTTTTGCACTAAGATCATAACCATAATGAACCCTGCTAGGGCCAAAGATATATAAAGGATGCCATTGAAAAATGTCTTTTCTCTCTTGATTGGTCTATTATGACCACCAACCTTAAGAACTCGAATGCTAAATGAAAAAAGCAACAAAGCAAGCGCGGGTAGCCAAGCAATGAGTAAGATCACCCCATCAGCGGTGGTATCATTACCATATAGGGCATGGTATAATTGAGCCATAATAGCCCCTCCTAAACCAATGTATGACTTTAAAAGCCCAATCACAACGCCTCGATTCTCAGGGAAGTTCTTGACACAGGGCACCACAGCTCCGGTGTTGGCAAACCCTAAGGAGTTAGCTCCAATGGTGATGTATAGACACATTAGCCAAACCGGAGGACGGGAGATCTTATGAGTGACCGAAAGCCAGATCATGAAGTAGCCAAAAAAGTTAACCATGGCACCAAGTGATAGGATCACCCAAGGTGGGGCCACCTCCATGATCAAACCGGCATGAACACTAACATAAGCACCAAGGTCTTTGAAGAAACTAAGGAGATTAAGGGTAGTTTGGTCATACCCTAAAGTTGTTTTAATGTCACCTGAATATAGACCAAATATATAGGAGGTACCAATGAAGGAGAGGATTATAATGGTTGTAAATGCCATGAAAAACCGCCCCGTTAGGAGCTGTAATATGAAGCTTCTAGCCCTTGCACAACCGCCTTCGGAAGGACTACCATTGTCTAGGGCCATTTTCCTTTGTGTTTGTGTGTATGTGTTTAGCTAGCTTTGGTGGTTTTAGGTTTTTGTTATGTACTTTAGGTGTAAAATGAGCTTCATTTATACATGGAATTACACATACTAATTAATTTGTTAATATTGGCCATAATCTAGCTGTCAATAAACAAGTGGCCAAGTGGTTAATCATACTTGGCTGCTTAATTGTCTACTTGGTATAATATATTCGGGATTCATACATATTACTCGGACTCGGAAATATATTAGAAGTTATACCCCTTTTACAAAATAGACAATGCTCAATAGACAGTACAAATACCAAATAAAGAAAAAAAAATTGTATATTTTGTGTAGGATTTTGCTTACTACTTTTGAAGTAAATAATAATGCCATGCTAATTTAAAAGATGATTATGTACCCGTAAACATAATTGATGAATAATTTAAAAGGTGAATTAACTTGTAAATGTCAACTAGTATATTTTGTTAAAATTATTTAATTTAATAATTAAAATATGAGATCGAATTGCATTTGCGTCACAATCTATTATGGATCTCACAAGTCTTTACAAAAATATTTAATCATTATTTCTCATGTGCAAGTGTGCAACTCATAGCAAGTCTTTGATAGTTAATCACTCCCTTAGATATGAATAAAAACACAACGATCTTATCTTTTCCCTAAAAGTCAGCATATTTGTGAGCTTAATAAAGAATTAATATGTGATTAATTAATACGTTAAAAGTACATACCACTTGTGATTTTGGAAGCCCATCAAAATTTAAAATTGTAAAGAAAAAGGTAATATTAGATTTATATAGTTGGCGATGTTGATGCCGGTTTAATAATGCCCTGTGCGATACTCGGGTTGTTTATCTGTGCGATACTAAAATGATACCGGCATGAACACTAACATAAACACTAGTTTGGTGCCCTGTGCGAAACTCGGGTTGTTTATTGAATTTTAAGATAAACTTTTTATCTGTGTACCAACTTTTAAAATATATCATTTTACAAAATTGGTTAAGAGTTTATGTGATTTTGTAACGATTTAAATTATGTATAGTAGACATGTAATAACTAATAATAATATTAGTGAAGATTTTAGATTTTAAAAATTATTAAAAATTTAGCAACGTAAGCTTGAAATATAAGAAAGTAGACGAAAGCCCTTGCGATGCACGGTTTTTTCATATATAAATCTCAAAAAAATATATTTTCGTATAGATTCTAAGGTTTTTTTAAAATTATTAGATTTATTTTACTATTTAATAATTTCAGACAAAAAAACACATAATATTTAAACTAAAGTGTTATTGACTATTACAAAATTATATACTACCTCCGTTACATATTATTTGCAACGATTTGACATTAAGTAGAGAGGAAAAATATCTAATCGTTGCAAATAATATGTAACGGAGTGAGTATATATATTTAATGTAATTTATAATAAGACCTTATTCATTGTTATTTTATATTTTATTTGTGGTTGTTAATTATATGACAACTTAATTTAAAAATATGAATAAATTGTAAATATGATATCTTTCAAAAAAAAAATGTAAATATGGTATTTTATCAGTTACTTATAAAAATAAAATCTTTAATGTGTAAAGATTTTTTTTATTATTATTTGAAAATTTTAAATCATAAATCATTATACGTTATTTTTTTAAAAATAAAAAAAATTAAAAATAACAAAAACATGTATACTATTTATCTTCTATTTCAATAGAATCACCAATTTTGTTCACACTCATATCTCTTCTATCTAATCAAAATGGATAAATAAAACATGTTAGCAAAAATAAAATTTACATAAAATTAATCTTTATAGTTTTATAAATAAATCAATATATTTACCAGGAAATGAAAAATTGTTGTGAAATTGATCTAAAAATTTTAATTGAACAAAATCATATTTATGCATTGAAATTTTTTCATCGTCCCTAATTGCCCGAATAGTAGTATTTTGAAAAATTAAATCATTATTTTGTTTTCACTGACAATGCTGGTTTAAACATGGAGTAAACTTTTCTTTCAATTAAGGCATGAAAGCAAAAACCTTGTAATTAACAATAAAAATTAACTTAATTTGATGACTTGATTAAGCTGCCTAAATCACAAAAAAAAATTGTTTTAATCATAAAATTAATTAATAAAAACTAAAAAGGTTTTAAAAAAATTTAATAAATGTAAACGATTTATAAAGATATAATATCTCTTCGTACTTTGATTTTCCAATCATTTTTGCTCGAATTTAATTCTCTGATTAAATTAGATCAACATGTAAAAATTAAATTCACCTAAAATTAACACAACTAACACAAAATTCGCTTGATTTGGTTTTGTATCGATATGAAATTTTATTGGTGTTGTAGGATGCGTCAATTTGTAGAGGTAGACATAACAAATTTTAATTTAATTAGAATTAAGGAATAATTTTTATTTTTTACCATAAACACTATCAAGATTATCTTAGATATATAAATCCTATATCTAAATTTTTTTTTTTTAAAATAATAATTTTTTTTTTGAAAGATATTATATCCTAATAAATCATTATTTGTTGTTTTTATCAGCGTGGCAAATTTCTTAAATCTCATTCGTTGCTTTTATTTAGGTGGCAAGTGAATTTTTTAATTCTAAAATAAAATAAAAATCTAATTTTTAATTGGTCAAATTTATAACTTTGCTTATGTGGCGCGCTAAATGCTCTCCAAAAATGCCTACTTTATATATATACATACATATATATATATATATATATATATATATATATATATATATATATATATATACATACATATATATATATATATATACATATATATATATATATATATATATATATATATATATATATTAGATTTAGCTAAAAATAAATTATAACAAAAAAATGGTTCTAAGCCCGTTGGGTGTACTCGATATTTTATTGAAAATAAAACTAGAAATTAATAATTTTATCCTATAAATCTATTCAAATTTAATTAAAAATAAAAACTCTAAACTTACATTTTTTTTATCCTGTTCAAGTTTTTACAAAATCTGTTCAAGTTTTTATCCTAAAAAAAATACAATTTTTTTTTTATAAAAAAAATATCCAAATTAATCATACATGTCATACTAATATTTTATTGCTGCATATATGGCACGACACTTGGCAAAAAGTTAACTGTCAAGTGTTGCTGTCTCATAGCCTCGCTAATGGTTTAGCTTTATATATTAGTTACTAGTTTTGTACCCGTTGCGATGCCCGCGTTGTCTATCGAATTTTAAAATAAAACTTTTTTATTTAAAATATATATGTTATTGAATTTTCTACTAATGGATTAATAATCACTTGACAATCATACTTGTCCGTTTATGGGTAGTATTAACGTACAAACATAACGATCGTCTAAAGCTGTGATCTCTTTTCATTTTAAATATCTAGGGAAAGGCCAGTTGTATGTTAAGACTTAAGAGAACGGTTATATAATCATAGGTCTTTTGATTTTTTACTTTGTTTTTTTCCCCCTTTTGTACGTCTCTAGATCCATCATTTGTATAGAAATGTCGGTTTTTATTGGAAATAAAATTCTAAACCAAAAGTTTTGGTCTTTTTGATTTTTTACTTTTTCTTTTTCCTTTGTACGTCTCTACATCCGTTATTTGTATAGAAAATTTGGTATTTTATTGAAAATAAAATTCTAAGCCAAAAGTTTTATTAAAAATAAAACTCTAAATAACTTTTTTTTTCCCCTACTATATCTATCCAAATTTTAATGAAAATAGAACTCTAAAATAACTATTTTCTTAATATTAACGAACTTTTTTTTTATACTATTATACAAAAAATACTTTCAAATAAATTCTTAGTGTCGTATTAATTAATAATTGTCGCCACAAGTGTCACTGTCTCGTGACCTGGCTAAAAGTTTAGCTTTGTATATTAGTTATATGATGAGAAGGTATTGCGTGTGTGCGTACGGACGCACGAACTGTTTGGTGCGAAAGGCTTGGCTGATATGTTTCATGTGTTGGCTGATATGTTTAATTTATTGGCTGATATTGTGTTGGCTAATTTATTTCTTTTGTTGGCTGATATGGTTTTTTTATTTTTCCTTTTGTTGGCGGATATAAGACATAATTTGGCTTATATATTTCTTTAGTTGGCTGATATATTTATTTTGTTAGCTGATATGTATATTTTAATAATTCGCTTATACATTTCATTTTGTTAGCTGATATGTTTATTTTGTTGGCTTACCTATTGATTTTGTTTGCTGATTTCATCCTTTTGTTGGTCGATATGCATCCTTTGTTGGCTGATACGTTCCTTATGTTAGCTGATAAGTACTTTTTTTGCTGATATATTCGTCTTATTGGTTGATATAGATCTTTTGTTGGCTGATATATTACATACTTTTGTTGGCTGATACGTTTTTATTAATATCTTTAATGTTGACTGATATCAAACATCAATTGGCTGATATGCAATATTTGTTGGCTGATATAGATCTTTTGTTGGCTAATATCAATTAGATGATATGCACTATATGCAATATCAAACATCAATGTCTTAAATGATACTGACAATAGTAACTATCAAACACAACAAGCGCACCCACCTATCTCTTTCCTTCTCTCTCTCCTCTTTGCCTCTCTTCATCTCTTTCTTTCTCACGCCACCACCCAACAACCCTTGACCATAACCTCACTCCACCCCAACAACCAACGACCTTAACCTCTTGCCGCCCAACCAGCCACCACCCTAACCCACGACCATAACAAGCTACGCCCACCATAATTACCCAGCCACTGTCCACCACAGTTAACCAGCCACTGCCCACTTCGCAACCCACCAGCCACATCTTTACCACCATCTCTTGTCAACGGAAACCACAACAGCCGCATATCTCAAATCGTCAACCATCAGCAGATCGCAAATCGTCGTCTTCATCGTCATTGTCGTCTTCCGACGCCCAAACACTTGCACCCAATAGTTTGCGATTAGTTATATGATGAATGTGTTCAATTTACCTTATTTTTACTTACCTGAACTTATTAGAACTCAATAAAATAAAACTTATTATATATATCACAATTTGACGCTCCGATTTTCTTCCATCAATTATATGCCAAATGATTCATGTAATTTTAGTTATAAACCATCAATCATCAATAACTATAACCTAAAAGACACACTGACAATGTCAGATGTCATCTCCTAGTGTGTCTTTAGGGTTTTTTTTTCTTTTTTTTTTTGAATAAAAATCTATTAAAGAACCCAATCTTATACAAAAACAATTCCCTAATCTTATACAATATAATAACTTAAAATAAAAAAAAAATTGTAAACACAAATATTTATATAGCTATAAAAATTATTTTTAACATAATTTTGATCATTTTCTACATCATTTTATATCTAACATATCTTTCGTAATCCTTTATTTTGATTAAAAAATTTTAACTATATTTTTAGAATTATTTTTGTTTATAAAAAACTATTTAAAATGATAGTTTAATAATGGTTATTGAAAATCATAGTGCATGGCACGAGAACTAACCTAATAGTCATAATAATACAGTTGTAAAGAATAATTTATGGTTAGTTCTAAGAGTCTTATTTTTACATGGTTATAAATTGTAATCAATTACTTGCAATTTTTCAAAGTTATCTTACATTAATTTTCATGCTAAAAGTATATGCATGCTTTACTTAAACATAATTTTAAGTAAAAATAATTTTAATACAATAAAATAATCATTAATTAGGAAAATTTAGTCAATTTAACGAACAAATATAATAGTGAATTAGTAAAAATAATTTTTATTTAAAATAACCACATTTTAGTAAAATTAAATTAAGTTCAACAAATAACATTCAGTTTAGTAAAAATAATTTCAATTCAATAAAAATAAGGTGAAGAGAACAAGGCCTATAAGATGGACAGTGCAACAATAATCTTCCCAAATATGACAGCATGTTGAAGATTTTTATTCAACTAATGTCTTTTTCTCTTCACCATATATACAAAAAATACTAAGTAAAAATAAATTCAATTAATAATAATTCCATTTATGAAATATAGGTTAAATTCGAAAAAAATAAGTTCAACTCAGTAACTTCAGAAAACATACGTATTAGAGAATTAGCAAAAATACTTTTTAATTAGGACTTTTAAAGAACGCATGTAACATAAAATTAGTAAAAATAAATTCTTAATTGGTAAAAATAATTAAAGTTAACTAAAAATAATTTCAGTTTAGCAAAGCATTTGATTTAGTAGACATAATTAAAGTCCAAGGGAATAAAAAAAAATTAATTAGGAGAAAAGAACTAAGCTTAACCCCAATTGCAATTATATTTTACAATTAAGCTTAGTTCTCTTCACCTAATTAATTATGAGAGTAAGGAATAGCTTATATTGTAATACCCCGTATTTTAATGTATTTTATATATATTATTTATTTAATAATAAAATATATTTTGGGTCAAACTATTTTAATTATTGGAATATATAAATAAAACAAGTTTTGGGTCAATAACTAATTAACCTAAATGTAGCCCATTTTCACTATAAGGCTAATCATTTTATTTACTTATTTATTTGGGCCAATTATTTTTTCCCATCATACCATTTCTTATAAGGCCCAAATAATTATAATTTACCCTATTCTATAAATATCTCTTTGATCCCCAAATTTGCCACACAAAAGTCAAAGGGATAAGCTTTTCTTTTTCTTTTCCTTCTTCCTTATTTTCTTTCTCTTGTTCTTACTTTTCTTTTCCCCTGATTCACGTGAACTGCTCACAATGCAAGGAGAAGTTGGAAGCTTTGCTCCTCCACGTCACCCGCCACCTCACACCTGCCACGTCACCAGCCACCTCCGGCTGCCAGCAGCCGCCAGCGACCAGCCGACCACCACCACCACGGGTCACCTCCTTCTTCCCTTTTCTCTCCTCTTTTCATTCTAGCTATTTTGATGATTTTATTTATGGGTTTTGGTTTTAATTATTCAAAGTATGTTTGATTAGTATCATAATTATGTTTTGATGATTAAAGATTGTAAATTTTAAATAATAAAGTGTTTTATTTTCAGATTTCATAAAATTATAAGTTAGGGTTTCAAAATTATTAAAGACTTGATTTTTAGGGTTTTTATGAACAATTGATTTAGGGCTTTTATAGTAATGATGTTTTGAAATTTTGGTGATTATAACTACTAATTAGTTTAACTTAATTCCAGATTATTTTGAACACGTAAATTTGTGTTTTAATTTTTAGATTTCCGTTCGTTAATATTAATCCCGTTTTAATCCCGACCAGGTTCTATACTCATCCGATTTTGATAAAAACAAATAGTGTTTTCCATGTGGAAACAACATTTTAAGAAAGACTCACCACTGTTGGTAGTGAGCACCACCCTCTCGTGGCCAAATTCAGCCTTTAAATATGATTTTCGGGCAGTTTTTGGTTTTTAACGAAGGTTTTTTTTTATTTGCTTTAAATTTTATCTTAAGTTTAAAGGGTAAGAGATAATTTAATTTTTCTATGGATAATTTAAGTATAAAGATGTACTTTGATGGAGCTTTAAAGGGGTTTTTGATTAGTTACAATGCTGGAATTTTTTTTAAAGTAGTATAATTGTGGTTTTATGAAAAGGGTTTAATTACCCATTAAAAAAGAGGATTTTAATTAAGGGTTTTACTATAATTTTCAGATTATTTTAAGTAGTCTAAAGTGAATTTAAGTTGCTGGAAATTGTGTATACAAGGAGAATTAATATAGTATTATTGTCCCTTTATGTAGGAGACTTGATTCGGGAATTGTTGTAGTGTAATCGGCTACTTTAAGGGCTTAATTGAGGTATGTTCGCGTACTTAGCATAATTATGTTGATGTAGTAGCATGCTAAATGTGTTTGGTTGATTTCAAGTAATGTCATGCTAGGTTTGGAATGAAAATTTTGATTTGAATGTTATTGGTGATTGGATTATGAAGCATGATTTATTTATGATGGATTATTGATTGGAAAATAGTAGCTTGGAAAATTATTTATGAACCACATATTTAATTATGGCATGATAAAGAGCATGTTTAATTAAACTAATTGCTTAATTTGGTTTGGAAAATTGAAAAGGAACTTTATTATAGTTCATATAATTTTTATTGATGCTTTAAGCATGAGGAAGGAGCTATATAAGTGTCTATGTACACGAGGAATAAATTGTATGTTGGTGCCTTTGTGCACTTAAGGTGTTTTTAACACCGAGGGATAGGATTTTTGGCGCTTTATGCGTTTAAGGTGTCTTTGACACTGAAGTGGAATTAAAAAGGGTTCAACATTAAATATTATGTGGTCACTAAATATTCAAGAATTAAATTGGTGTGTTTGTTGATTGAATAATTATTGATGATTAAATTGTTATGCTTTGAGAGTCATCACCAAGTCTAATAATATGTAAATAACGTAAAGTGAAAGAGATTACGCACCAAAACTCTTGGAACGTATATACCTTGAGTATGAACATATGGGGGGAGTTATGTGACTTTATATTTGATCATAACTTCTAATGGAGTACAGGACGTTGTACATTCCTTTTTATTTAATATTATGCGCAGGAATTCCGCCACCTTTGAGTGGTTTTGTCGCTGGCACGGTTAGCTCCCGTGTCAGTTAACCTCAATTTATTTGGGGGAGGTAGAGTTGGAAACCCGTTCGATGCGTAATCAACGCTAAATGAATTATTTAGTGTCTAGTTAAAGTGTCTTGTTGATTGTTGTGTGTGCTTGTAAACAGGTGCATTGAGGTAAGTGTGTGTTGATAGGTGAAAGCATGTTAGTGTATTTAATTACGCTTATGTAATCAGCTTTGCTGATTGTGTGTGTTTGTGTGTTTGGCCATGTCTTTATCTTGGCCCTATTATGACCCATTTTTAATGGAGAGTAGTGGGGACAAGTGTTGATAATCTTTTCAGGTGTTGAAGCATATTCATGACGGGGCATGAGTGAAGAGCGAATCATGCTAGTTTCTATTAGTTGAGATGTGTTTTATTGCTTTCAAATATTATATTATGTTATGCTTATAAGACTAACGCAAAGGTTTTCGGGTTTTTTTAATTGGTTTTGAATAAGGGCCTTTAATGGTTCCAAGTTGTAGTTTGATTTTATTTGACTTCGTTTGTTTTGGTTTTAAACTTTACTTACGTTTGGTTGTCTTTAAGTTGACTTGTTTTGAACGGATTTTGATTTAAGTCTTCTGCTGTGTGTCTTTGATAATTGCCTTAGCCGTTCTCACGGTGGCGGTAATGTTTTAGATATTCCTAAATCGTATTTTAAAAGAGTAATCTGGGTATTTAAAGGAAAGGAATTTCTAGGGTGTTAAATATATGGTTAGAGCTTCTCTCCCAATTCCAAGAGATCGTGGGATCGGTTCTCATCTCCGCCTTTGTGGCTCTCTAAGCACCAAAAAAAAAAAAAAAAAAAAAAAAAAAAAATAACAATTCAGATTCCAAAAAAAAAACTCTTTTTCATAAAAATAGCAGATGTTAACTTTATACTTTACATGGCTAACAAAACTTTGATAATTACTAAATTACATCACTTATATATGTACTCAATTTACACTAGTTTAATCGATTACAAAGAAATAACACCATATTAATTCCATAAAGACCTATAAGTATTGCATGTGTCAATTTTATTCAGATATGTTTGTAATAACATGTTCACTAAAAAACAGGAAGAAAAAAAAAAGAAATTTTCTTGTTAACAATGATATTGAAGAAGTGCATAACTCCAGGTTATAAATTGTACACTCTAGCTAGCAAGGATGTTGAAAGAGAGTAGAAAGAAAAAGGTGTTAAACACTCTCATAGATCAATCCGGCCCAAATTAATGGGGTAGATACTTCGCAATTGGAGAGAAAGGGGTGATTTCCCAAAATAATGTAATAATTTAAACTAATTCCTTATATACATTGGTTCAAAAACTATTTCCCACAATACCGTCCACGTAGGCTCGGTTTCAAGGTTTGGTATTTGCAAGCATAAAACCGCTAACATTATTGGTGGTTTTAACTATTATAGAACCTCTAATGGTCTTAGAGGTTCTATGAATATAACCTCTATTGGTATTAGCGGTTCTTTATATAAAACCTCTAATACCATTAGCGGTTCTATATAAAGAGTTGCTAGTGAGCTAAAGTAGAGACCTCTAATGGTATTAGCGGTTCTATGATAGAACCTCTATTGGTATTAGCGGTTCTATGATAGAACCTCTAATGGTATTAGCGGTTCTATGATAGAACCTCTATTGGTAATAGCGGTTCTATACTGTTAAATTTCAAACCTAGGAACCGATCCTATGTGGACGGTATTGTGGGAAATAGTTTTAAAACCAACTTATTTAGGGGATTAATTTGTATTTTAGCTTCATTCAGGGAAATCACTCGAGAGGGAGTTAGGGTAAGGAAAGTAGGAAACGCACACTACGTTGTGGTGATTGGCCTGACCCCTAACATCAAATTTAAAAGGTCATTTCCTTACCACTAAACCAACACTTGATAATAAACATAATTGCTAAAGATTCAACCTTTATGCGAGGATTCTTTAGAGATAGTTGCAAGCATTTTTTATTGAAAAGAAAATGAGATAGTAAGACATAAAAATAAGAGCAAAAATAACTAATTACATTATTGTTTGAATACCCAAACTGGACTGGAAATCTAGAATCTTCTAATTTCACGGATCGTGAACCAAAGTTGAATTCACCGGACTCGTTCAAGTCCATATTCATGTCTAGATTCATGTGTGCACAATTGCACTCCCCTAACCATGAATGGCAATGATCCTCCCTTTGATCCATAGAACTAATTTTCCAATTGAGATATGAAATCGAGCTGCAAATGCTGGCAGTATGCTGCACGTACTAAACATGAATAGAGCAGTATATCCTAGAAGACATTATAATTTGAGCTTGTAAAATAACTACTTTATTTACCATAGTAGTTGTAAAAGTTCCATAATTTAAGTGTGCATATCTTTCCTAACTCTGTAAGTACCAATTACTTACAACCGTCAAGCCGGTGTAAAATCACATGAGCACCATGTTGCGGCTGAAGAGTTAAAACGGTGGTAGGAGCATGGGTATAGGACGGCGACAACTCAAAAGTGAACCGCTGCAAGATCATGGACAGCGCCATTTTAGCTTCTGCAATTGCAAAGTTTTGCCCTATACAGATTCGTGGGCCCCAGCCAAAGGGAAAATATGAAATATTCCCCTTGGTTGCCTTTGCAATCCCTTCTGAAAATCTTTCTGGTTTAAATTCATTTGCATCATCTCCCCAAAGTCTGGGATCGCGATGTGTATTCATTATGGAAAGACTAATCATAGCACCACAAGGGACTAATATGTTTCCAAGTTTCATGTCACCTTGATATATCCTTCGGGATGTTGATGTCACAGGAGGGTACAATCTCAGCACCTCATATAGTATCATAGTCATCTATAACAAAAACAATCACAATTAACTCGTAGAAAAAATATATATAAATAAATTAACAGAGGAATTTAACAGAGATGAAGTTATATGCACTTACTATCTTTAAATGGTTTAACCCATCAAAGTCTGGTTGATTCTTTCCAAATGTTGCCTGCACTTCTTCTCTTGCTCGTGTTTGCCAGTCTTGATGCTTGCTCAAGACAATCATTGTCCATACCAGCAAGACCGAGGTGGTCTCTTGGCCAGCAAAGTAGAAGAGTTTGCACTCATCAATCATATCCTGAAGACTCATAGATTGTTGTTGCTTGTGACTTCCAGAACTTTGAGTTTGAGACGCTTTTGAATTGGAATCCATCAATATTCCCAATAAGTCATCCTTAGGAGCTTCACCTGCCTCCATTGCCTTCTTCCTCTTCTCGATTATTCCCATCAATAAATTTTGTATATCAGAGTTCATTTGTTTCATCTTCCTGTTGGTCTTTGTCGGCACATACCTAAAATGGGCATGATCTTTATTCTTTAATGCAATACTATCAATATGCAAAAAAATTACAAATGCAATGAAGCTTGATCATAACTTACCTCCATCCAGGGATATAAACCGACTGAAAAAGGCGTATGGTAACTTGTGTCTGTTCCTTTAAAAGTTCAAATATCCTTCTTCCTTCCTTATAGCTACTGCCAAATGCAGCTCGAGATATAGCATCAGCAGATAGGCTGGTAAGGAATGGCCACACATCTACCTCAGAGGATCCTGTTTCAGATACTAACTTGTCCCATTCGCTGACTGTTTCAATAACACTGTCCCCAAACGCTGGAAGCATAAGCTACATAAAAAAAAAAATAAACGAAAGTAAATTGCAGTCAGTTGTTACCAATACTATCAAAGAAATTTATAAGGTGTTTGTAAAAATCATTATGGTAAATAGTATACTATTATTGGTCAATTATATACCTTAAGCTTTTCCATATGAAAAGCCGGGTTGATCAGCTTCCTGTGTTTTACCCATTTCTCACCCTCATAGCCTACTAGTCCAGGAACAAGCAATCCAACAAGTGGGTTCAATTTTGCCTTTTGAAAATCGTTCATCCTATTGAAGGCATCCCTTATAAGGGCAGGTTCTGCAACATTTATAACTGGTATTGGCCCTAGCCATGTCCAAGAATTTTCACCTGCAATTATCCCCAAATTTAAGTCGAATATAACAAGATTTCTTACTTTGAGGAACATCAGGACACAACAGATAGTCCTCATAATTGGAAAAGATGCATACAGCATACATACTGAGATAATCGGATTATATATGACACACACTACGAATAAACCAATTAGAAGTTACACCCTTCAGAAATCGGAAGGTTGTACTCAGATCCTTGGCAATACCCTATATATCTTTTAAAGACGGTATAATCCAAATTAAACATATTTCATTGTTTTTGCGTTTCCTCCACCATTGTAAACAATTTCTTTTTTTTTTTTTTTTTGAAAGACAATATGAAATTAGAAAAGGGAAAAAAAAAAAAAAAAAAAAAAAAAAACTTCCATATATAATGTATTGCATTCCTCACAACATTGTGCTCCCTTCGTCCCACTATACGTACCTTACTCAATTCTTTGGACACGTTGGTCAACATATAACTTAACTATATCATCAATTCTCATTAACAAGAATTGATATGTTTAAAATAATACAAAGACTAGTGCACTAGTCCTGGTATAATAATATCATTACATTTATATATTAGAAAACATGTGATCAAAATTAGCATATAAATAGTGCAAAAAATCAAGAGAGCATACATGCAAAATTGCTCTTTAATGTAGACCAATGAATTTCTTTGGTTGGTACATCTAATTTTTCCCTATCAAATAGGCTAGGCTAGGCTAACTCGAACTCTTGAAACACTTTCCACATTTAATTTTTGTTCATTTAACTTATATATAATTAGGTTCATTTACACTATAAATACAATGTATATATACAAGTAATTTTCCCAATATATGTATCTTCACTTGAAGATTATCAATTCAACGAATAATGATCAAATTATCAATAATTGCTTAGTTGTCAATAATTACTCTATGCCAAGAGCAATTATTAAGAACTTAATCATTTTTCAGCCTTGCACATATTGTTTCGGAAATTAGAGCAATTTACTACTCCCTCCGTCCCAAAACAAACGACCCATTTGGCCAAAACTTTGTCCCAAAAAGAATGACCCATTTGCATTAAAACACCCACCAATTTACTACAATATTTGTGCAAAATTAGCTTCCCCATATAAAAATTTGACTTTCCATGTTATTTTATTACTTTCTTTCTCTATTTTTTTACAAATCCCATGTAAATTTAATGGGTCGTTCTTTTTGGGACGGAGGGAGTAATTCGTAAATTCAATCAATTTTTTAAGTCAATTAGTGTAACTACTTTGCCATGAACAATACCACTACAGTGGTACTCTTCTTTTACTAAAAAGTCACATTGTAAATAAGATTTTATCTCAAGTTTACATGCCACTTCGATAACATCTAACTTTAAAAAATAAATAAATAAACATATAACCAATTACACTCATTATCATCTCCTAACAATCCGTTGAAAAAAAAAAAAAAAACAACCACTAATTTAAAAAAAAAAAAAAAAAAAAAAAAAAAAAAAAAAAAAATCAATAGCACTTATTCAAAAAAAGGCAAACAAAATAATTGATTAAGCGACAAAATCGGTACCTAAAAGAGAGAAAAGCGTGCAAATCAATAATTTAATTCTGATATTAGAATGGAGTAAAAATAGAAAAAAACAAGCTAACCATATTTTTTGACATGTTGTTGTAGAAATGGCAAAACACGATCAACAAAATCATGAGTAAAAGGAATAGGCTTTTCTCTTGCTTCTTGCCGCATTCTGAAGGTTTCTTTAAGATCACCATACAAAAATTTGTATGAATTTCCTTTCAAACCCTGTTTTCTGAGACACTTCTCCATCTTTTTGGGATTAAACCATATCCAATTCAATGTTTTCCAAACCCATGTTAGAATTACAATACAAAAAATTGATATAAAAATATACTCAATTTTCATTTTTGATGGATTTTTCTATTCAAAATTCTAAGGGAAATGGAGTGAATTGTATAGGTTTTATATAAAAGTGGAGGTGGAGGATAGAAGGGTGGTAAACGTGTATATGGATGGACCACTTGGCTTTTTTTTAAGCCTTTTAATATACAAAATTAGATAATCAGGAAATTAATATTAAAATTTTTTAATTGTGCAAAACGTAAGTTGAGTGGAGGTAGAGGTCTCTAGTGTTCAATTGGAGGTTATATATTTGTCGACAGGTGATTAAGATAATGATGGATAGGTAATTAAGATAATGATTGATAAGTTCATATAAGATAAATACATGCTTCGTATCTAATAAGATAAAATAAGATTTTAAAATTGCAAATAAAGAGTACATTCAAATAATTACAATATCTTCATCCAAGTGAAGAGTACTCTTTACTCTTTAGCATTGGCATTTCATCATAATCAAATTCTTTTTCACATAGTCTTATACGTGGCTGGCCATACAGTGTGGTAGGAGTTACTTCGTTAGTGTAATAAAGGTTACTTGGTCAGTGTTAAAGGGGTTACTTTGCCAATGCTATAGGGTTACTCGGTTAGTGTTATAAGGGTTACTCAGTTAGTATTACAGGGGTTATTCGGTCAGTTTTATATGGGTTATTTTATTCTTTTATAAGTGGCCACATGATATGGCTAGCCACACACAAGACGGGCTGTTCACAAAGTCTTTTAATGAGTTAAATCGCATTATCTCAAGTAGTCTATTCTATATTCATTTTTTTGACAAGAAATTAATAATCAATAATTGAAACTTTTTAATTTATCTTTTCAATAATCGTAGTTTTAATGACGGAAATCCTAACTTGATTCAATCTATCTCATATATATATATAAAGGGGAGTTTTTTCCCGAGATTTCAGAGCGCCACGTAGGATTTTTATTTTAAAAAAATTATTAGAGCGCCACATAGGATTAATATTTTTAAAACGTTACAATAGGATTATGCCACCTAAAATTAGTTAACGTGCCACGTGGTTACATTAATTAAATACGAAATATTATTATTTGAGATTAGAAATTTTATCTAATATTTTAAAAAAAAATACGGAGAAAATGATATATTACGTAAAATTAATGAAATAACAAATGTAATCACATAAATATGAAAAATATTTTTTAAAAAAAATAATATACCGGCCCGTGCATCGCACGGGCTTCATCTAGTTGTATGTATTTGTTAATTTAGATTTCATTTGTAGATGTTGGATGATTTTTAATTAATGATTTGATTTGTTTATAAAAATTTAAAAAAAAACCTATTCCGAGTACTAAGCTGAAACTGTTTGCAGTGAGCCTAACCATACCAACGTAAGCTTTTCGGGAATATACAAGTTAATCTGCCAGATAAACGATTTTTTGTTAATCTGGTTGCATTTTTGTAAATATATTGAAAAAGCAGAGTTATTTATTCAGTACTTTTAGTAAGCTGTCCAATTACTGTTTGCTTTTTGCTTTTATTGTTTGGTGAGGAAATTACGCATGTACCCCTCAACTAATACATGAAAAGACACATATACCCCTCCACTGCTACTTGAAAAGACAATTATACCCCATTTTGTTTATTTGGGGAATTGACTGGGTATTCCTCAAGCTTTTCAACTTAATTTTTTTAGTTTATCTTAAATAATTTTCTCACTTTTCAATTTTAACCATCTGTTACATTTAATAATTAAATACATCAAATTGTAATATTAAAAATAGTATTGCACTCTATTATATTTTTATCATATATACTGTTTTATATGTATGAAACAAATAGTATATTCTAAGATAATTTTTTACAAAAATACCAATTGATGACCAATTTATATTGATGAAATTCCAATTTAATCTACCATGTATGTACTAATTATAATCCTAAACATCAAGACGAATTAAAAAAAAAAAAAAACATATCATATGACTATATTTTTTTTTTAATAATAATGTTAGTGTTTGGCCAAAACTTTAAAAGTTTGACTATAAAAAAAATAAAAAATAACGGAGTATTGTAAAAATATTTTGCCGTTTTCTTCTATTTCTTAATCAACAAATTAATATCCAATTCCCTAAGAATCTAAGATAGCAATATGTTATGATTTATGAAAGAATGATTAGAAAAGTGACTAGATTATTCTGCACATGAAAACATGAAGTCACCGATGATGATATGTAAATCTGGCTATACATATTGTCATGCGTTACGCCACTACCATGGCTTGTCGTTAATAAGAAGAGCTACTCCATCATATTGATCATAATTAATGTTGTCATGTTGGTCTCTTTAAACGTTACTCTACTACCCGTATTTTAACTTCGTCCATTCTTTTACTCCTTACGTTCCCATTTTATTGAGTAGGTCAATATTACTGAATTTTTAATAAGCACTTTTACATTAACATTATATGAAAAGATATATTATGTATATTAAGGGGAGTTTTTTTTTGAGATTTTAGAGAGTCACATAGGGGTATTTTTTTTTTTACTTTTGAACCGTAGGCATCTTGCCAGGAAGTTGGTGGGTTCATCATGAATTAGGAATGGGTACCAAGGAGGTTGAAGACAAACTTTATACATTCGCTAAAAAACAAAGAAATTTGAAAAGATTGGGTTGTGGAGGATGATTCGAAGTTATCCATGCTGTAAAACGTAAGCGCAAGCTTAACTCGATCATGACCTTTACTGGGGCGAGGGCTGCCCTTCCTCTCTGATTCACCACCGGGGAAAGGGCGGAAAGCTACAGGAACTACATGAGCTATAGGAGGTCTATCAGTGCAAGTCAGCTGAACACCGCGATTGATGCATACTTTCTCGGAGACAAGAATAGACCAGCTTTATTTCTTGCTATTACAACCTCGAGGTAAAGTTTGTTTTGCATAAAGTAGGATCAAACAAAGCGGCAGCAAAAGGCTCCCCTCGCCTCTCGGAAGCGAGAAAGCGAGCAGCTTTGTCTAACTGTTCCTGCAACATCTTGAAGAAAATGGAGTGAATGCTCTCCAAGAAGGGCTTGGTTTGGAAGGTGGGAGAGCTTTGAGAGAAAGCTCACTGGAGCAGGAGATTACCATAGAATTGAAGCTAGAGAAATGGAAAAGAGAAGATGCTCGAAGAGATATCTTCCAAACAAGCTTTTCTTTCCCTTTCACTTCAAATCCTTCTGGTTGCTCCATATGGATTTCTTCATGCAAGTCACCCTTTGATAGGATTCTAATGACTTTCTTTTGAACAACCTAACTGGCGCTGACCTCGTGCTAGCCTAGGTCTAGCCGCTGTTCCCATTTCCTCGCTGACCCATCATGCACCCGGGAGCTAGGATGCATGCCAGTTTCATACGACCAGGTGGAGTGGCACAAGATCTGCCTCTTGGCTTATGTCGAGATATTGATTCCTCCACACAATAATTTGCCCGCTCTCGCTCGCCGCTACTAACGGGGTCTCGGGGTAACGCTGCGATTCTTGCTCAAAAACCAGACCGAAAGCGTTCGAGTTATTGGCTCGTGGGGGACGGTATCCGCTTTTGACTGATGGAAAGCAGTGATTGACTGAGCAATCAGTCAACATCGTTCCAGTTTAAGTCAGTTCAAGGTAGGGCAACTTTGAAAGCCAAGCCCGACCTATCTGTGTGTCGGTGTTCTAACGAGGACGAGAAAAGACGGCAAGAAAAGAAGGAAGGTTGCCCGCGTACCACTCATGCGGTCCCTTCAAGACAGATTCGTGAACGGTCAATCTACTTACAGAATGACCGACTCTAACAAAACAATAGGTGCGACGTTTCATTGCTAGCAATTGGAATCATGTAGCTCAACCTGAAATATTCTTGCATGATGGCGACAGCAGGGCAATACCTCACCAAAAAACAAGCTAGGCTTGGACCTCAGCAGCTGCTTGTGAACTAGGTTGAACTTGCTTTGGAACCCATTGCTTCTTCTGCTGATTTAATTTTCTTAGCACGCCATGCAAAATTATAAATTTTAGTTGTAGCCAATTTAATAAGAGATTATTAATATCTCTTAGGATTAATTAATTCAAATTACACGCAAACAAAATTGACGAATGATATTTTTAAGTTTAAATTAATTAAATATGAAATATTATCTTTTGATAATAGGAATCTAATCTAATCTAATCTAATATATTATTATATAAATAAAGTAGACATTTTTTCGGGAGCACTTGGCGCACCACATAAAAAAAAGGTATTATTTTATCCAATGAAAAATTAGATTAATAATTTATTTTGGAATTAAAAAATTTACTCGTCACCTAAGCAAAAGTGACAAATAAGATTTAAGAATTTTGACACATAGGTAAAACAAAGAATAGTAAATAAATTAAATTAAACTATTTAAAAAAATTATAATTATCTTTTTTACATATATGGATGCAAATTTTTGATCGCAAATATCTTTAATCTCTCCCTACCAAATATTATAAAAGTTTGATTTTAATATGTACTCATCGAGACGAATAAAACTAAATCTCAAATGACTAATTTCCCATAGTTTTTAATAGTTAACAGATTATAAATGAGAATAACATGTTAAATAGAACGAGTATATATAAAAAAACGCATATGCAAAAGACTTATTTTAATAAAAAATAAAAAAAATTAAAAAAAAATAAAAAAGAGATTTGTCATTTTTTTTTTTTTTTGAATTAAAAATTTAAGTTATCACCCAAACAAAATTAACGAATAAAGTTTAGGATTTTAAATTTAAGCGTCACAAAATAAATAAAACAATGAAAAATAACTTTAGTGTTAAAATTGTTCAACTTTTGAAAATCAATAATAATTATAATTATCAATCATAATCCCTTTAGATCTTAAAATAACCTTCTAGATAATTCTAGAAGATTAAGACAAACCCTGATGACTTTAGGAATGCAATTATAATTAATAAACCCACCACATGATCATTGGGCCGTACATAAAATCCCGGTTTAGGCCCAGTTTAGTATTTTGGCCATAACTTCCTCGTTATACCTCGAAATTGGGCTTATAATATACCTTCGGAAAGAAACTTTCAAGACACATCCAACTACACAATTATTGGACCCATATGGACCAAACTAAACTGGATTGGACGTTCTTTATAAATAGAATACGAAATGAATGATTTTCGAAATACAAAAAGAACTATTTTTATTAAAACATTTTTTAAAACAGAGGAATTCATAAGACTCTTCCACATTTCACCTCGTTCGATATTCAATGACGCAAAAGGTACTCATCACTGGGTTTGGTTATTGGGGAGACACAATCAGGTGTCTACAATGACTATCTTAGCTCAAAATTAGGAAGCATGTCGAGCTACACATGGAGAGGCATATGGGGTGTGAAGTGGGTAGTGAAGCGTGGGCTACGATGGCGTGTTGGCGATGGTCCTAATATTTCACTGTGGAGTAGCCCGTGGATACCAGGTACCCAATCTCAAATGGTTATATTGCCTAGAGGCGACTGACCTGCGGATATGCGAGTAGGTGATCTAATTCACCTCACAACTGCTTCTAAGAATGTGCCCCTTGTAAATTCTATTTTTCTTCCCTTTGAGAGAGATCGTATATTGAGTATTCCAATAAGCTTTCGACTTCCAAATGATATGGTATGCTGGGATTTTCATAAAAGTGGTGACTATACAGTGAAATCAGCATATCATGCTATTTTTGGTGACTCGTTGAGGAAGGAGCTGCTTCGAGTTCTTCCTAATCAAATTTTTGGAGCAAGATATGGCATGTAAATGTCTTGCCTCGAATTAATTTGTTCTTTTGGAGGGCTTCTTGTGGAGTTCTTCCTACCTCGGGGGGCTTGAGCAAAAGACTACCAGATAAGAGTCTTATGTGCACTTTGTGTAAGGTCAAAGAGGAGTCAGAGTTACATTTTTTGCGTGACTGTGTCATAGCTAGACTAATCTGGGATGAAAGTAGGCTCGAGTGTGATATGAGGGGTATGTTTGATTGCTTTGGGGAGTTGGCTTTTGATTGCATGGAGAAGCTGCATAGCAATGACCATGCCAGCAATGACCATGCCCTCTTTATGACGCTTTGTCGGTCAATCTAGAATGCAAGAAATAAGTGGTCATTTGACGGTAAAGCATGTGACCCTAAAGCTTCATTTGAGTATGTTAAGAAGCTTATGGTCAAGTTGAAAACGGAAGAGAAGCGAGTTGTGCTTAAGGCTAAGCCGCGTCATAAATGGAAGCCACCTCAACGTGGTTGGGTGAAGCTGAATGTTGATGGTGGGTGTAGTGAAGCTTGCGGTAGCTTGGAGGTTGGAGGATCGTCGGCCACCTGATGTTACCAAGGCTATGGTTGTCTTGCTAGGGCTTAAAGCTGCTGTCGAATTTGGGTTTCAACGGGTTATGGTTGAAAGTGATTGTCTGGGTGTGATAAACGTAATCTCATCGCGAGAGAGGGAATAGCTCCCTACACATTGTGTTAGATGATATATTCATATTCCTAGTTCTTTTGTTGCTATTTCTTGGAATTTTTTTTCATAGGGATGTGAATAAAGTGGCAAATGAGCTTACTCATTGCTTGTCATGAGAAGTGGGCAGATGTGTTTGGATGTCAAATTTTCCGGCTAGTATTGTGTCTCTGTTGTAGTGTGACATCTCTATGAATGAAAGCTAGTCCCTTTATGGTTTTGTTTCCAAAAAAAAAAAGGGAAATTCTCTCTAGTAATCACGAACTTTTATTTTTTCTCAGTGGTAAAGTCTGAAACTTTTAATTATCAATGGTAATCACGAATTAATATTATTAAGCAAATGGTAACTTAAGTTAACTAATGTGTTAATTACTTAACAATGGTTTAGCTAATGGACTGCAAAAAGACAAAAATACCACCAAAAAAAACCCTCTTCCTTCCCCTGTTTTTCTTCTTTTCTCTTTCCTCCTTCCAACATTAATGGCGGTCGCCTTTCCTCCTGATTTTCTTCCTTTCTCTTTCCTCCTTCCAACATCAATCAACAAAAGTAATACTAGAAGAAATCGCAACAAAAGTAATCGCAACATTGGAGGACCCTCACACCTAAGGCTAATTAAAGGAAACTGTCGCTGTACACGGTTGTGACTTCATTGATCAACGATGGAATAAATAGGAGGACGACGCAACGGCGGCGGCGGCAAGAGAAGGAGATGCGGCGTGAAGAAGAGACTCCAAAGAGAAAGAGGTGGAAACCGCCATTAAAGACCTTCAAAGGGAGGTTGAAATTGGGAGACCTAGGAAAGAGAAATAAAAATTGATGTGTGGAGAGGTGATGACAAGGTATTGTTCATTAATGGAGATGGTTTGGGTGGTCTCTATGGCGGCAGTGGCGCTAGTGGTAGTTAAAGTAGCGCGGAGGAGAGTGAAAAAAATAAGGACAGGGCAGGGGGTTTCGTGGGTGTGCAACAACACAACTACACAAGGTTGCGGTGGTTGACTCATTGTATGTAAGGAGAGTGGGGCTGACAGTTGGCTGGTGGCTGGTTGGGTGGGGAGGGGTTTTGGTTTTTTTTTTTAAAAAAAATAAATAAATAAATAAAGTTGAAGAGTACTAATGTAAATTATTGTTACTTAACCAAGATTAACCCTAGTTTATCATTTAATGATGTTTTATTATAAATAATGTTATCATTTTCTTAGTAATTGGTTTCATGAATGATTACTATTGATGATCAAAAGCTTCAGACTTTACCATTGAGAAAAAATAAAAGTTTGTGATTACAAGAGAGAATTTCCCAGAAAAAAAAAGGTGACACGTAGGCAAGGTAACCGATTATACCGGCTTGGTAACTAGCTGGGTTCGAAATAGGAAGATGGGGTTCAAAGGTTGGAAGGTTGGTTTATTTTGGAGAATGGGCCAAAGGTTTGATGATTTAAAGTAATTTTTCCTACCAAGAATTCTTGATGATGTGAAATAAGAGAGATAATAAGTACTACAATTTAAGAGCTAGTGCATTATTGATGCTCTAATGTTGCTCGACTCGTGCTCATTACGTTTCGAGTCGAGGCAAATCAATCACAAGTTGCTTGTTTAAAGGTTTAGATCTCTTAAATGGAAATTAATTTTAGCACACTATTGATTGATTCTGACACACTCCTACGTGGGAGAACATAGAAAATTGTGCTCTCTCATAAAAGGTGTGCCAAAATCAATTGTGGTGTGCCAAAATCATTTCCTTCTTGAATTTCATACATATGATTATATTTTTTTCTTTTTATATAAATTTTTCTATTAAAGTGTATTAATTTAAATTTTATAAGTGTCAAGTTAAATTTTTAATTCTAAAGATAGAATAATGTGAAAGGTAAAAAAAATGAAGTTATTGTACATAATGAGGTGATCACTTGTAGGCTTGGGCAGGTAACAGGCCGACCTTATGCTCATTTTTTTGTCCAACGGGCTTTATGTAGCAAACCTAAACCCTTTTATGTGGACTTGATACTTTGTCCATGCCTGCTTTTTAAACGGGCCAAGTTTACCCGTGGGCTAACGAACCTTAAAATTTTGTTTTATTTTTTATAATACTAATTAATCTTTTTATTATTTACCTTGCTAAAATTATTTTAGTAGAGTTGTCTTAAAATTTTTTGTTCACAAATAATAATAAAAATTAATAAAGGTTGAAATTATGACATATTTTATAAATATATGAAAGAAAAATAAAATTTTTTAATAAATAATTATAACTAATAAAAGCTTATTCTCTTTGTATTTATTTTCTTAAAAATACACAAGTTTGTCATAATTACTAACTAAATAAAATTATTAAAATATTACATTAATAAACGGGCCGGGTGAGCTAGCCCGATACATATTTTCTTGTCCATACCCGTCCATTTATATTGACAGGTCGAGCCTAGTCTGCCCAAATATCCATTTTTTGCAAAAAAAAAAAAAGTTGTCCAAGCCCGCCGTTTTTGCAGGCCAAGTTGGGCGGGCTTAGCTGGCCGTCCCACCCATGAACAGCTCTAGTACATGCTACCTCTGTTAACATTTACTTGAACTTTGGGTATTTTTGAGAGACATAAAATATTCCAAATTTGCAAATAAATGTTAACGGAGGTAGTATATCAAGTTTCGAGTTGATTCGAGTGAGCACGAGCCAATTTTATTTGAGTACCGAGCTAAGTTCAAATTGCTCACAATTTGCTCTTTCAATAAGTGTTCTAAATGACAAAAATGGAAAATTCATCACTTTAAAACAAGTTATAATAACTTTAGGAGTAAATGCATTCGCTGGCCTCTTAGGTGGCGCTCCTTTCATAGTACCTAGAGCAGGGCTGTATATATTTTTGACAGAGCAATATTTCAAAGACAGTCGTCAAATGTCATAATATAGATTTTTTAACACAAATCTTTTGTAATTGGATTTTAACACAAACCTTCATACCAATTTTTTTATTTATTTTTTCATTTTTATTTTTATCCTCGTTGTATAAACAATATTTCAAAAAAAAAAAAAAAAATCCGATAAACAAATTTAAAATATCATTCAAACTTAATACCTAAAAAATTGCAGCAGTAATTAGATAATAAATAGCAAAATTTGATTAACAGGAAAATCAACATCACCAAGAAAAAACAAATTAAGGAAAAACAAAGTCAGAAAATCAAGATTAAACTAAAAAAAAATCAAAGACTTCGGGGAAAAAAAGCAAGAATTAAAACATGAATTTAAAACAATAGCATGAAAATTCTAGAAATTGCCCCAACCATTATAGGCCGGGTTAAATAGAGCACTCGATTGATAATCGAAAGAGAACTCACTAGATCGGCCATTAATGGAGATTTCGAAAGAAATCAAAGAAGATCGAAAATAATAATGTATCAAAACACCTTATCATAAATCTGTAATAAAAAAGATAAATGAAGAAGGGGTTCAGAAGATTGATGTCTGCCTGCAACGGAACTCAAGCGCAATGGAGAGTGCGGTGAGTTCTTTAAACGGCAATGTTGAAAACCCTAATTTGAGGTGCTGGGGTTTTTATAGAGGAGGGAGAGGTTGATGACTAGATGTTAAAATTTGACCCGCCCAAAATATCGAATTCGAAAGTTTGGTTGGTTTTGTATGATCAAGGCCTCAAGGGAGTAAAATAAGTTATAGACGGGCTTATTTGCGATCCTTTTTTGTTTTTACTTTTCAACCAGCAATTGACGGCCTCGTTTATTACCTCACTAGCTGCGTCATTGCCCCAAGCGCAAAGATTTTTGTTTTTACTTTTAAAACAAAACTAAAGTTAAAAAATTACTATCTCCGTTTCTTTTTAGTTGACACGTATTCCTTTTTAGGAAGTTTCTTTTTAGTTGACACGTCTTCTTTTTGGGTAAATTTTTTATCTTGCATTTACAAGGTACCCCACTTGTTTTATCATTCTCTATCACTCTCTCTCCTCTCCTTGATATATGTGCATAAATCAAACGCGTCAACTAAATAGAAACGGAGGAAGTATTAAAAATAGTACTTTCTTTTTTGTTGTTAGTTTTTTAAATTACTCGTATCATGATTTTTTGTTCAATTTTTGGTTAGTTATATGGTATATGTGATACTCCCTCTGTTTTTTTTTTATATGCATCACTTTGACCGGCACATTTGCCGAGACGCTATTTTGACCATTAATATCTTTAAATGTGTATTTATAAAAATTATTAAAAAAAAAATTACATTATGAAATTAGACATTATGACAAATCTAATGATATATAATATAATAACATTTATTCATTTTTTAGAGGTGAAAAAATTAAATTAACCATGATATGTGAATAGTGCAATTTTCAAAGTGATGCATATAAAAAAAACAGAGGGAGTATGTCATACTTCCTAAATTGCACAAGTATTACAACAGTTACTATTTTATGAAAAATTCACAAATATTGTAACATTACCACGCATGCACATGTTCTCTATATCTACTCTGTTATTTAAAGGTTTATCAATAAATATCATAAAGGATTACTCTATATATACAGTATGGGTTACTCCATCAGTGTTACAGGAATTACTCCGTTTTCTTACAAGCGTCTACGTGGTGTGGCAAGTTGCACTAAAAGCACGTTGTTAATATTATACCCAAAAGTTAACTACTCCGTTCGTTTCAAATAGATAGTCTCATTTTGATTTTCAGTCTTTGAAATGCATTTTTGGACAACAATATCTTTAATTAATTTTAACAAAAAGTATTAAAATTTTATGTTATAATGTGATTCTAACAAAATCTCACATAACTATAAATTTATATATTTTATCTTCTTCTTTATAGTTGCAACACGCACTTTATCATGGTATATATTTAAGAAAAGTGGACATCACGTAATAAAATATTCTTAAGGGGTTAATATGTTCAAAGTATAATTAAGTTGACCATGAGCTTTAAATAAAAGAAATAGTACTACCTCCGTTCCTTATTAGTTGCAACTTTGAGCTCGACACGGATTTTAAGACAAAATTTCACAATGGTTGATTAATGAATTAAAGATGGGTAATTAAGCAAGGTAGGAGAGAGAAAGTAAAAGTAATTAATTATTTAGCCACCACCACCAATAGCACCCACCACACAACCGCCAGCCAACAGCACCCACCGCGCCACCGTCGACCGTAACACCCACCTTGAAACCACCCACGTCACAGCCTTAAACCACCGCATCTTAACCCAAAATTGCCTGAAACCACCCACTCACACACGAACAGCCGTAAAACCACTCCCTCTCCATCTGAACAACCCCGATTTCACCCTCTCTTAGATCTAAATGATGTTTTTTTCAAAAAAAAAAAAAAAAAAAAAAAAAAAAAAAAAGAGAGAGAGAAATAGGAACGGGAGGAGGAGGCGACTTTGATGGTGGTGATGAGCATCGACAATGTTGAAGATGGGTGTTGCGTTGGTATGATTTACGGTAGTTAGATGTAGCGACGGCGACGGTAAAGGTGGGTGTTGCGGTGGTCTGATTTGTTCGTGGGAGATGAAGATGGGAGATAATGATTTTTGATTTAATTGGGTGACATAACTTATGTTAAATAGTTTTGGTTTGGTTGCTAATGCTGGAAAGTCTGAAGTTAGATTAGGAATTTAATAAAATATGAATTATGTAGTTAATTGTGTTTATGAGCTCTTTAGTAAGGGTATTTTTGTACTTTCATTTGAAAAAAACTTACTTAAAAAGGAAAAAAATGGAAAGTTGCAACTAATGTGTAGCACCCCTAAATGACAAAAGTTGCAACTAATATGTAACGGAGGTAGTACAATTTTCACCATAAAAATATTTCTTTTATAGTGTGTTGCAATTATTAAGGCATTTTCATTGTAGGAAAATGTTGCAAATATATATGTTAATGTTAGTTTTTTTATCATAGAATTAAAAGATTGATTATAAACAATCGAAATCAAACTATCAAATTGAAATTTACAATGTTATTTGCAATACCTTTAAACTTTTAGTTGACTAAAGATAATTCACAAAATTTGAGATTAATGAGATTTACCCCTTCTTCTTTCTTCTTTCTTTTTTCTTTTCTTTTTTTTTTTTTTTTTTTTTGGCATAGGTTTCTTCCCATCTTTTACGGTGAGGAAACATATTTTCATAAGGCTTAACCAAAAGGTTATTAACAGAGTTGGATAGGTCGTTGCTACAAGTTGTTTGCATTAAAGATTGCTAACAGAGAATAAAAATAAATAACAAGACAATCGCCCACCATCTTTTTAATTAATCTTGCAAAACTATACTAATTGTTATCTTAACATCTTTCTTTACACTTTTCACAAGTCAAAATTATAAAATTATTTCCATAATCTAAGGCAATTGGAATAAACAGAAAATTTTGAGCAGAGCTCCTCCCACCCCTCCTAAGCTGAAATATTTATTTTTTATTTTTATTTTTTTTTTTATATTTGTAAAAAAAATGAAAAGACAAAGAAAACCTTTAGAGGTATGAAAAAAAAAAAAAAAAAAACCTTTTGAGGTATGAAAAGAAGAAGAAAAACTTTTGAGGTGAGTCCAAGAACTATCATGAGCTATCAAACAGATTACAATAAGAAAAACTTTTGAGGTGAGCCCACATATCATGACTACGAGCAGAACCCTTCATGCATGAAAGTGCTGATGGTGTATACTTGTTCTTGCTAAGATGTTCCGGTTAACTTGAAGAAACCCCAAAAAGGGGAATGATAAGTGAACATCATTTGAGTTAAGTCCTCATTCATGAAACAGGTTCGAATCTGTAACACTTGAACTGCAGGTGCACACAACAGAAGGATTCAGCAAGGTGATATGGAATTACAGGCTTGGACTGAAATTTTATTTAACCAGTATTTCATCAATAAGTATTTAAGATTAGTTTTGAAAAGTAAATGGCAAAATGATATAAAAAAAAAGGCAGCGAAAGTGTACCTTACATTGAGGCTTAGCTTCCGTCTAATCATTATCCCGATCCCAATGATCCAAACTCAGCAAAAGGCCATATCTGCGGTGTTTGACAAAGATAAAGGTATTAATGCATCTTTTTAAATCTAACTCAACTAGTCTGAGATACGAAGATCAAAAGCAGTATCTTATAGATAACTGAACCGGTGTAAAGTGTTGGGTTTGTGGAAACTGAAACCATAACTATGGTAACAATAAACCATGTTTAGATCTTTGCAAGCATTTTCAGTGACATGGAATGCAAGGAGAAATGTAAAACAGGGAAAAAAAAAAAAAGGGTTCTTTACTAAATAAGATAATGTTATATAACATTATCTTATTTAGTAAAGAACCCTTATCATCATCATCTATCTTGTGTTAAACAGTAAAATGGTAGTGGTAAATCATGCTACCAAAAATTCACCTGTGTTTCACTCCAAAGCAAAAAGACAGATTATTTATTTATTTTACTACGTATTTTATTTTAAGCGTCATAGTCCTATTCAGGTATTCAGAGAGAACCATCTTTCATTTCTTTCAGCTTTTGGACTCCCAACTTTATCCAGTACTATATCCCTTCTTCCAGAATTATCAACTACAGGAGCATCGGACATTTAAGAAAGAACCTTGAAAACATATGGCTAGGAACCGAAACCAGCAATCCCTTCATGTGTTAACCAAAATGCAATATGCCAATAATTGTATCATGACTGTAGGCTTATATCATGAAACCAGAAAATATACAACAGCAAAACTAAAACAAAGAAATGGATGAACATACCCGACAAAATACTTTGCCTTGAATAAGTCCATAAGGAACTGATCCAAAATGCCGGGAATCATTTGATGCATACAGGTTGTCTCCCTGAATCCAAACATGCCCTTTTGGCACCTGTGCAATTTGTGAAAAAATAAAATGAAATGAAAACGGTACACGTTTTCTGCCCTTGGAAAAATGTGAGATTTTCCCACAAAGGGAAAATGGTTATTCCAAAGCCCAGGGGAGATAACTGACCAACACTCACTACTTAACAAGTACTTTTCATTCTCTTGATTTATCATGCAATATACAATTAGTGGTCAATTTAACAACTAACATCACCACACAATGAGATTCCTCTACAAAATGGAACCCAAGAGGAGTAAAAGATACACTAATTTATCAGCATAAAACACACAAGGCTATCTCCAACAATCATGATGGACAATAAAGGATGTACTTTGAAGTTTGAGCAACACCAAGATATTCAGTGTATTAAAAACCACATGTAATGATAAAGACAACATGGTACACAACTAGTCATTTCTCGTGCTTAAAAGAGCCTCGTAACAGTCTGTTTACAAAAGCCTGTAAAAGCCAAGTGAATTAATTTGTAATCAAATGCTCACAGATATCAACCATCAATTTAATGCACAAAATGCTATGTCTGCCACTAAATCACACATTCTTGTTTCAAAAACCTTGCCAGAGAAGAAAATAGTGAATCCACAAAAAGAAAAACCAAAAGAAATGAAAATGACATCAAACATGATGATAAATATAATTCAGATTACAATTTAGATGTAAGTCCTTCTCAAGACTGGAAGAGAATGCTGGCTAAAAGAGCAAAACACCAAAGCATCAACATGGATCCTACCCTACCAATCTATGTTGTGAAAGACTATCCTCAAAAATCCCCCACTTTTCGTTGCCATAATCACACCTTTATAACAAAAATCTTTTATTACTTGAAGGCACATTGGAGGGCCACAACTCTAGTACCAAGGATTGTTAAAGGAGATGAGGATAAACGAGTCTTAATTATCAGAGAAGGGCAATGCTTAATCCACTACATCTACGATCTACCCCATGCCTATTTTCCAACAGGATTGATCACTGCTTTCTGCTATACAATACAGAGTAGTAGCAATGCTCCTTCTCTAGTCTTCAATTGATGCAACATCTATATTTGAAGGGAAATTTCATTCCCTTAGTTTAAAGGGCACAAGGTGCAAAAGTCCTTGGAGTCTAGGCACAAAACACAAGGCAAAGGCAAGTGCCTTTTGCAGGTGAGCCACACTAATAACTTTCTATTAAATTAGGTTAAAAAAAATGCTACTCCTCCGTTTCATAATGCCCAACTTTGACCAATAGCATTTGTATTATATATTATAATAAAGATGTATAAAAGGTTAATATAATGAAAGTATACATAAAAACTAATCAAAAATATTTTACATGGTAAAATATGTTATGTATACTACCTCCATTTTTCTGAGTCTAACTCAGCTACTATAACTACGCAAATCAAGGAAAAGTAAAAATGGGACCATACATGTGGGTAATTTTGTATTAAAGAGGATCATTTTTTTTTCTTTTCCATAAAGAATGTCATGATGTCATCCGCAAGTTATAGATCAATGGTTCATAAAATCATAAAGGTCCTTTATTGACTCTAACTAATGTAGCTAATAATATTTCCTACATTACGTCTCAAAAAACTAATAGTAGGATATGTTATCAACCTTTCTAGATTTTCCAATATTTTAGGGAATTAAAATGAGATTTTGATTTTCTTCTAAATTGTTTTCTCTTTCTTTCCAAATTTTATGGATATATTGCAACTAACAAGGGATATTACTTCCATTTGTTTCCCGTTCCAACCAACTCATACAAATCAGTTAAGCTTTGTACATGGGTGACATCCTATTACTGTCTTTATAAAACTACTCTATATTGCCTAGCAATAAAAAATAAAAAAACAAAAACCTCCTCTCTCTACAAGTAATATAGCTAATTTTGAAATTTACATAATAAGTCATACTATCAAAGAGTTTTCCTCAGGAATTTTACTATATAAATCTGACTAGGCAATAGGTATTAAACTGCTCACCATTTGAAATGCATCCCATAATGTATCCTAGATATCCCTTATAGCTTCTTATTTAATGATTTAAGCATGAGCCTTTAGGCAACCTAGCTGCTATAAAAGGTAATTATACCACTCTTTTGAATTCTTTACCTTAAATGAGCTTTGAAGATATAAGGTTCCATTGAAGCACATCATCGACAACTAAGATTTTTGCAACTGTACTCTATCTCCAATCTAATTAAGCCTATACAAGATACATAGTTATCTCTCCTCAAATATGAAGCTTTTAAGGAATGTTGGTCCTATTCTCTTGTGTCAAGCTAATCAAGAGAAAAGAAAAAAAGAAAAAAAAAAGGAAAAAAAAAAAAAAACGCTCTTGTTCCAGTTTTCTAAATGCACATAACCCAAACTCTTCCTCTTTCATGGAATGTTTGGGTTCTCCTAGTCCTATTCGGGTATTTAAACAAGCTTCACAACAACCCTTTTATCATTTCAGTATACCACACCTCCTCATTTTGTTAAAATTAACTTATGCATTGCCCAAAACACTCACCGCCATTATAATATGTTCGGATGTTGCATTTCCTTGCATCTGTAATCTGTATATAGCTCCAACCCTATCAGGCCCAGCCTTAAGGGGTGAATTGAGGGGAAACCGCCCGGGCCCCAGCCCAAAACTTAATATCATGTAGTTACTTCATATACAAATTATGCTACTATATAATCAATGCCTACAACAGCTCAGTTGGTTGGGTATCCCAATTCCAACTGTCAATTTTCAATTTTGCAAGGGTTTGAATCTTATTGTGGAAAATTTCTTCAACTATCTTGTTTTATAAAAATTATTTTAGCTTGAAAACTTTGATATTTTACTCATAGTCCCATATTATTATTATTTGCTTGGACATTTTAATAATTTCCTCTAATATAATTCCAAAGTAGATTTAATTTTTTTCTTCATTTTTTTATTATTATTTTTTATATCTTAAGAACTTTAAATTTTTACTTGATGGTTATGTTCTCTTCATTTGGATGTTGCTAAACTCAAATTACTTTTACAAAGAAAGAATAAAAACTTATTTTTATTGATTCAGTTCCAACCCACCTAATAGTATATGTTAAATACATAACATTATTATATATGGGGGCCCCTATATAAGTTCTGCCCCAGGCCTAAAATATATCCGGAACGCCCTGAACCCTATCATTTTTCATGCTAAAGCCAACTTGTTAATCTCCATTTAGCTTTAAAAAACTTAGTATTTGAAGTGTACATCTATTGTTTGTTTCTTCCTCCATTCCTACAGCAATATAGCCCATTCCAATGCTCTATGTTGTACACAAGAAACTACGTTTATTGTGTTAATTAACCATTAAACAAAAGAATATGAACTGCCAATATAGCAACAAAGTTCATGACTCATTAAACCTTTTTTTATAGTGTGATTTGTTTAATAAATAATTCCACATGAATCATGAACAAAACTAATTTCTTAGAATGTTTAACCCTACTTCCCTCTAATCTGTTCAGAAATGTCATGATCCTCTAATTATAAATGTAATCAGGAAGGCTTGTGCGCTTTGAAATTTGATTTGATTTGTTCATTAGTACTCCTTATGAGTTATTACCATAGGTCAAATTCGTCTAAAGGGTATATATAACAATTAGTAAGAATAAATAGCTATGAATTAAGCAATAATCACTATAGAAGCCACCTACAAACTTTACTATAGCATGAAATGAGCATCAATCTCTAATTTGGCCTAATTATACCAAGTCCATACAATCAAATTCAAAATTCTTGGGACAGGGATCAAGGGGGATATTTATTTTGGCAACAACTTTCTCACACAAATAGATGAAACTTTCATTTGTTCATGACACTCGACTTAGTAATACAACATACACTCAACAACCAAACATTCCTCACACTACCATCAACAATAAAATTTAACAGCTATCATAACACTCTTCCTCATCCTAAAATTCACATAAAAATGGCATCATCACCTAAAAATACCAAATTGTAATAACCAAATAATCAATTGTATTCTTACAAATACCCAAAACATTAAACAGAAATCCACAATAATAATAATAACAATAACAATAACAACAATAAAATGCTCATCCAATCAAAACATCTAATTTTGCAAGCAGAATTAAATCTATAATCACATATGAAAATCAATTTTATCCAACAAAAATCCGAAATAAGCAGGTAAAGTTCAATGAAAATTTAAAAAAAAAAAACTCACCACCAAAGTCTTCAAAAATCCAGTGTGAGAATTAAAAGAAACAACATCACCCTCCATCCCCAAAATACGTTTCGTCAAAGTTCGTTTAGGGTTTTGCGGGGATTTAACAAGGACAACATCTCCAAGCTCCAAATTCCCAATTCGATGCGAAAATTTATCAACCAATAACACATCTCCTCGAACATTCAAAGTCGGAAGCATGCTAGGACCATATACCTATGAATCAAAACTACAAAATTTTGAGAAATAGTATCGAAAATTGATTAATGTGGAAGAAAATTAAAGGGAAAAATTGAGAGAAAATTACGATTGTGGGAGAGAAGATGTAGGTTTCGGTGATATGGAAGAGACTGAGGAATTCAGCGATAATTATGGTGCGGTTTACTGCTTCTTTTGCTATGCTCCGCCATTGCCGAAGCTTCGACGCGAACATTGTAAGTGGCTGCCGTGTTGCACCAGCTACAGGGTGGAGACTGGATAGTTGAGAGTTTTTTTTTTTGAATAGGGATAGTTGAGAGTTTGAGACTAAAGTTTTTAAATGTTTTGGCCAGTCAAAAAGTTCATCTAAAATTTTCTTTTAAAAATAAATAAATAAATAAATAAAGGGTTTTTCTACACAATAATCCTGTTTTTTTCACTTTTCTACGTTGTGCCCCAACATATATGACTTTCTACACGGTAACCCTAATATACTTTTTGTTTCCATACGGTAACCTTGGCGTTATCCTGACGTTAAAAAATTCCGTTAGTGGGGCCCACTCTCCATTTATTAATATTATTTTTATCGAATTGGTATTCCGTCAAAGGTTTCGGGGGCTATTTTGGCCCTTAGAGGCCCAAATTGAGCTCAGATTTGGCAAAAAAATAACGTAGATGCCTCGTTTTGTGTGTTTAAATGTTAACACGTAAATCGAGACATTTCTTAATAAGCAAAACGAGGCATCTACGTTATTTTTTTGCCAAATCTGAACTCAATTTGGGCCCTTTAGGGCCAAAATAGCCCCCGAAATCTTTGAAGGAATACCAATTCGATAAAAATAATATTAATAAATGGAGAGTGGGCCCCACTAACGGAATTTTTTAACGTTAGGATAACGCCAAGGTTACCGTATGGAAACAAAAAGTATATTGGGGTTACCGTGTAGAAAGTCATATATGTTGGGGCACAACGTAGAAAAGTGAAAAAAACAGGGTTACTGTGTAGAAAAACCCATAAATAAATTATCAAGACTGAAAAGTGACACTTAACAATGGTTATAAAAAAAATTAAAATTAAAATAAAAATATTCAAACATATTTTATTTTTTTTATTTTTTGAAACCAAGCCAAGCTTAAATGTAGAGGTGGCCAGTGGGCCGGGTTGGACCCAGCCCACCCTGACCCGCACGGCTGGTGGGTCAAATGGGTCCAGCCCGGATCCGACTTGGCACAACCCGGCACAACCCGTTTGAAAAGGTGGGTGCGTCGTGGGTCCAAAAATTCTAGGCCAGCCCATTTCGACCCAGCCCATTTTGACCCACATGATTCGGCCCAACTCGTTCAACCCATTTCGACCCACGTGATTCGACCCACCCAACCCACGAACCCACCCAACCCGACCCATCACGCACGGCCCACCCAACCCACCAACCCGCACAACCCGCCAGCCCACCCAACCCGCCAACCCGCACAACCCACCAACCCGCCCAACCCGCCAACCCGCACAACCCGCCCAACCCGCCTAGCCTAACAGCCATATTCCAAATAATTTTCAAAACTAACGGCTACTTTTTTTTTGAATTTGATGAAGAATGTTAACGGCTAGTTTTTTTGTATTGTATGATCATCCCCTCAATTTTTCCTATAAATACCAATTCCATTTCATTGAAATTTCCACACAACTCAAGCTTTCTTTCTCTCTTACTCAAAAATTCTTAATTGTTCTCAAATTCTCAAGTGCTATTTAGTGTTATATAGAGTTTTATTTTTGTTAAAAAAAATCTCCTTACTATTATTATTAGTATTCTTAAGATTCTAAAAAAAAAAAAAAAAAAAGTTCTTCTCCATATTATAATTAGTAATCATAAAAAAAAAATGGGCTCAAGAGGAGGAATGGGAAGGAGTCAAAGTGGTGGTCGAAGTGGTGGCCAAAGGAGTGGTGGTGCAAATTTTTCGTATGAAATTAATACGGAAAATTTAATTTGTCAATGAATATGGAGATTATGGTTTAGGAGATGGGCAAAATATTCAAACGTCTCCACCACAACATTTCTCCCACCAATCATCGAGTTCAACTATGCCACCTCCATCGCAACCAACATCACAACCAACATCTCAACCTTCATCTCAAGGTAATTTCTAATTTAATTTTTATTGTTATGAATATTTGAAAAAAACTATTATTAATGATTATAAAGTTCGTTTAGTTCCAATTTTCTATGATTTATAATTACCATGAAAAATGCGTTTAAATAATTATAATTAAAATATTTAAAATTTAAAAGCTTATTTTCATGAATAGCGTTTAAAAATTAATTTCAATAATTTGATTTATGAAAGGTGGTGGCGGTGAAAGTAGAGGTCGAGGACACACTTCTTGGGTGTGGAAACATTTTGACGGTGTTGACGTCACACCCCCGGGATGGCAACCCGGTCAACCAAAGAGGTTCACGTATACATGCCTAGTTTGCAAGGCGCTAGGTGCAAATGACAAGTCATATAGTTGGAAAACGAGAGATGGAACCGGAACCTTTAGTCGGCATTTGCAAAATAAACACGACTTGTTCGAAAATGGCCCCCGTCCTTCGGGGGGTAAGTTGCCCGTCCAAACACAATTGGGTGGATACATGAACCATTTACCCGGCGGAGGTACACCTTTCATTTATAATAAAGATAGAATGATTGATGAAATGAGTACTTTAGTTATTGCTAATGAATACCTTTTAGTTACGGTGAAAATGCAAACGTTGAGCATTTTAATAAAGTTGCATTACAACCTGCATTTACTCGTGTCCCCCGAAATACCCTAAGACTTTATACACAAACTTCTTATTATAAGTATAGGAGTGGTTTGATTGAATTATTTCGTACTTTTGATGGTCGTGTTAGTTTTACAAGTGATACATGGACTTCTAGTTTTGGCGAACCTTTTCTTTATTACTGCTCATTGGGTGGATGATGATTGGTTTATTAAAAAACGTATACTATGTTTTCAAGCTATGGAAGAAAGGCATACCGGTTTTAACATCAAAGTTCGTATTTTGGATTGTTTAAAAGAATTTCACTTGAATAATAAAGTTTTTTCTTTGTCTCTTGATAATGCAACTGCAAACACAAAGTGTATTGACTATTTGAAAAATGACTCCGAGTTGCATTTGTTGTTGGGTGGTAGTCTCTTGCATGTTAGATGTTGTGCTCATATTTTGAATTTGTCTGTTCAAGAGGGTCTCGCTGAGTTGCAACCATTGCTAAACCCAATTAGAACAGTTATAAAATGGATTAGGATTACTCAGTCAGTTAGAAGAAAGTACATAGCTATGTGTAAAGAGAGAGGTCTTAAGAAAAGACAATGGTCTATTGATACCCCTACCCGTTGGAATTCTACTTTCAATTTGTTGAATGGTGCTATAAAGTATCGTGACATTTTAACCCAACTTTACAATGAGACTCGTGTTGATCCTACTGAGTTAATAACCGAAAGTCATTGGACTAATGCTTCTTTTGTTCGTGATGTTTTAAATGCTTTTGATAATGCAACTCATATTTTCTCTTATATTTATGAGCCTAACATTCATTTAGTCATAATTGAGTGTGTTAAAGTTGTTCACACCATCGAAGAGCATATGAAGATTGATGGACTTCGTCTCGTTCTTGATAGCATGAAACGAAAGTGGCATACTTATTTTAGTGAATTTCCAATTATTTATGGAATTGCTGCTATGCTTGACCCCGGTGTCAAAGCTGAAGGTTTGGAAAATCTTTTAGAATTTTATTATACGAGTTTAAGTATCGATTATGATGTTAGTGAATATATTAACATGCAAATCTGTTTTGGGAGACCTTTATGATCAGTATGCATCTATTTATGGTTTTGATTTAGCAACACCAACTACTACTAGCACTTCCGATTCCAGATTTGGTTTTCTTGATAAAGTTATGAAAAAAAAACACAAAGCATCTACATCATTCTCATCATCATCTTCTTCAACACTTGCTATTAATGATTATTTGTCATATCAACATGAGACCAACAACAACTTTCAAATTATAAAATGGTGGCAAGAACATCAAAAAAGTTTTCCTATATTGGCGAGAATTGCAAAAGATATACTTGCAGTTCCCGCTTCATCCGTTGCTTCCGAGTCTGCTTTTAGTGCAGGTAGAAGGGTGTTAGATGAAAAAAGATCTCGCTTAACTCCGGAAAGCATTCAAATTTGTGTTTGTAAGAAAGATTGGGATCAAGCTGAAAGAAGAACTCAAGGTTTAAAGGAAGACGAAGATGATGAAGATGATCCTGTGATGATATTGGAGTCGTCAACGGATGATGCAGCTTCCGGGGATGATGATGCAACAAACATGGGTGGCTAGAAAAGTCTAAATCAGGTACGCTAAGAACTACGTGGGCTTTGATTCTTTCGGGATACGTAGGCAACTTATTTTTCGAAAATTACAATTTAATTGCAAAATTAAATTTTAGTTTTCTAAAGATAGGTCCAAGCCCCCCTCCCCCCAAATTCCAAAAGAAGTACAATATAAGAACTACGTTGGCTTTGATTCCTTATTTTATGATATAAGGATACGTAGGCATCTTAATTAAGAACAACTGAGCAAGCCATCAAATTGTTAATTTTGTAAAAATTAAAACACCACACAACCCATTTAGCTATTTGGCCCACCCGACCCTAACCCACGAACCCACCCGACCCTAACACACGAACCCAACTCAACCCAAACCCACCTAACACACTAACCCACCCTTCGACCCACCCTAACCCACCCTTCGACCCACCCTAACCCACTAACCCACCCTAACCCACGAACCCAGCTCGACCCACCCACGACCCGTCTAACCCACGAACCCAGCTCGACCCACCCACAACCCGTCTAACCCACGAACCTAACCCTGGTGTGTCCAACTTCTCCGACCCAACCCACGACCCGGCCCACCCTACCCTACATGTGTCGTGTCGTGTGTCATGAAACCCCAACCCGCGACCCACCTAACCCTAACCCAGCTCGCACGACTCGCACGGTGGACACCTCTACTTAAATGTATTAAGTAGAAGCAATACGATCATAGGGAGCCACTTCCTGGGGACAATGATTAACCCAAGATTGCTCGGTTCCAAAAGGAACAAGCTTAGCTAAGTAGTGCGCGGCACAATTGCCATCACGCTTAACATGAGACCACAAAACAGTTCTAAACTTAGAGCAAATGATAATAATGTCACATAGGACTTTGTCGACATCAGCCGAGAACAGGGCACCCTTTGACAGTTTGTCAATTACAAGTTTGCAATCAGACTCCAGAATTATATCCTCCAGGTTCTGCTTTTTCCCCATCTTCAAAGCAAGCATGAGTGCTTTAGCTTCTGCTATCTCAGGAGACCAATAAGCACGGACACGTCTGGTGGCAGCAAAGAGAACATTTCCAGCTGAATCACGACCCACCGCCCCTAACCCAACCCAGCCATCATCAGAAAGGGATGCATTAGCGTTAAGCTTCACCACCCCACCAGGGGGCGCAACCCATCTGCTCGGACTTTGGGGCGAGCTTAGCCCTGCAGCAGCATATATACGCTTTGCATAGGCCCCTAGCTCATCAGCATACCTGTTAACTCTGTCAACAAGTATATTATTAGGTGTGCATTTATTCTCGAACACCTTCTGATTTCGTTCACCCCAAATACACCAAGCAAGAGTCATTCCTCTTTGCACCATTTTTGCATCCAAAGACTTCCAGCTCACGATTAAATCCCTCACAGACTCAAATTCGTGCCACTTGGTCATAGCAGAGCAGTTGCAGGCCTCCCAAAGATCTCGAACTCGAGTGCATTCCACCATAGCATGGGAGACTGTTTCTTCAAAGGTATGGCACCAAGGGCAAGTCGGATCCTCAATCATATGTCTATGCTGCAGTAAGCTACGAACTGTAAGAGTATTCGTACATAGCCTCCAAAAGAAATGTCTGGCCTTGGGAGAGACATTGGCTTTCCATATCTCCACCCACGCTTGATGAAATCTGTCAAGATCACAACCACTCCCCAACAAGTAAGCTGTTTTGACCGAGTACTCCCCTCCTTGTGAGAATGCCCATGTCAGTTCATCATCACCAACATTTTCACTAAGAGGAATCTAAAGTATGCAACGGGCATCTCTCTCACTGAAATTTTGCTCAATAAAATCAACATTCCATTCCATACTCTCGGCATCAATTATGTCGCTCACCAGCTTCAAATTGGGCAGTTCGGGGCTCTGCAGAAACCTGCCTCTTTCATCAGCTAACCACGGATCCCCCCACAGGTTCACCATTTTTCCATTCCCAATTTTCCAGATTACACCTTCTTCGATGAGAGCTTTAGAGGCCCAAATACTTCTCCAAGAGAAGTTGCTTAAATTTTTTTTAACGAAAGAACTGCTTAAATCAAAAAGAGGGTTTCTTTTTTTGGTTTTGTTTTGTGTGAAATGTGAGTATGAGTATTATTTTATTTTTTATTTTGTTGAGGAGTGATTATGAGTATCACATTAATTAGTGGATAAATTATATAAACATCTTATAATAATTTGAGGTTATATATATGTTCAAACCTTGAATGACCACCAACATATAAATCTATAACTAGTGTGTCCAGGTGATACTTTGAATAATTTCATTCTTTGTTTTAGATATTTTAAAAGCCTTGTTAAGATGGTAATCCATGTGGTTTTCATTGAATAAGGTTATAGATAATTGAATAATGATGTGGTGTAATGCTAAAGGTTATTGAATGATGATATGGCATATACTTGTGTTATTGTGTATGAACTATTAAGTGAAACACGTGACCACCAACATAAACAATTTTAGGAAAGTCTTTTAATATATAGTAGAGATAGATTACATATTGAATCATTCCTCACAACTTCGCAAGTCTCAATTGCTCCACATTAGTTTCAAATCTAAACCAAAATCAATTAGACATTAAGCGAAAAACATGCTAGCTATGAAGGAGGTCATCAACCATCCCTATATACATTCAATATTTCAATGACCCAAGAAATACGACTAACAAGTTTTTGAAGATCAAATGAAAGCTAAATGTATAAGATGTCACTTGTATTACATGAGCAAAAAATTAATAATGTAAACTAGTATACAGTAATTATTTCGATGTTGTTTCTTCGATCAAAATCTATGAATCATTTAACCTTATAAATGTAAAGCTATCCTAAGAGCTGAGCTCGAGCTTGAGCATTATATGTGAATAATTGAATATACAGCCACCAAACCCTGATATCATACCCATTGGTGGTAATGTAAGCATAGAGATCAAGAAAACGCCATGACATCTCCTTTGCTCTTTTGCTTGTTTAAGCAAATTATCTCAATGATACAAGATACATGCAGCAAATTTTTGCTGTTTAATCAATCCTTTCAAGGTTGTATAACACCATTCTTTCAAGAGCTACACGAAATGCGCTATCAGGAAGGCATTGAAGGCTCTGCAGAGCAATATCAGCCTTTTCTAGAGCTAATTCTCGAGCCCTCTCAATACCACCACAGCTCTTAACAAGTTCAATGGCTTCATCTAGTGAACCAGTCTCAGAGAATTCAGACTCAATAATCTCTCTCAATTTAGGTTCTTTTTCCAAAGCAAAAATTACTGGAGCAGTCAAATTTCCTTTTGCTAAATCTGCACCTGCAGGCTTTCCCAGCTGCTCAGCAGACTGCGTAAAATCCAAAATGTCGTCGACAATCTGGAAGGATAGACCAAGATTCCTGCCGTATTCATACATATTTTCACAGACATTGCGATCAACCTCACTGAATATGGCTGATCCCTTTGTACTAGCAGCAAGCAACGAGGCTGTTTTGTAGTAGCTCTTGATCAAGTAGTCCTCCAATTGTACATCACAATCAAACAGACTAGATGCCTGCTTTATTTCCCCACTGGCAAAATCTTTAATAACCTGCAAATGCACAACGAAGATATGATGTACAATTAAGAAATGGATCACCATTATACCCAAAAATTTTGTCATTTTTTAAGTACTTGGTACACTGAATGACCAATCAACTCCTCTTGTTGGAAGAATCGAACAAATGCATGCTATTTTATCTCCTCAAGTGCAAACAAATTAAAAAGTTTGTATCCCTCTTAGAAGTTTAGTGATGGAGTTTCTAGAACACTCGTGATAAGATAGAGAAAATCACAAATCAATATCAGCATCGTCATTTCACAAAGATAATCCTCTAAGTCTCTAACAATATCTCTTCTTCAAACTTCATTCTCGGTTGTTCCTACACCTTTGAGGCAATGAAGAAGGGTGAACTTCATTTCCAGTTAGCCATAATGGTCATGAACTCATAAACTTAATATACACTTCACTGGCTCATAATTGATAATTTTAGGTCCACTACAGCTCACATCCGCTTACACAACTCGACAGCGACAGATCAACCTAGAAGGTGAACTACAACTTTGTCTCATCACGATACAATATAACATATGTTCAATAACTACTTTAGCAATGAATTAAAAGATATACCTGACTGATAAGCTTTATTACTTCCAGGTTTTCAAGATTTGCAAGGTACCATGATGACTGTGCGAACATGAAATCCCCAGCCAGTACAGCCACTCTAGTGCCATAACGTTGATGAACAGTTTCCTTACCTGCAAAGGCGTTGTAAGACTAAGCATAAAAAAAAATGAAAAAGAGAAGCTATAGTATGACAAGCCCTCATTCAGAGCTAATATTTATGTGCACATTCACTTACAATCAGCTAATGTACTTTATATTTAAGAGAATAAACCCCACTCTTTCTGTCAATCTTCCTTAAGGATTGAAGAAAATAACATTAAGCTAAATACACAAAAACTTCTGCTCCTAAACCCATTTCTAGAATATTGCATAAGTTGGAACGGGAGGAGAAAAAAGTGAAACAATTGAAAGGTAGCCAGGACCCATGAAAATGTTGCTGCAGGCTGATAATTAATACTCCCTCCGTCCCTGAAAGAACGACCTATTTGGCCTAATTTTTGTCCCAAAAGAATGACTCATTTGCATTAAAACCCACCAATTTGCAACAATATTTGTGCAAAATTAGCTTTCCCATATAAAAATTTGATTTTCCATGTAATTTTATTACTTTCTTTCTCTATTTTTTTACAAATCCCATGTAAATTTATCTTTCCAACATACTTTTACTTCTTTTTATTTAACTTTCTTAATACCCGCGTAATCAATCCAAATGGGTCGTTCTTTCGGGGACGGAGGGAGTATAAGCCTAGTATGGTTTGAATAATTCTACAGATCAACAGATGATAATGATGTTCGATGATCAGCAACAGGGAACATGATACAAATGAACTTTGGTCCTTCATGTAGTTTCTGGTCTATAAAGGTTGCAAATACATATGACCCAAAAGACTTGAAAGCACCAAAGCCATGCAAAGATAGTTCTAAGAAAGGAGTATCTAAATTGCATAATTATCAGCATGATAAGTCTATCAAAGTAAAACTAAATAAATAAACTACAAAATTTGATGCCTTAAGTATCTAAAATCCTATGGCATCAAAGAACAACAAATTGAACCTTACCTCTCCTCAAGTTACTCTCATCAATGACATCATCATGTATCAAGCTTGCAGTATGTATCATTTCAATGATTTCTGCCAAACGGCGATGCTTTACTGTAAGTTCCCTGGATAGTCATAAATAGATGATAAGTGAAGAGATTAAGAATCATATTCTGAAAGAAGCAAACATATGACAGCACTGACATACTTTAAACCAGCTAATTGTGCTGTAGCTCTTGAGACAAGAAAAACTAAAGCAGGTCTCATCCTCTTCCCCCCAGCACTAAAAATCTGCTCTGCAGCTGACATCAGCAGTGGGTTTTCTGCACCAACAATCTAAAGCTAAACCAAAATTAGATGCAAGCATTGAATCTAACAAAAGTAGGATAACATGGACATTATGTATACAATATGATCCCGCAGACATCCAATAAAGACGCATAAATTGTTTCTTTAAAGTTAGAAATAAATGACTAAGATTCAGCCACAAGGAGAAAGGAAATGCCCACAGTTTCATAAGCCTTTATAATCAAATTTCTAATGTTGCAGCTCAGTTGCTAATATAGTGAAGAGACTTGAAAAGAATACACCATATAGAAGCTACACAACTCATTCACACAATTAGAAGAAAAGGTGAATATGCTATATGATATAAGTCCAAAGTCAAGATCAGATGCATAGACAATTGCCTGAATTAATAACAGGATGAGGTATTCTCTACCTACATTGCAGCATAAAAAAAAAAAAAAAACTGCCTTTTTTTCATATTTCAAAACAAATAATAGTTACTAATAGGAAAATCCAGTTTAATTCTTAAAAAATGGCCAAGATCCAGCAATACACCCTCCACCTATTCACAAGATGAACCATAAAGCATAAAGCCTCCTCAATCTCATGATGAAAGTGGCTGCAGTAGAGGAAAAGTAGGAATACACTTATATCTCTAGCTATGTTTGCAGCCACCTTATTAGCAGAAATGGTGAGCCAACATATTCCATAAAGTACAAGTATACGCATCTAGCCATCTACAGATTCTGGAAACAAAAACTGAAGAAATCAGCTGGACAAAATGAGCAGAACAAAATGCAATTGGTAACCGTAAAAAAAATTGTATATCCTAACCTAATGAACTAATAACTTTTAGGGAAGAGCATCAAAGGAGGTCCACCAACTACCACCAATTTAACAAAGAAGATTACAACTCAGCAAGGTCATGCTAATGCGAAGTTCAGAAATAAGTGCAATGTGAGAAGAGGAACTGTTAAGAATATAAGAGTTCTCTACAAAAGTGCAATGTGATGAAATTTTAAGAGTTTAAAGTGATCAATAGATACTGATCTAGCTTGCAGAAAAAACTCTTAAGTACGAAGAAACATCAGTCATCCATCCAAAAAACATGAGAAAGAGGTTCCTTTTTAACTCGATCACATGTGATGTTTCATGGGCTAGAGTGCGATTTCAACACTACACCTCACATGGATCCATTTCAATTTGGCCTAGAGTGTATTTAAACCATAACAAGTCTGAATCGTGGGCCTAACTCTGATACCATGTTAATTATGAGCCTAGGCCACATTCGCCACAAGAGAGAGAGTCCACCTCACGAGCTTAAAGAATGTTCCATCCCAAAACCATCTGGCAACAGAATGAGAAGCCCTTTAGAGTTAATTCTCTCTTTTTTAGTCAATGAAAGACATTCACATGTGTTGTTTGGGAAGGCTATGCTTCAACAAACAACTTTATCTTCATATTTTATTGAAATACTTCCTCCGTTAACAATTATTTGCAACAAATGGGGTGTTTGCAGACTCCTAGGCAAAATTTGTTTGTGAGTGTAAAATGGAGAGAGAAAAAATTGGGTGCATGTGATGTGGAGAGAGATAGAGAGAAATGATAACTTAAAAAAGAAAGAAAACATTTGTTGCACTTAATAGTTAGCATTCATTTATCGTATATGTTGCAAATAATAGTTAACGGAGGAAGTATAACTACATAAGCAGCCTTTAATATTCAAGATAGGAAGAATTCCAAATGTCATTATCACCTTTCACCAAAATCCAATTATGTACTCTTTTTTTCTCCTCAACTCCACCTGTAATTAAGTAAAGTATTGCTAAACATGCCTATTTCCTTCCAAAAATTAAGACCTACAAAGCTACCACCATTAAACTACTACTGGTCTATAAAACACAAGTCTTCATATTTGAACATGATAAACTAGGTGATATTTCTTAGTCACCAATATTCACTATGCTTAAATTTTTATCCAACAGAGGATGAATTAGAAACACCACAGTGTTCATCAAAGTTGCACTAGGTTTGGAAGACGAGAGGCACTACACGATTCAAAATTCTTGGTAGTTTCCCCATGAATAAATTAGCTATAAATGCTAGAAGGGAAGGATATAAACCAAAGACTTTCATTCCTAAAGGTAAGGTCTACAATTGAGTGCTATGCTAAAGATGATGCGCCCCTGCAATTTCAACAAAAAATAGTACTTCCTCCGTTTTTCAAAGGGTTACTCACTTTATGTTTTTATCCGTTTTTCTCAATTCTACTCACTTTTACTTTAATCCTTTTATGGTAACCTTTTATTCATTTTTTATCATCTACAACACAACTTTATGGGCCAAATTTTAATTAATACGGAGTAAATCCCTTACTCTCTATCTCTCTCCTCTTAAAAGCAAAAGTACACACATGCATGGTCCCCATTTTCACTTTTCTTTGGTATGCATTGCTACAGTAAAATATTAGAACTCAAGAAAATAGGAGTACACCTTTAATTTGGAGAAGGTCAGTATCAAATTAAACCGCCAATGCGTGTTTCTATATTTATTATTTTGAACCCATTTTGGTTCCGCAAAGGGATGTGGTTCGGTGTGGTGGGAGTAGTAAAAAGAAGCTGAATAAAAGGTCACTACAATTGTTTTAGGAACACTAAATTGTTCAAGCTCACTATTGCTAAGAGTGTGTAGCCACACTAATGAAGTAGATACTATCTTCAACAATTACTTAGAAGATAACTCCTTGACAACAGTGAAAAAAGTACGAGTACCTCACTATCCTAGCCTAGTAGCCTCGCAATACAATTTGATGAAACACAACTTGATATTGTATTGGATAACAATTCTTCATCCAAACATACTCTACCTAGCCTCGTTTTACAATCTGATAAGTCCTGACTTTACACAATACTTAGATAAAAATCCTTCATCCAAACATGCTCATCCTAATTTCTTTGCACAATCATTTTCGAAGCATTAGTAAGACTCAAACCTGCTTGCTTTTGTAGTCTTGAATTCATAAAAGCTTAATTGAAATAATCGCCAATGAATTTACAATCAATTCAGGAAAAAACAAAAATCCAATATCATCCTTATTAATAGCTAACACCATTTTGGTGTACCTTCCACACAATACTCATTACATTAAACTCAACCCACTGCTAAGCAAGTATTATTATACAATGAACCAAAGAAAATGATGTACTATAACTAACATAATAATAGACAGAACAATACTTACAGCTTGCAAATTCTTGTTCAAAGTCAAGAGATCATCAGCAACCACTTCAAAAAGATTAGCAATCGAAATCGGGTCACTCGACTTCTTCCTTACATTCAAAACAGGCAAAGGATCATCACTAACCCCTATTAAACATCCAAATTCACAAACAAGCATAAGATATTCGTCCTCGAAAACAAAAACCAATGTTAAAACAGAACACAATAATTCCTCCATACCATTAAGTAAAGTCTCAGGTGTCTTGGTAGAGTACACCCTACACTTGGGACTACCAGAACGAAAACAAAACAATTTTCGCGCTCCATAACCTTTTTTTATGTTCTTCCTGCTTCCACTACCCTTTACATTATTACTCTTTGCAAACAAACGATCAGAAGAAGCATTAGATGAACAACAACAAGCAATAAAATTAAACCTCATTCTACCAAAATCAACATTTTGGCAACTCATTGACATCATTTTGAGCAATACCCAGAAATCGAAATCAGTAAAATTTTTCTAACCAAAACCCACCTCAGAAAGTTGATAATTTGATCATTTAACAAGAACCCACATGAAAAAATGGGATGAAATTGGAAAAAATTGTCACAAATTATGTGATTAAGTGAAGTAGAATAAAGGAGAAAAGTTATTTATTTATTTATTTATTCTGTTTTTTGTATGGTGGAAAGAAAGAATTGAAATGAGTGTTGCTGGAGTAGTTTAGTAGCAGAAGTTGGTAACGAATGATAAAGAAGAGATTGAGTGGCGGAAATATGCCCACACATGTTCATTAATTTGCGTATGTGAGGACATTTCTTCGTACCTCTTTATTGATATTCAACAGACAGCCGTGTGTAAGTTCTAAGAGACTAACTATTTAAAGAGTAAATTGGAATATAAGAATATCTCTTTTTTCGTATTTATTATGATTAATTATTTAGTCAGTAGATAATAATCCAAATTATTGCCAAAAAAAAAAAAAAAAAATCCAAATTATTGCCAATTTTCTATTGATTACTATTAAATGAGATTTATCCAAAACAATAATAGACAAATTGGTGATGAGTATATTTAGTGATTTCAATTATTGACAATCTCCTATTGATTATTTTAATGAGATGATTATCCTAAACAATCCTAACCAATTTTCTATGGTTTTTCTTTATTAAAAGTTGCCTTGATCATATTCACTAAGTGTTAATTCAAGAGTGGGATTGACAATTTATTTCACTATACTTCGAATGAAGTGGTGAATATGTTAACAAGCCAAGGCGAGACCGAGTCTAGAAAAATTGGGCTCAGTTCGAGACTCAATCGAGACTTGTTAGGCCCAAAATCAGCAAGGCCCAAATGATGCCCGTGTAGTCATAGTTTCAAGACAATCAAATTTTGCTTTTATAACTCTTATATTCTATCATTTGCTCCTATCTTTCTTTTTTTTTTTTTTTTTTTTTTTTTGACAAAGGTTTACATGTTAATAGAAAAGCAAATTGAAAGTTGCGTTGCTGCAGCCGCTATTTGGTGAGCTCGGTGAACCGGCCTTCTATTCGCCTTATGAATGTTGCAGTGTCTGAAAGAAGCCCCGAGAAGTTTGATTTTGCGAATGATCCAAAGTATTTAATGTCACCCTGACCATCCCCTCTAAGGAGAGTAACAAGATTATAAGAATCAGTGAAAATGGTGACTGACTGAATATCCGCGCCTGAAGCCCAACGAAGTCCATACAAACAAGCTAAAGCCTCCGCATGTAATGTCGTAGTACATAACCCAAAATTGCTACCGCCTCTAATCCTCTGATCCGTCACATCCTGATTATCCATGCACTAACCCAGCCCTGCTATATTTGAATCTGCAAACCATGAACTGTGTGTTTGAATTATAATCATGCTTAGTGTAGCAGCATATTTCCCCGGTTGTGCTGCATAAAAACCCAGTGGCATTGTGCGGGTAGGAGTTAAGCAAGGAGCGTGGAAAGGTATAATAGTATGATCACCCTGTATAAAAAGAGAGTATGTGATCGAAGTACTCCCAGAACTTGCAAAAGGATTGGTTGAGGAAGCGAAGAATCTGAACAGAAAACCCAGTTATTCCGAAATAACCAGAGACTCCAAAGAGTACCAATAAAGGTACTAATGCAAGGACTTTAAGTCCCATCCCGAGAGGAATGAGGAGATGGAAGGGTGGTTAATCCCTCCATCTCCCCCCCCCATGTGATGGGGGTTCGATTCCTCATAGCCTCCTTTCCTGTGGTAGGAAGGGGGCCCCTCCCCGTAGTTTACCGTGCAAAAAAAAAAAAAAAAAAAAAAAAATTCCCATCCCGACTAATGAAAATTCGGATATAATATTGGATCCAATCTATAAGAGAAAGGTCTCCATTGTGTTGTGAGTGAATGCTAAGGCTTCCACCCCTCCATGCAATTCTTGCAATAATGCAATTTCTAAACAGGTACTCCCTCCGTGTTTTTTTAAGTGATACACTTTGATCGGCATATAGTTTTAGGCAATTTAATTGACTTAAATAAAATAAGAGGTAAGTGGGGTAGTGGAGTATTAAAAAATTGTTAAAGAAAGATAGTGGGGTTAATAGTTTATTGAAAAGTAATGAATGTGAGAGGAAAGATATAATAAAAAAGTAGTAGTGGGTTTGGGTGGGGACCATGAGAGGAGAGATATATAATATTTTAATGTATTTTTTTGCCAAAAAAGGAAGTGTATCACTTAAAATAACACGGCCGGAAATGGAAAGTGTATCACTTAAAAAAACACGGAGGGAGTATATATAAGAAATCTTCCGGCTCTGTAATGCATAAATCGTAGTGAACATCATCTACGGGGACTCCTCTATGGTGAATTTTTGTCTTCAATGCGAGAGCTTTTTAAAGAAGTTTCCATAATAACAAGTTCCATTTTGGCTGTATCTGAAGGGACCAAAGAACTTTCCAGAAATTACCATAGTGCTGAGAAGTCGGCGTGGATGGAAGTTGTTGTTGTTGTTGGAGTTTATAGGTACTAATTACGGAATAAACATGAATCATATTCATAAAGCACCTAAACCAAGGATCGTTGTATAACACATAAAGAACATATAATTGTACCTTTGAATCGTGATTCCACGTGCAATCGAGCAAGAACAATGGGAGATAAAGAACCCCAAGCGTGATTCCTCTACTTGGTCCACGGGCATAGAGTAAGACCTCCACTAATACTAGTTAGTTGCAATTGAACCCTTCAATTGACCTTCTACGGAGAAGAGCGAGCAACAAACCAACCACGAACCACCAAGGGTGTCCGACCGTGAGTCCAAAGGGGGAGGAGAGGGAGACGTGAATTAGAGAAGGAATTAGGGTTTATGCCTGGATTGGTTGCCTTGATGTCAAAACTCACTGTGTGTGAATTATGACTGCTTGCATGCAACCCTAGGCATGGATATTATTTATAGATCTCATCTCTAAATAAGAGCCCATGTCAAAAGCCCAAAACTTAATTCCAATCTAACTGTACCAGCCCAATCCATTTCATGATTAGTTATTTGCTCATGAGAATGGGCCTATAACTTGCTTAACCCAATACCCTTGTGTGTGACCTCATAGGATCCATTCTAGCGGGCTTTAGACTATTTGACTAGTCCAAAGATCATCTCTCATAGTCTAGCAATAGATGATGACGCCCCAAGAGAACGAACTAATTATCTCCATAATAGTGATCCTTGATATATCTAGTAATTACACTTATCGAAGACACAATTCCTTCAATCTCCCACTTGTCTGAGACAAGTGCACAATATTCAAATTCCTTAAGTCAATGTGTGTCGATTTGATAATATGATTGTTATGTCGTGATCATATTAATCTACAAATCTTTTCTTGAAAACCGAGTTAGATTCATAAAACAAATTATTACTATGTAATCCATTTGAGCACGGCCATGCATTTTCTGAATACTCCCTCTTCAAGGGGTCAAGACACATTCCTAATTAATAGGTAGACTCAATCCAATCTTATGGCAACCATAGCTCCCACTCAACTTCAGAAATAACCGGGAAACACCCTTTATAATCTCCAGTTACGGGCAGATGTTTGAGTGCACCACAACCATAACATCCATTGAATGAAATCAATGTTCCACTCATGTCAAAGGAATCCACTAATATATCCGGAAGCTCTATACTTGAACTTCAAAGTAGGTCTATAGTTCGATCATGCATCATTCATGCATATCCATGTGATTGACCGAGCATCACTACGCTCCTATAGCCCATGAAACTGCGCTATCCAATCAATCTTAACATGTTAGTCCATTAATTGAAATTATTTATGTCCAGTTTAATGATTTCGAACTAGGAACTTAAATAATATATGAATTTAGTTCACATGTGGGGTTCCATTCACCAAGTCATCAACCTGATGAGCCCATCAATTCATAATTATTTTGGACATTTTATTTAATCTTGAAACCCCGATTAAATAAGATTGAAACTTTGTTTCAATAGATAAACATAATTCTGCAAGTTAATGTATTACTCATGTGACATGTTTTCTCAAAACATGCACAACTTAAATTACATATGACTAATAATTTTGAACATATGACTACTAATTTTGAACATGTGTGTGAGTAATAATTTTGAACATCTTATTCAAGAATTAGAACATGTGAGTAAAAATTTAAAAAATTTGCTTTATGATATTTAGAACATATGATTAAAATTTAGAACATCTAATTTAAAATTTAGAACGTGTGAATAAAAAATTTAGAACACCTGGTATAAAATAAAGAAAATGGGAGTAAAAATATTGAACATATAAGTTAAAATATAGAACATGCGAGTAAAAATTGGAATATATGCTTAACTAAAAAACTTAGAACACACGCAAGTTTTAAAATTTAGAACATATAAATTAAAATTTCGGATAAGGCCCCGTTCTTTAGAGCTGCTCTGCTCTGCTTTGCTCTGCTCTGCTTAAATTAAATATGCTCTGCTTAAAAGAAATCTGCTCTGCTCGGTTCGGCTCTGCTCTGCTCTGCTCTGCTCGGCTCTATTTTCAAATAATAATTAATAATAACAACAATAATAATTAATATTCAATAATGATAATTAATATTGTATTGATGATAATAATTTATTATTTTGAATAATTATAATAATTATTAATATTAAAAATAATTTTAATAGTTATTAATATTAATAATAATTTATATTTATTAATCATAATAATAATTAATAAAAATAATTATCAATAATAATATTTAATAATTCAAAATATAAAGAATTAATATTTAATAATATTATTAATTAATAATTTCTAATAATTATAACAATTCTTTCAAATAAATAATAATAATAATAATAATAATAATAACAATAATAATAATAATAATAATAACAATTAATAACAATTTCTTTTATAAACATTTAATATAACAATTTCTTTTATAAACATTTAATTTTAGAATCACAACATGTAGAAACATTTTATGTGGGTATTGATTGTTAGTTCATAGAGTTGAATACTGCTTTGTTAGTTCATAGAGTTGAATACTGCTACTACTCCTGCTCTGCTACTACTACTACTAATAATAATAATAATAACAACAAATTTAATCTGCTCTGCTCTGCTGACCCCTGCTCTGTTCTGCTTTGCTCTGCCCAGAAGCTCGAAAGAACAGGGCCTAGTCATTCGAAATTTATGACATCTAACTTAACTAATTTATGATATATAGGGGGAGGCTCTCGTGAGAATTTTTCTTATATGAGAACACTTTTTATGTTCTAAATTTTTACTCGTATGTTCTAAATTTTAAATCTGATGTTCTAAATTTTTTCCCATGTGTTCTAAATTAAATCAGATGTTCTAAATTAGTACTCACATGTTTTAAACCATAAATTAGTTAAGTTAGATGTCATAAATTTCGAATGACTTATTCCGAAATTTTAACTTATATGTTTTAAATTTTAAAACGTGCGTGTGTTCTAAGATTTTTAGTTTTATGTTCTAAATTCGAAAGCATATGTTCCAATTTTTACAAGCATGTTCTATATTTTTATTTATATGTTCAATATTTTTACTCCCATTTTCTATATTTTATACCAGGAGTTCTAAATTTTTTATTCACACGTTCTAAATTTTAAATCAGATGTTCTAAATTTTAATCATATGTTTTAAATTTTCATAAAGCAAATTTTTTAAATTTTTACTCACATGTTCTAATTCTTGAATCAGATACACAAATGTTCAAAATTATCAGTAATATATACTTAATTATTTTATGTTCTAAACTTAAATTTGAGTCGCATATTCTAAATTTTTACTCGTATATTCTAAACTTTTACTCATGTGTTCTAAATTATAGATCAGTTCTCATATAAGTATGAATTCTCACATATGAATCTATTCTCACCGGATCCCTAAATGGGAGTTTTTTTCCCGAGTTTTTACAGAGCCACGTAGGATCTAATTTTCTTAGTGTGCTATGTAGGATTATAAATTTTAGTAGTAGCCAATTAAATAAGAGATTATTAAAATCGTTTATAATTAAATAATTCAAATGTCACGCAAGCAAAATTGGCGAATGAGATTTCTAAATTTAAATTAATTAAATATAAAATATTATCTTTTGATACTAGGAATTTTATCTAAATATAAAACTAATTTTGCTTGTTGAGGAGTTATGGGACAATGAAAATGGGTGGAAGTGGGATTTATTTGCAGACCTGCTGCCAGGTGACACTCTTCGAATGATTGAAGTCCACGCTTTGAGAGCAGACCCAAATACGGGGGATCTTCTTTATTGGGGTGGATCAAAGCAAGGCAAGTTCACTATTAAATCTGCTATGCAGATTATTCGAAAGGAAGATGAGATAGGACATGATAGTACTTGGAAGCTAATCTGGAAACTAAGAGTTCAACAACGTGCAAAGGTCTTCCTGTGGCTTGTGATGCATGACGGGATCATGACAAATGCTAATAGAGTTAAAAGGAGTCTCACTTATAGCCCGTGGTGTTTGAATTGCAATAATCATGAAGAGACTTCTTTGCATGCTCTTAGAGATTGCAGAGCAGCAAGAGAAGTATGGAGATAGATTGGTGGTCCTGCAGCAGCCCCAAATTTCTTTTCTGGTAACTTGCAGCAATGGATAGCTAGGAACATCAAGGTTCAAACTAGGAACGATCTCTCACCTGAAATCTGGCCCACATATTTCACCATTGCAATTTGGTGGATATGGAGGTGGTGTAATAATGTTGTTTTTGGCAAAGCAATTGAGAATCCAATTGATGTGGGTCAATTTCTACTCACAAAATTTGAAGAAGCCTGGAAAATACTAGGGGAAAATCACAATAGCGCAAGTAACTCCTCTAGGACTAGGCAGGAAGCTCTTATTAAGTGGATGGCCCCTGCTATTGGCTGGCTGGCGCTGAAAACTGATGGGGCAGCCAAGGGCTCCCCTGGACCAGCAGGTGGAGGAGGTTTAATTAGAGATGCTACTGGTTTAATGCTTCATGCTTATTCAATTAAAATAGGGTATGTGATGCTTTTATGGCCGAAATCAAGGCCATAGAATATGGCTTAGAGCTGGCTCAACGTATGAGAATAGGGAAGCTACAGGTTCAAGTTGATAGTCAGAGTGTTATAGCGGCCCTCACTAATCAAGTCATCCACCAAGGCCAAGGGTATCATATCATCCAAAGGTGCAAGCAGCTAATTGAAGATGTGTCGTGGAAGTGCAAATTTTTCATGTATATCGAGAAGCAAATAGGGCGGCGGATTGGCTAGCAAACCATGGGGTCGTCCAGAATAACAACATTGAGTTGATTCAATTCCCTCCTATCGAGTTAGGACGTATTTTACATGAGGATAGTGTAGGGGTGGCTTTGCCACGTTTAATTTCTGCTTAGTTTTTTATTTTCCCGGGGCTTTTGGCTCCTCATTCGCACCAAAAAAAAAAAAATAATTTTAGCACATAAATTTAAAAAAAAAACAGAAGGTTTTGTGTGTGGCTGGCCACACGGTGTGGCCAGCTAACACATGACAAAAGTAACCCCACCGACCTAGTAACCCCTGCCCGACCAAGTAACCCCAAGTAACCCCTGGCCGACTTAGTAACCCCCGACCAAGTAACCCAAAGTAACCCCTGCCCGACCAAGTAACCCCAAGTAACCCCTGGCCGACTTAGTAACTCCTTTAATAACCCCGTAACCCCTTAAGTAACCCCTTTAGTAACCCCTCTAATAACCCTTCTCGTAACCCCTCTAGTAACCCCACTTAATTAAGTAACCCCCAAATAACCCCTCTAGTAGCCCCGTAACCCCTCAAGTAACTCATTTAGTAACCCCTTCAAGTAACCCCCGACCTAGTAACCCTTGATCAGATCTAGTAACCCACACCCAAAACCCACCATAACCACCACCAACACCAATCTTTCTCAACCGCCACCATCAAAGCCTTAAACTCCACCACACCACCACCAACTCTTGCACCCGTTGCCCCACGCCACCAGTTACCATTCCTAGCAACCATGCCACCACCAACTCCCATACCACCGAAAACCACGCCCAAATCGAACAAATACCAGCCACCACCAACGACCACGCCCAGATCCAACCAAACCTTACAAAAATCAGCAAGCCCAGATCCAACCAAACCGAACCCATAACCATAAAAAAAAATCAAACAGATACCTAAAAATTAATATTGGCTTCGAATTTCACTTCAAATATGGTTAAAAAGGCCAAATTCGACAATAAAAACTCTAGATCTAGAGTTTTCATTGATGAATTTGGCCTTAAAAACCTCTAGCTTGTTTTTCGGCGACGGAGTGCGAGTAGCTCCCTTACCCCTGCCACCACTACTTCATGTAAATTGTTTGGGTGGGCTAAAAAGAGGAGAGAGAAAAAGCAGAGAGAAAGAGGAGAGATAAAAGAGAGCTCGGGAAAGCTAAGGGATGTGTTTGGGTAGAAAGATGAAAACAGGAAAGACAAAGAGGAGATAGAGAAGAGAAAGAAAAAAGTATTAAAAAAAAAATTATATCGCGGTTGGCCGTACGGTGCGGCCAGCCGCATATGAAACTTAGTATAAAAAAATTTATTCAAAAAAATTCAAACAAATCGTCCATTGCATGGGCTTTATCTAGTTAGTTTATATTGTAGTCTCAATTATTATTATTATTATTATTATTATTATTTTTTTGGTGAAGAAGTGAGGAAGGAAACCTTCCTAATGAAATAAAAAGACACAAAACAAACATACGACACAAGAACAAAAAGAAGGAAAACAGGACACACAAAACAAAACAGAGAACAAAACTAAAACAGGGCTAAACAAACAGCTAGAGAGCCATTCAGCCACTTATTCTAATACCAAGCAAGCTAAGGACAAGTAGGCACCATCCGAGGTCGAGTAATACCCCCCAAATCCTCCAATAAAACGGTCCTAAGATCCGAAGGGACCGCCTCAAAGATCATCAACTTTTGTGAGAGATTAACCCTGAAATTAGCAAGCCAATCCGCGGCTCGGTTAGCCTCCCTAAAGCAATGAGAAACAGTAACATCCCATTCACTGCGCTGAGCGAGGGCTTTGCATTTTTTTATGAGATGAATATATGGAGAATTTTGTGGAATCGCATCCACCAGCAACCTTACCACCACTTCCGAGTCAACTTCCAAATGAACCTTCCTATGTCCACTATTCCAAGCAATTGCTAGTCCCCTAAGCACTCCCAAAAGTTCTGCCTTGGTACACGAACAAACACCACATTTGGTAGCAAACGCTTGAAATAATTCACCACGATGCCCTCGAATAACTCCACCCGCACCAGCTTGCCCAGGGTTCCCTTTCGACGCCCCACCGTATTAAGCTTGACCCAATTTTCACGAGGAAAATTCCATCTGACTAGTCTCAATTATTATCTATCTCACTATCTGCTATCGATTGTTTTATGAGAAATAGTTTCAATTTTCAAACAATCATAACAACTATATTTGTCTGTGTCAAAAAAATATTTGTCAAACGAAATCAAAAAAAATATTTGTCAAACGAAATTAACTAGTCAATTATTTTAAAACAAATAAAATGTAAACAATAACAAAAATTGGGAAGGCTTCTTAAAAGAAAAGGGAATTTGGAGCAGTATGACCCTAGTTATTTTTGTATGTATATGTCTTAAGTCTTAACCAATCATTTAATTCTACGATCATATCTTTTGTTTATTACGGAGTATGGCTCAACTTGAAATAACTATAAGATTTATTTGCCAATGAGCCCAGCGCTAAGCTAGAAACAAGTCTCAAGTTAGAACATAGCAAGTACAAGTGTACAACATTAACAAAGTGATGTACATTAAACACAATCATATTGCGATATGTTAAATGACAAACTTGATTAATTGATTAAGGTTAGAAAACTAGTTGTAGCTAATATATTGAGAGATATTGACGGTCTTGCATCATCATATATTCATATGTTATTATAAAATAATTTGTGAGCGCTTGATCTTAATGGTTATTGTCTTACTGATCTTATATTCTTATCCGTTTTAAATTGATAGTATCATATGTCATTTAATTAATATGTAATTCTTCAATTTTTTTTTTAAAAAAAACACTTAAAACATTGATGGTATTTATGGTTGTTATGATAATAAACATTGATGGTATTTATGTTATTTGCCTTGTTACAAACATTTTTAATTTATAAGGACCAAAATTTGACCAAAAATCCACAAATATTCCTCCTTTAAAGTCCCTTCCACTCTCGAAGTCATTATATGAAATTTCTTTCTAATGGTAGAGACAATTACCATAACCTGCCAAAAAAAAAAAAAAAATGGTTAGAATAAACATAATCTAAATATCCATATTTTTATTTTGTGTTGGATAATTTTTATTCTATTACCAAACAACCAGTTTTGTGTGTGGCCAGCCACATTGTGTGACCACTTATAAAAAAAACAAAGTAACTCATATAAAACTGACCAAGTAATCCCTGTAATACTAACTGAGTAACCCTATAACACTAACAAAGTAACCCCTTTAACACTGATCAAGTAACCCCTATTATTACACTAACGAAATAACCCCTGCCACACGGTGTATCCAGCCACATATAAGACTTTGTGATTACCAAAATACTTTACCTAAATAAATAATCATTAAGTCAAATCAAATTGTATTCGGCCGGGTCATTAGGTATGGCTTAGGAAAAAAAAAATTGAATCACATAATCAGATATAGTTTAATTTTGCCAAGTGTAGTTATCTATGTTTATTACTCCTTTCGTTTCATAATATTAGTCTCATTTAGAATCTTTTGACTATAAAAAATTAGAGGGAATCTTCTAAATTTCTCTTTATATATAAAAAATAGTCATATGAAATATAGTTTTATTCGTCTTAATGAGTACTTTATTAAAATATAACTTTTATAATTTTTAATAGAGTGAAATTAAAGATATTTGCGACCAAAGACTTACATCGATATACGTGAATGAGACTAACATTATGACACGGAGGGAGGGAGTACTATGTAGAAATGTAGTTTTGATGACACCTTATTCATCAACCTCCGTTAATTCACTAAAATAATTTTAATTACCAAAGATTTTCAAATCAAATCCACACCTCAAAAAGGAAAGATAATCAATAATACAATATATAGTAACATAATCAACAAAACATTTAATGAATAATTTAAATAACTTGTACGTTAGGCCCTATTCTCTTCACCTTAATTTTGAACTGAAATTTTTTTACTGAAGTGAAATTATTTGTGCTGAATTGAAATTATTTTTACTTAACATAGATTATTTTTGTGAGGTGAAGAGAACAGAGCCTTAGTGTATAGCATGTGTAGTAAAGTACGAGTAAGGCCCTGTTCTCTTCACCTTAAAAAAATAATATTAAGTAAAAATAATCTCAGTTCAGTAAAATAATCTCAGTTCAGTAAAAATAATTTCAATTCAGTAAAAATAAGTTTAGTTCAGTAAAATTAAGTTTTTTTAAAGAAAAATTATAATAAAAAATCAGTAAAAGAATTTCAGTTCAGCAAAAATAATTTCAGTTCAGTAAAATTAATTAAGTTCAGTAAAAATAATTTCAATTCAACAAAATTAAGGTGAACAGAACGGGGCCTAATTCATATCTTAATATAGCGATAACTTTTTAACGTCTTACAATAAAATAGTTACGCATTTCAAGACTTTGGAAATTGAAAAAAGAACTTACTAGGATTAGTGATGACAATTAGTCCAGAACCCCTGAAGTCACAATTTAATTGTTGGCAACCCTTTGCTCTGTAATAAAGATTCATAGCAATAGAAGCATGATTTATTAGATTATCAGGGAAGAAACAAGGACATCCTTGATGAAGAACACTGCAATCTACTTGAGAGCAAGCATAGTTTATGTTTGCTAATAATGTTGCATCATCTGATGATGGCTTTGCTATACACCATGTTTCCTGTTTCAATTATTTAATGCACCACAAAATATTAGAGATAATTAATAATCATAAAAAAAATGGGTATAATGTAAGGAATTGTTTTTTCCCTCAAAAAAAAAAAAAATGTAAGGAATTGTTTTTTTTTTTTTTTTTTTTTACCTGTATATTTGCCATTGCAAACATTTGACCTAGTCAACAAGAATACATTAATGGTTGATTAGTATAACGTTTTCAACATACAAAGGATATAGTCCATCATGATTTACTACTATAACAAATTGAAATCATAAACTGATTAAAAAAAATCTCCTATAACCCTGGAAATTGGATAACAAATTTCTGAAATTTTCTCCAAATTAAAAAATAGGAAAATTAATTTATTGAGTAATTCATAGCAAAACGTTAACCACGTTCAATAATTTTGTGTGTCCAGTCATATTATGCGACAAGTTGACACACACCAAAATACTGAACAGGTAATTTCCACCTAATTGTATAACCTTGGCCGTGGCCAGCCACTAAGCCAAGGTGAATAATTTTAACATCCAATATAAATTGAACTAGAAACTAGAAAGAGCAAAGGATAAAAATTAATCAAAATCTTAATAAATACTCCATTAAAAAAAAAAAAAAATGGTGCCGAAAACAATGATGATGGGAAAATGTACCTGAAACAGAGAACAGCAGAATGAGAAAGAGGAGAGAGAAAGTAGATTTAGCCATTTCTTTCTTTGTATCTTTCTGTACTCTACGAAGCTATGAATTTGACTAGTAGGTTGGTTTTTGTGAGAGAAATTAGATGATAAGAGATGAGATGTGAGGGGTTGAGAAGGAGAAGGTGGGTTTTATAAGGAGAGCGTAAATCAAAGTTAACGGCTATATTAAGCTTACTTATTTGATTCAATGAGTGTGCCGTTATTTGCCTATAAACGACTTTTTAGGTGGATTATATAATTACACTTTGTTTACCATTTACGAAGAGAGAGTAACTCATAAGTCTCATTATTTCACGTCATCTGGACATATGTAAAGCTATATAAATTTATTTTAATAAGGGTGGCTAATGCGCAATGCTTGTAGCTAGTTATCTTTGGGGAGCTTTTTTTTTTTTTTTTTTTTTAAGATTTGGGGAGCTTTTTTAATTTAGTCTTATATCACAATTTTAGTTGTTGGTAGAATGAACTAATGAAAGATATAAATAAATATTTTTAGGAGAATAAATGTAAGCAAATTATTGTTAAGAGTTTTAACAAAGACAATTAACATTAACAAAGTTAAATAAGTATATAAACATTTGAGAAGGTATTGTGTCAGTACAAACTGACGAAATGCGTTTCGCCAGTTCGGACTGACAAAATGCAGAAATTTGATAACTTCAATTGATGGAATGATATCCTCTATTGGCTGGATGATAACCTCTATTAGTTATATTGTATTCTTTATTGGCTGGATGATATTTCTAGTTTTCTACTACGTGGATGATACCCTCTATTGGCTGGATGATATTTCTAGTTTTCTACTACCTGGATGATACCCTCTATTGGCAGGATGATATTCTATATTGGTTGGATGATATCCTCTACTAACTTATGATATCTTTTATAAGCTGGATGATATTTTTACTGCCTTGATGATATCCTCTATTGGCTGGATGATATCCTCTACTAATTGGATGATATCCTTTATTAGATATATGATATCCTTTATTGACTGGATGATAATTCTACTACCTAGATATCCTCTATTGGTTGGATGATATCCTCTATTTGCTCGATGATATCCTCTATTAGTTGGATGATATCATATAGCCAGTAGAGGATATGTATAAATTATTGGAGGATATATAAATTATTTGATGGAGGATATGTATAACTTGTTTGATGATATGTATAATTTGTTTGATAATATGCACAACAATGGTGGAACCTCCATTGAAGTGCTCGTACAAAGGTCATGGGTTTAACATAACTTGCTCATTTCTCAGCCAAAATACATGCATATGTTATCAAAATGCTCACAATTCAACATACACTCATATGGGACAATCAATTTCAACAATTATAAATCACATAAGAAAGCTAGCCCAAATTTGATTTTTGGGCATTTTTCGGAAAAAAAAATCGAGAATTAAACTCTCTCTCTTCCACCATGAATGACCTCGCTTCTCTCCTTCGCCATTGATGTCGTCATTGTCATTGTCATCGTCATTGTCGCCTACAGGGGGGACACCATTGTTGTCATCATCGTCATCGTTGTCTTTATCGTCATCGTCATCTCCTCAGACTGACGAAGCCGCACCCAATACTTTGTGTAAACATCTTAGCTTTATGCATGTATAGTGTACCATTAAAGTATAGGTTGTCTGAATAGAAATTTTGGTGTACTATTATGCATGGAGTGTTAATTTTTGTCATCATATTTTCCACCCTCAGATTCCCATTATTTACAAATATGTCATCCTATTTGCATGCCAAATACGTAGGCTCTATGCGCCAATAATTCTCCGGGAGTCATGGGAGGTCATTTATTATTGTGATAGTCAAAATTAGATCAATTTCCTAGGATTATAGAAGCTTGAAATATAATTTCAAAGCAATGTTAAATAGTGTAACTCAAAAAAAAAAAAAAAAAAAACATTATCCTTGCATTTAGTCGGAAAAAAAATTTAAGAAAAAAGTGACACATATACAGTGATCACATCAATAACGGTTGTTACTTTAATATTATTTATTTATAGATTTAGAGGTTGCATGTTCAAACCTGCCGTTGAGTGGGTGACGTGTCATAATAAGAAGTTAAATGGATGATTGTGGCGTAATGAAGGGGTATATGTGACACATCGACTTTCTAAGGTTCGTCTTTTAGTATAGATTTAAATCTTTTAAAGGGTAGGGATATTTATTTTGGTAAGGGTAGAGATATTTATTTTGGTGTCCAGCCGATTCATCCTTTAATTTGGATTCGAGCTAAGTTTTGAGTGGTGTCCCTCCCAATTATTGTTACGGGGGATCGAACACACGTTCTCCATACCAAGTGTAGCCTCAACCACCATTGCACCAACAATCAATTGGTAGGTAGAGATTTTGTCATATGTCATCTACCTAGTTGAATCTATTTCTTTTAAATATAATGAAACATCTACTTTCCCTCTCATATTTTAACTAGACTAGATGAAATATCCATTGACTTGTGTCCGGCTCACTATGAATTATACAATATCTTCTCTAAAAACTAATTAAAATGGATTATAAGGGTATATGAATAAGTTAGTAATGCATTCCTACAAAGTATTATGAGAATCAAGGTTAGCCTAATGGTTAGAGCCTTAGAGGTCCTCCTTCCATCCCTGTAAAAGGGGTTTGATTCTCATCCCAAGCAAGTGGGATTCCTAATTTTCTCCCAATTATAATGTTATTCTCCTTACCTTAAAATAATATAAATAAATAAAGTCCTAGGAAGTATTACAAGTCTCATCACTACCCAAACAAGTCAATGGACTAAATTTTGGCAACACCGATGTGGTCATGCTCCTTGCTAATTTCCATATCATGTTAAGATTTGTTGAATAATTTTCAATTTTCACATTAGGTTTAGTTTTCAACGACAAACTACTGGATCTTATTTGTTGGATCGCAAACTTTATAAAAGGATGTGCTCAAATTTATACGGAGTAATAATTTAAATAAGAAGGTAAAGGCATTGGGAAAACAAAAATAAAAGGAAGGAAAGTATGAATTGAGATTCTCTAAGCACATTCAAGTTGTAAGGATACATGACATTCTTCTTTGTTTCCTTCTATATTTATATGTCTAAAGTATGCAAGATAAATACAAATGTATCCTTCTTTTTGGGAACTTGTACTTGATACTCACCCTTGATGTAGGTAGAATCGTGCGGCGAGTAGACTTGATCAACTTCGGCAATAACATGTATATCAAACTCGAACTAGACTTGATTAAACCCGACCCAATGACTCAAATAAAGGGCGGGTCACTAGCATATCAATAAAAAATTCAAGTAGATTAGGTCAATGTTAGACTATTATGGCCATGTGAGTTAGGCTAGTGTCAATGCCGAATGCAAATGTAAAGTGTGTTGTTTGCAAGCCAAGATTTTAAAAAGTTGACGAGTGTAGACACCTAAAATTGTCTTCCCATAATCAAACCCGATGATGAACAACCTTTCACCGTCATTATTGGTCGGGTTGAGTATTTAATCTTGAAGTGCTTAAACCAACCCAATTCCTAGCTCATTTCCCAAATCATAACTTGTTTTCCTCTTTTCATGTCTTTAAACCCAAAATAATTCATTTCGTGTCTCTTAAAATTATTCATTTCGTGTCATTTTTATAAAAGCATTTATACTAGTTTATTTTGGTCCATAATCTGGGTCCAATTATTTAATATTTGGATGGGGATTGAAAAGAGCTTTCCAATGGTATATTATAAGCCCAAATCGGAGTTATAACGAATAAGTTATGGCCAAAATACTAAACTGAATCCAAACCGAACCTAAGCCCACCTTACCTACGACCCAATGATCATGTGGAGGGTCCAAAGTATTTAATCCCATTCCTAAACCAATTAAGATTAATTGGAAGCTTCTATAAGTTTCTAAAAGATCTTAATTATCCTTTTGAAAAGATAAGATAAAAGAGGTCGAAATTAAATAAAACTCTTCTTTTTGAAAGTCCTAATCCTATTCGAATTGAAATACGTTCAAAGATAGTCAGATATTATTTTCGTGCCTCCTAGTTTTTATCTAGATCTTACATGGTTGGATAGCCTTTGAAATTATCTTTCCAATGATATATTATAATATTAATTCCGAGCTATAACGAAAAAGATATGAGCGAAATACGAAACTCTATCCAAAACTGACACCGTCTTACTATTTCGGCCATATCTTTTATTTTAAAAAATATTTTTAATCTGATTCTAATTGGGTTAAAAAGTAGACTTCAAGAGTTTTCCAACGACATATCATTTATCATATTCCGATTTCTGCATCAAAAGATATGATAAAAACAAAAACCGTAAAACTGCTGTCTATCGCAAGAGTTTTATTCCGATTCGAACTCCATCTTTTCTTGATTCTTTGACCCTCTTTTTTCCCTATAAATAGAAGTCATATCACCCCCTTTTTTAATCATCAACAAGCTTTATCACCAAATCATTCTCTTTTCCTCTCTTTTACACCAAAAATCATTCTCTTCCCTCCCTTTTTCATATTCTAAGCCTTAAACCTATATTCTTAATTAATCACATCATTCTTCCCTTAAGCACTCCAAGGAATCCATACCTAATCCGAAGTTCTATACTCAATTCAAGGCGTGAAAGGTATAATTAACTGAGGGTTTGGACCAAATCAACTATAGTTTTTATTTAATTTAATTTCAATTTGATTTATTTTATTGAAGTTACCAACAGTTTATTCATGATGTAGTAATTCAAGGAAACACAGAAAGTGAATAATAAATCACTTAATTACTCTTATTTTTATTTTTATTGTTTGTATCATGATTAGGATTATTATTTGATTTGACTAACGATTATTGTTGAATTGCTTCCAATGTTAATGTTATTCTATATATTGTTATTATGATCACCATGTTGCATGTTAAAGGGAATATGTAATTGAAAATCACGACTAATAAGATAATTTGGACGACCGGTTTAGGTTCTTTTTTAATCTTGTTGTTTAATGAAGTGATCACAATATATTAGAATTATATGTTGCATTAAAATTCAACCAATTTAGCTTAATAATAGTTTGGAGCAAATTGAATCTTTGTTTGCATGCCTTTGAGATCGCAGGAATTACTTTTCACAATAAGAATCGAGTAGAGGCCAACACGGGCGAATGTGACTCCATGACTCACTTCGTACCATCATCCCCGATCCTCCTTTCGTGGTTCCGAACCATATGGAGTTAGTAATCTCATGGATTATGAATGGGGTGTAACCTTCACGGGTCAATCGTTGTTGCCTATCGTTGTCCCTTTTCGTGGTTGCCTTATAATGATCCGTGAACGGTTTACAAGTTCTTTAAAAACTTGTTGGCGGCTCCCTACTTTCCTTGTCCCTAATCGTTGTCCCTAATCATAATGTCAATTCCCACTTCCTATGAGTGCCAAACATATTCACAACATGCTTAATGTAGGCGCACTTCAAACGACGCCTACAATGAGCCATAATCTTTAAGTTAAGAAGACTGGAAAGGGCGCACCTCTAGTGTACCAGCTATCCTGCCCATGGTAAACGTAATATTAACACTTCTTTCAATTTTTTAGTTGTTACACTTTTATTTTCTCGGTCTCGTAGACAATTTTTTAAGAGATGAGATATAGAGAGAAAAATGAAAGGAACCAATATATGACAGATTACATGAAAAGTGTTGCAATGAACTAATTAACAATTTCCAAATTAAGAAAGTGTAGCAACTAAAAAGAAACGGAGGAAGTACTCCCTTCGTCTCCTTTTGTTTGTCACTTTTGAAGGAAAATCACGGGATTTAAGGTGGATAAAGTCAAGTAATGAAAGTATATGGGAAAGTGAAATTTTCAACCAATATAATATAAAAATCATAGGAAATAGACATTTTAATTAATAAACTAATTAAAGTACATGGGAAAGAGAAACTTAGATATTCAAGAGAAGGGGTGAAAGTTTGGTTTGCGGTTTGAATTATAGCCAAAACCAAATCCAATCAGAATTAATTCGGTTTCGAAAATTTCAGTCTGAATCCAAATCGAATAAAGATTCGATCCAATCCAATCCAAACCGAGTTAATTCAGTTTTTCAAATTAGAATCCAATCCAAACCGAAATTTATTCCCTTCTTTTGCAACATTCAAACCCGAAACCCGAACTTCACCCGAAAAACTCCTACAATCATTCAACCTCTTTTTGTTAACTACATTCTTTGTGAGAGAGTGAGATATTAAGAAAGGAGAATTAGCTTTTTTTTAGTTTATATAAGAAAGGTGAAAGGGGTTGGATACTTTTTTTAAAAAAATGATCTTAAAGTAATGGGTCGACGAAATTCGGTTTATTCGGTTTTTGGTTTTTTAAAACCCCAAACCGAATCCAATCCGTAATTAATATTTTTTCATTTATCCAAACCGAATTACTAATTCGATTTGGTTTTTGGTTCAGTTCGGTTTCAATCCGAACTACTTTCACCCCTATTCAAGAGTGTAAAACATTAAATTAGTCAAAAGTTGGCACAATTTTTATGACAAATGTTAGGGTAAAATAGGAAAAGAACTTAATAAGGACAAAAAAAAAAATAAGGGTATAAAGTCTTTTTTATATATTTTAATAATTATGAAAATATGAAATGTGACAAATATTTTGGATCACCTAAAATAGCATAAGTGACAATCAAATGGGGACCAAGAGTGTATCTTATTAATAACACCACACAACAAAATTTCGTGTATATAGCGACTGAAATTACCGACCGAATGAAGGTGATAATGGTCACTAATTTCAAATTTACCGATCGATTCGGTCAGGAATTACCGACCGCTATTAATTCGGTCGGAAAATACCAACCCAAATAGCGACCGTCGTTCATTTCAGTCGGTATTTACCGACCAACGTTAATTCAGTCGATAAATCTTTTAAAATGGTCGGTAAAATTTTACCGATTGACTATTTAGTCGGTAATAAATATTACGACCAATTCTTTACTGGTTGGCTGTTACCGACCGATTTCAGTCGGTAAAACTTTTAGCAACTGATTTTAAAGATTTATGGACCAGCAAATCGGTGGGTGAAATAATGGTATTTTCTTGTTGTGCCACTCTTTATTTATATAAGTGAAGGGGAGGGTGATGATCGATATCCTCGTAAAAAAGGGACTTGCCTCATAAATTAGTTTTCCTAGAACAACTATAACACAAAGAACGTTTTGTTGAAATAAATAAGTTTCCCAAACAACACATTGTTTTTCATGTAAGAGTTGTATTGTGACTTATATGTAAGGACAAATATTGTCACATAGGAATCTGTTAGTTCGTCTTGATATCTAGTTTAGTAGCTCACTATATTAACTTTTCATATAGTAATTTTTATCACCAATATGAATTTAGGTTTTAAATGTGCTTTATAAAGCTTATTTCCTCTTCATGTTGTAAACTAAAAGGATAGAGGATGTATATATGATATGTGCAATAAAAATAATTGAATATGCACTTACCAAGCTTAGTTTAGTCTAATGTGAAAGAGTGTACCTCTCAATCTTGAGGTTAGAAATTCATTGTTCAGTACATATGGATGCTTTAAGGGTTGGGATCCTTTTATCCTTTATTTCCCTCTCACTTTTTCAAGTATCCGACCCATAAATAGTTAATAGTGGACCTAAAAACTGTGAAGGTTGGCGTCTAATCAGGGTTCCTATCCCCACTTTAATTATGTATTTATGCATTACTAAAAAAAAAGGAATTTCGGATAAATTAAAAATCAGTTCATATATAACTTAATACAAACTTGACTACTCTCAAACAATGTAATGTTATTGAAACTAAAAACAAAAACATAAATAAAGAGAGACGACCTAAAATAGCAAAAATTTTGGCCTAGAAAACCTTAAGGTTTAATATTGACTTGGTTGAGAAAAAAAAGCAGGTTTTCTTTCAATAGTATATATTGCATGTTAAATAAGTTTTAGTCAATAGAAATAATTCCGTTACATCAATTTATACTATATAAAAAGGTATGTAGTGTTACACGTCATTTATTAATTAAATGATTTAAACTTTGGTAAGAAATCTGAAAAGAGATTTTTCTAACGGCATTGTTAAGCAATTTAAGGAAATTTTTAACGGTAACTTTTTAATATTTATTATGGAAAAATTGCTGGAAATAATCCCACCTTTTGAGCTTCCGCGATTAATAATCCCACCTTTGGGATTCTTTTTAATAATCCCACCTTTACCCCCCGATCTTTTTTAACAGTCCCTACAAGTTACCTTACTTGTTGTAGCCGGTTTTAGTCCTATGTGGCTTACAACGGTTATATTCCTTTTAAATTTTCTTTTTTTTTGCTTTTCACGTCCCTTAAATGTTGGGTCTTCTTCTTCTTTCTCTATTTTTAATAGAAATTGAACTCCATTGTTGCTCTGAATCTACACTTTGAAATTCCTCTTTTCTTTCTGGAGTTACAACAATGGGTAGTAGGAAGCAGATTGGGTCAAGTGGTTCAACTTCGTGTAGGTCATTTGGTTGGTCTTCCCCAAAACTGAAGTGCAGATGCGGGGTGGAAGCTATAATTCGGACAGTGAGGAATGGTGATAACGCGGGTATGAAGCTCTACGGTTGCCCCAAATGGCCTGTAACTTTCATGGGTATTGTCAATTTTTTGTTTATACTTAACTAATGGGAATTTTGACTTTTACCACCTTCAAATAACCACTTAATTGAATTTACCACCTCCAAAAAAAAAAAAAAAAGATTTACTTTACCACCAACAAAAATTCCAAAACTTTGATTTTACCACCAACTAACGGATTCCGTCCATGAATCCGTTAGTAGGGCCCACCTTTTTGATGTTTCTTCTTCATCTTCCCCGATTTCCATATCAACCCAACCGGCAACAAAATTAACTCACCGTGGTTGGTCGGAATTTCGTGTGGGGCAAGGGAGGGGTCGAAATTTGGTGTAGACTAGGGAGGTGGTCGGAATTAGGTGGTGGTTAGGGTTTTAGGAGTGCAGATTGGTGGTGGCTAGGGTTTTAAGAGTTGTTGGAATTAGGGGGGGCTATATGGGTGGTTGGAATTTGGTGCTAGGGTTTTGAGGTCGGAAATTGGTGGAGAGGGGGGTCAAAATCGATGCGGTGGCTGTGGCTGTGCGGTGCGGTTGGGGGGTTTCGGGGGTCCTTGGCCAGGTGCGGTGGTAGTGGTTAGGTGGTGGGTTGGTCGTAGCGATGACGTGGTGGCTAGGGTTTTGAGGTCGGAAATTGGTGGAAAGGGGGTCGAAATTGGTGCGGTGGCTGTGGCGGTGCGGTGGTAGCTGTTAGGTGGTGGGGTTGGTTGTAGCGGTTAGGTGGTGGGGGCTGGTAGCGGTTAGGTGGTGGGGGCTGGTCGTAGCGGTTAGGTGGCGGGGCTGGTCGTAGCCGGTCCGGTGGTGGGGGTCCCGACGGTGGTAGCAACCACCGGTTGATGGATGAGGATTTTAAAATTAATTTTTGTTTTTTTTTTTAATTTTTGTTTAAAACTTACCCAATAATATGGCGATACGTGTGCAAGGTAGGCCCCACTAACGGATTTATGGACGGAATCCGTTAGTAGGAGGTGATTGGTGGAAAAATTGATGTTTTATTTTTTTATGAGGTGGTAAAGTAAATCTTTTTTTTTTTTGGAGGTGGTAAATTCAATAAAGTCGTTATTTCAAGGTGGTAAAAATCAAAATTTCCCTTAACTAATTGATGTAAGAAAATTCAATTGGGAAAATCAAATTAGGGTTTTGAAAGTTAAATGATTTAGGGGTTTAAGTATATTTTTTATTTTTACAAGAAGGTGATTGTGGATACTTTCAGTAGGTTAATGGTAACCCTAAGGACCTAGAAGATCTACGATTCCAAGTTTTTGAAAGAGATACACAAGTTGCTGAAAAAGAGATTGAAATTGATTTTATGAAGGAGCAGTTGAAGAAAGTGGAGAAGAATTTGGGAATGAAGGAGGATGAGTTGAATGATACAAAGATGGAGCTTTGTCACACAAGAATTGAACTGATGAAGGCTTCAAGGAATGAAAAAAACTTCTCCATTGCTCTGTTTGTGTCATGGATCTTTTTTGCTTTTCTTTTAGTGTATTTGAAGGCATGACAGTAATGTTATGCGTATGGTAGTTGGTTAGAATGAGTTTAGGTTGGGAAATGAATGTACTCTATGCTGGTGTTACATGTATGGTCAAAGAACCTTATGCTTAAGCAAGATATGTATGCTGAATTAGTTTGATTAATAAAGGGAAGTTATTTGGACAGAAAAACATCCAAATATCCAATTGAAATGAACACATTGAAGGAAGTTGTTTCACTGAACATATATCACATAACAATTCATTTGTCCAAAATACACAAAATGAGCCCTGACATCGTTAATGGCATGACATTGTAATATGTAAGTTGACTTTTATAAGTCACCATGCCTTAAAATACTGTTTCCAAAAGCAAAAGGCTACAATAACAAAGTTTTGCCTACACACTAAATTCGTCTGTTACACCAAAAGTGAGGATCAGTTGATCCCACTACTTTGTTCACTACTGAGTTGGTTGATGTAAGGTAGAGGCTTGACTTCCTTGGCTGCACTAAAACCAATCCATTGCTGATCTTCCTCTTCTGGGGTTTCCTTGGTTCTGATAATAATAAAAAAAAAACCCACAAATATTCAGGAGATTAACATGAATCACAGTTGTTGCAAGTTGTTGCAAATAAAATGACAGTAAACTATGATTGACACCATAAAGCAACTCACACTGGTCAATGCAGATCCATCTGGTGCAATGTACACACCTACACCAATTGGAACTTGGTGCCTTCCTCTACCCTTGCCCCTTGCCCTACCCCTACCTCTCCCTACAGCATCTGAACCCCTACCCCTGCCTGCAGCATCTGAACCCCTACCCCTTCTTGTAGTAGAATTTGAACCCCTTCCCCTTCCTACAGAATCATCTATCCCTCTTCCTCTCCCACCAACTCTATCAGCATTTGCAATAGCAACCCTAGTCCCCCTTCCACCCCTAGATCCTCTTCCATCAATATTGTTCTTCCTCCTCTACCAAGTATGGTAGGCTATGCAGTTAGAGAGTGGTGTGTTGTTGCTTGAGCTGCATGTGTTGATGCTGCTGTTGGTTGAGCTGCAGATGCAGTCTGAGAAGTAGCCGCAGCATCCTTCCTAGGCCTAACTCTAGACCTTTTTGTAGGTGGCTCAGATGGCTGCACACTGTCTTTGTTAGGGCACTTTCTTTTATTATGCCCCTTAGTTTTGCAAACTGAACAGGTCATTTCAATCCCTGTCCTAGTCAAGGTGCCAGACTTTTTGGGGTTCTCATATGGATCTTTGATTCGATTCTTCCTTGGCCTCCCTGGACCAATTTTAATAGGTGGAGGATCAAGTGGCATGGACACTGTTTAGGGTAATTTTACCCCGCCAAGTGGCCCAATCAGAGGGCGACACGTGTCAACCCCAGGATGGTCCAAAGTGGACCATCCCTGCCCGACACGTGTCATCCCAGATATTTGGGAAAATGTCGGCCTTCAGGCCCAAATCCCGAGAAAGCCGTAGAACGGCGCAGCCCACCAATGATTAGGGTTTGATACCCTAATCAGGGGCACAATTCCCAATGACCCTATAAATAGGGAGATTCCCTTCTTTTGGAGGGGACGTTCACATTTTTGAAGGTATTCATTGAAAACCGTCCCTTTGATAGAGACAACTGAGCTTGGAATCCAAGCAGATCCCCACCTTAATTTCCGCACCTTTTACTCTACTTCAAGTTACTAACTTGAGCGTTGGAGGCGGAGCACCATCCAACCGGTGTCTCCGTTAATTTTGCAGGTACAGAGCCGGCAGGATCAGTCTTCGAGTTGTAACTCTCCCGAGGGACAAAAAACCCCAAAACATTTGGCGCCGTCTGTGGGGAGAGTACCTCAAGATGGTTCAAAACTCTGTACCGATTCTCAATTCTACCTCTCTACGTCCGGGTACCCAGACGGGTAACTTGGATGACTTGCAACCGGTTATTCAACCGATCGGGTACGAAATTCCCCAGCCTCCACCTCAGCCTCAGCCAGAGGTATTCACTGAGGAGGAGGATGAGGAGGAAGATAATGATGTTGAGACTTACATCTCTAGGGATGGATCTCTCATCTCTAAATCTATTCGTTCCAGGGATCAACTGGAGCGAAATGAAGACCAGGCGGGCCCAAGCAGGCGCCCACCTGGAAGGCCAGACGGGGAAACCCAGAAGGCCAAAGGTCAAGCCCCAGTCACCCGAGATGAGCTCATGAGATTCATGATCTCTTTCAAAGGTGAAATCAAGGCTATGATCAACAAAAACAAGGCAGGCTCTAGCAAGAGTCAGCCGGCTAAAAAGACTCCCACTTCTGGAAAGAAGAAGAAGCCGGTCGAGGACAGGCAGCCAACTCCTCATCCAAAGGAGAAGGTAGCCGCAACACTTGACTGGTCTAAGATTCTGATGCCCCGGCGACCCCAGCCGGAGGCACAAAATGCGTCTACCTTTGATGCACGACAAGTCATCGATCGAAGGAGGCGGCAGCAGTCTGAGTCAGCTTCCACTTCGAGCTTTCCAGACAGCTTCAAGCAAGTTTCTGCAAGGAACTCTGTGTCCTTGCATGAGAGTCGGACAGGCGGTAAAACCGTCAACACCGAACCTCAGCTGATGATAGGGTCTATACCATACGCACCCCAGGCGCAGTATGGGCAATATGGCCTCCAGTTCATGCAGCCACCTCCTTTTGGAGGTCAGGCGGCATATACTCCTGCCCAGCCTCTGGACTGGCAGCTTCGGCTAATGAGGCTAGGCGAACAGCCGTCTGCCTTTGCAGCCAATATAACCGAGGCGACTCAGCCGACCAAGGTTAAGAATGTTTTGGTGGGCACCTATGATGGTACCACCAACCCGGAAGACCACCTGATGGCATATACCAACCTCATGTGCTTACAGGGGTGGGACGATGCCACCTGGTGTCGTTGTTTCCCGGCTACACTGAAGGGCATTGCCCAGCAGTGGTTTGGCAACTTACCAGCCGGTTCTGTTGATAGCTTCAAGAGGCTAGCCTTCTTGTTTGCTACCAACTTCTCAATGAACATCCCTGCCAAGAAAACGAGCCTTGATTTGAGCACCGTTAGGCAGGGTGAGAGAGAAGGGCTGCGCGCCTATGTCAGGCGGTTCAACCTGGTTAGAATACAGATCCAGGGGCTGTCTGACGAGGTAGCATTCACAGACTTTTTCAAGGGTCTGAGAGACGGGTCGGCTTTTAAGTTCGACCTTGTCAGAAAAGGGGCATTTACGCTACAGGCGGCCCTGAGGGAGGCGGAAAGCTATATACAGGCTACCGACCTCTGCACGCCTGGTAGCCAGTCAGACTCCAAGAAGTCTGACAAATAGAGAGACATCCGGCCAGCTCAGCCGGGTAATAAAAAAGAAAAGAGCGGAAAGAGAAAAGAAGTCTGGGCGGTCAGCGATTCTGAGCAGCCGTCCCAGAAGAAGAAGAAAGAGGTTAAACCGTACGTCCCCAAGTACGAGTTTAACAAAGACCGCAACTCCATCCTCATGGAGGTAAAGGACCGGCTGTCCATTGAGAAGCCGAATCCAATGAAGAGCTCCGTCCAGTCACGGAACAAAAATAAATATTGCCAGTTCCATGAGGAGGTTGGCCATGACACCAACGACTGCTTTAGTCTGCAGCGGACGTTGGACCGTCTGGCTGACAAAGGGCTTTTAAAGTCCTACATTTCTAAGTCCCCAGTCGGGGCAAAAAAGAAGAGCGGGGGTCAGTCCTCCAAGGCTACCCAGCCGGCTAGTAGTTCGGATACAGATAAGGATCCGGTCTACACTATAGCAGGCGGATTTTCATGTGGTGGCCCTACCATCCGGGGCACCAAGAGCCATCTTCGAAAGATGGACAAGGATGATGATGAGCAGGCGTCTGCCTCCTCTACCTTCCCAGACGTCCTCATAACTGAGAAGGACAGGGGCAGCGTCCGCCGTCCGCATGACGACCCGGTCGTCATTGAATGTAAGGTTGCCAACCAGCTGGTTGGACGGATCCTTATTGACACCGGCAGCTCGTCGGACATCATCAGCCTCCGGTGCCTGCAGAAGCTGAAGTACAACACCAGCAGCATGCATCCGGTTACCCACCCCTTAGTTGGTTTTGGGGGTGGGATGGTCTACCCAGCCGGCAGAATTGATTTGCCCATCCGGCTGGGAGAAAAAGGCCAGGGACGGCATGTTGTCGTCAGGTTCTTGGTCGTGGAGGAGTTGAACGCCTACAATATTATCCTTGGTAGGCCAACCCTCAACGAAACCAAGGCGGTGATCATCCCGTCTCTCATGCTTGTCAAGTATGAGCGGGATGATGGCTCTGTTGGTTCCCTGAACGGGGATCAGAAGACGGCTCGGGAGTGTTATCTCTCAGCCGTTAAAGATACTGTGGCCTCAGACGGCCAAGGGAAGGAACCAATAGACCTTGACGCTGTCAAGGATGCCAACCCTGCCCCACCAGCCGTTGGTAAGAAGAGAAAAGCGCCTCTGCTGGTGGAGGTGAAAAAAGAGAAAAAATAGCAATCACTGGCCGGCGAACGGTCAGACGAGCTCCGTCCCCAACCGGCTGGAGAACACATTGATCTCGTTCTGGACGACAACCGTCCAGAGCGGACGGTGAAGGTTGGGACGGCTGCTAATGCTGCCCTGGGTGCAGACTTGCACCTTCTGCTGAAAGAATTCAAAGACATCTTTGCCTTTGAAGTGGGAGAGATGCCAGGCGTCAGCCCGGATCTCGCTGTCCACAAACTCGCCGTGGATCCCAAAAAGAAGCCCACCTGACAAAAGAAAAGAAACCATGGCGAGGAAAGAAGTCAGGCGGCAGCTGCCGAAATCAAAAAGCTGCTAGACGCCAGGCTCATTCGGCCCTGCAATTTCCCCGACTGGGTGGCCAATGTGGTCCTTGTTAAGAAACCGAATGGGACCTGGCGCATGTGTGTTGATTACACAGACCTCAACAAGGCGTGTCCAAAGGACAGTTACCCGCTTCCAAAGATCGACAGTCTGGTCGACTCTACAGCCGGTCACGCCTTGATGAGCTTCATGGATGCCTACTCCGGCTTCCATCAGATACCCCTCTGGAAAAAAGATCAAGAGAAGACGGCCTTCGTCACTGATTTGGGGTTATTCTGTTATACTGTGATGCCGTTTGGCTTGAAGAATGCGTCTGCCACCTTCCAACGAATGATTAATACGGTCTTCATCAATCAACTTGGGAGGAATGTGGAGGCGTACATTGATGACATGATAGTCAAATCCAAGCAACAGGCGGATCACCTTGCTGATCTCCGAGAAACATTCACCACCCTCAGGCGGCATAAGGTCATGTTAAACCCCAAGAAATGCGTCTTTGGTGTTGAGTCTGGGAAGTTTCTCGGATTCCTGATTGATCAAAGGGGGATAGAGGCTAACCCCGAAAAGATACAGGCGGTAATTGACATGAAGTCACCCCGTTCTGTCAAGGAAGTCCAGAGGCTGACTGGTTGCCTGGCCGCCTTGGGGAGGTTCCTCAGCCGGTCAGGTGACAAATGCCTTTACTTCTTCCAAGCAATCAGGAAGAAGACCAGGTTTGAATGGGGAGACGATGCTGAGACGGCATTCCAGAAGCTAAAAGAGCATTTGCACTCTCTGCCTAGGTTGGTCAGTCCTCTACCTAGGGAGACGTTGTATATGTATTTGGCCGTCTCAGACCATGCTCTCAGTGCCGTTCTCCTTGCGGAGCGAGACGGTGTTCAGCTCCCGGTTTACTTCATTAGCCATGTTCTTAAAAATGTTGAACTCCGGTACCCCCTGGTTGAAAAATTTGGCTTTGCTTTGTACATGGCATTCAAAAGATTGAAGCCTTACTTTCTGGCTCATCCGGTGGTAATTTACACCGACCAGCCACTCAAGCGGCCAATGTCTACCTTGGAGTCATCCGGAAGAATGCTAAAATGGGCTATTGAAATGCAAAGTCTTGAAATCATTTACGAACCAAGAAAGGCAGTGAAAGGTCAGGCGTTTGCCGACTTCATTGTGGAAATGACCCGTCCGGTGGCTCCGGATAATCTTGATCAGGTTTGGAAAGTGTATGTAGACGGGAGTTCTACGAAGAGCGGCTGTGGTGCAGGCGTAATTTATGAGTCTCCTGAAGGGGACAGATATGAGTATGCACTACGGTTCAATTTTCAGGCCTCGAACAATGAGGCGGAATATGAAGCCCTGCTAGCCGGAATCCGTATGTGTAAGGCGGCAGGGGCAACAAAAATTGACGCCTACTCAGATTCGCAGTTGGTCGTTAGCCAGTATCAGGGAGCATATGAGGCAACTCACCCGGCTATGATCAAATATCTTCAGGCGGTCAAAGAAGAGGCTGGGTCACTTGAGGAGTTCCGGCTGAATCAAGTGCCCAGGTCTGACAATAACCAGGCGGATGCGCTATCAAAGCTTGCATCTTCCGCCTGCCATGATACGCCTTGGTCAGTCTTCTGGGAAGTACTTGAAAAAAGAAGCATCTTTGAAGATCCTATTGGAGTCCTAGACCGAAGCTCCACCTGGATGGATGGCATCCGGGCGTACCTCTCAGACGGCACGCTCCCTGATTCGCCACAGGAGGCAGCCGTTCTGAAAAAGCGAGCTGCAAGCTTTGAGTTGAGAAATGGAGAACTCTTCAAGGCGGGGTTTCTTAAGCCTCTATTGAAGTGTGTAACCCCAGAGAAGGGGAAGGAAGTTCTCGAAGACTTGCACTCGGGGTTCTGCGCCTCCCACATAGGCGGCAGATCTCTAGCCGTCAGAGCCAGGCGGCAATACTTTTGGCCTACTCTAGAGGCAGACGCCAAGGAATTGGTGAGAAAATGTGACAAGTGCCAGAAATTTGGCAAACTTATTCACCGCCCGGCTACTGATCTGACGGTCATCCATAGCCCAATTCCGTTTGCAAAATGGGGCATGGACATTTTAGGTCCTTACACGCCTGCACCAGGCGGTAAGCGTTATATCTTGGTGGCTGTGGATTACTTCACCAAGTGGGTAGAGGCTGAGGCGGTAAAGAATATCAAGACATCAGACGTCATTTCCTTCATCTGGAAGAATGTCATCACCCGGTATGGGGTACCTATGTCCATGGTGTTTGATAATGGCCCTCAGTTTGAGACGCCTCAGCTAAAAACTTGGTTGGGAGATCAAGGGATCTCAACCTGTTTCGCATCAGTCGGCCGTCCCCAAGCAAACGGCCAAGTTGAAGCCTTCAACAAGCTGATCTCAGACGGCATAAAGAAGAAAATTGAAAGAGCCGGTGGCTTATGGGCTGAGGAATTAATCCATGTCCTATGGGCCATCCAGACAACAGCAAAGGGGTCAACCAGAGAAACCCCATTTCTCATGGTTTACGGTGCTGAAGCCGTCTTGCCCATTGAACACTATGAGCAGACTCTCAGAGTCATGTTATATGATGAAGAGGCAAACTGGGAGGCAATGCGCCTGGCATTGGATTCACTTCCAGAACGTAGGGGCAATGCCGCCTTGCGTCATGAGATTTACCGTCTGAGAATGACAAGAGCCTACAACAAGAGAGTACACAGGCGTCCCTTGAAAGTGGACGACCTAGTGTTACGGAAAATGGAGGCAACCGGTAGGGCTAATGAGCTTGGAAAGCTAACTCCTAATTGGGAAGGCCCCTACCGGATTTATGAAGAAGTAAGAGACGGCACCTATCGCCTGGAAACTCCAGACGGCAGGCGCCTGCCTAGAACTTGGAATGTAGATAATTTGAAAAAATACTACTTCTGAGATTTTGTAAATTTTGTAAACAAGAAGCACATTAATGAGAAGTTGCTTTCTGTTATCATATTTTGTTTCCCGTCGGAACCCAGACGGGTCACCTGTTTGTTTTTCTGAGTTTGACACTTGAAAATTGAATTAACGTCTGATTGACGAAGAGGCCAATGGCCAGATAAGTAAGCTAAGCATAGAAACGCTTAGTGGCTACACAGCCGGTCTATAACAAGACCAGAGGCCTATGGCCGGATGGCTACTTCGACCTAAATTCGCCTGTCCCAACATGGACAAAGGCGTCCGGCGACACCCCTCCGGGTGCAATCGTCGCAGAGAGAAGCCAACCTGCTTACTCTACGTACCTATGCAGGCGGCCACAATTGGATGGCTGAATCAGCCATCCATAGCCGTCTGACCTGAGCAATCTAAGGAACGATCAAGTTTCGACAACCGGATGTCCAATGGACATCAGCCGGTGACCGACTGAAGTTCCTACTTAGATTACTTTCGAAAATTATACAAGTCCTCCCAATGGGGCAAAAGGACATTGAATGTATAATTGGATTGCAAACACCCCAGGCGGCATTTGCCTTCCTGCTCCATGAAGGGTCAGGCGGCCATCTGCCTCCTGCCCCTAGGTGGCATTTGCCTTCTTGCACCATGAAGGGTCAGGCGGCCATTTGCCTCCTGCCCCCAGGCGGCATTTGCCTTCCTGCTCCATGAAGGGTCAGGCGGCCATCTGCCTCCTGCCCCTAGGTGGCATTTGCCTTCCTGCACCATGAAGGGTCAGGCGGCCATTTGCCTCCTGCCCCCAGGCGGCATTTGCCTTCCTGCACCATGAAGGGTCAGGCGGCTCTATTTGCCTCCCTACCCTATCAATGCAGACGGCCACAATTGGACGGCTGAATCAGCCATCCATAGCCGTCTGACCTGAACTGTCTAAGGAAAGAGCAAGTTCCGGAACCCGGATGTCTAAGGACATCAGGCGGGGACCGGCTGCATTTCTTACTTAGCGTTTTTATTTTTAAATTGTACACATCCTCATTTGGGGCAAAAGAGTTGTGCAACGGCTATTTAAATTCTGCTCAGACGGGCAACACCGTCTAGCTAGAAGCTGAATCGCCTGTTAATGTACGGCTGTGTACTTGGTTTGGGGCAATCACTACTGTGATTGATTGACTTACGAACGTATCATGCTCTTTGCAGCATCAGACGTTCCCAAGTCAATCAATCAGCTTCACTTGAAACCAACCACACAGCCGTCCAGGGGCAAGACCAGCCGCATACTTTTGATAAGTTAGGCGGAGAAATTTGAAATGCAAAAATTTGAAAGCTCAAACACAAGCGCAAAGTAATAAAACCGACTCAGTCGGTGCATTCATAAAAGATTTCCGTCCAACCAAACGGCTGGATGGATCAATTGTTATCAAATATTGTTTGCAAGACCCGGCTCCTCAGCCGGCAAAAATACAAATATACTCGGCACGCAGGCCGGAAAAACAAAGTGTTTGGCATACTGCCGCAGAAAAACTAAGGCTTGGCGCACAGCCGCTGAAGCTACTGCCCTGCAGGCGGCCCTTCCTGGTTCCTCTCGCCCTCCTCAAGGATTTCAACGTCTGGAGCTTCTGGAGTTTCAGGCTCCGGTTGTTCCGTCTCAGCCCAGGCGAGGAAGGACTCAGGCTCTGGCTCACCTCTCTCTCGCAAGTAGACGACTTCGTCAGCATACTTGTGAGCCAGGGCCCAGACGCCGTAATCCTTTCCAGGATTCAAGGCATCCCAGGCGATCTTCATCATGGCCTCATTATCGGCGGCCATCTCAGCAACCAGACGGTCTTGCTCCGCCTGGAGGGTTGCTCGGAAGTTCTCCTGAGCTTTAGCCGCCGCCTCCTCCATCTGGGATATCTTCTTCTTCAGATCAGCATTCTCTGAAGAAGCTCCTTGAAGAGCCTGGAGGTTCTCTTGGGCCTTCTGGAGGTCCTCCTTCAGCTTAGGGAGATCCACCTCCGCCTGCTTCTGGGCCGCCTCTGCAGCCTCGGCCCTCTGGTTGGCCGTCTGCAGTGCCGCCTCCAGCTCTTGAATTTTGGCCGCCTGCGTCATTTCGGTTGCTTTAGTTTCAAGGTCGTTAATTATGGTTGAATGGAAAGCAACATCATTGGCAATGGAGGCGGACTCCTTGGCCCGTCTTACCTCATCCCGTTTGCGGGTGTAAGGGCGCTTGAGACCGTCTACCCGCAGCAAGGCCTACAAAAAATAAAGGTTAGGGATGCAGACGGGAAAGAGTGTAAAACAAAAAAAAAAAAACAAAAAAAAAAAAAAAAAAAAAAAAATTGGTTGTGTACTACCTCAGCCAGAAGGGTGACGATGCGTTCAAGATTGAACGTCTAAATCCCTGGGATAGCATCCTTATCCCGTTTGCCTACAGCACCCAGCATGGCCCTGGCATGCTTCTGGACGTCTGGCCAGCGAGGCGATTGATCTGCATCACAATCAGCATCAGATTGGGTTACTAAAGCCGCGCCTATCTGGTTCCGACCGTCTGAGGACGACGTTTGCTGGGAGTGTGATTTCACTCGCAGCGGCCATCCCAGCTCAGACGGGGATTCAAAGGGATTCTTACCTGCAGAGCCGGCCAGGCGGGAGCCGCTGGCAGCCGTTGAAAGCCCCCCGGTTGCAGGAAGAGGATGGGCCAAGTCTAGGCCAAGAGAGCCTGACACCTGCTCATTCCTCCCTCCTATTCTCATTTGCCTCCCAGGCGGGGCAGTAGGAGTAGCAGAAGAGGCGGCCTTTTTAGAGGACTTGCTTGGGTTTGAGACGGGGGTCTCCTCCCTAGCCCGTTTGAGATTCCTCTCAAACGTCTTGTCCACCTTGCCTCCCTGAAAATACAACTTAATGTCAGCAGACGACGTGAGGAAACTTTGAAAGTTAACTCAAAAAGCAGGTCAGGCGTTTACCTTGGCCCTAAGCTCACGCGCATGGGCTTCCGCCAAATCTCGGCGGATCTGGGCAGAGGACCGTCTGGGTGTCTTCTCTTCGGGCAACATGTTTAATGCTTCTCCTGCAAGGTCAGACGGAAAACAGTTAGAACATTAACAAGAAATTCATTTCCGACACAAAAGTACCCCAGACGGAAATGATTCAGGCGCATACTTCTATCAAACATGTGCCCTAGCCCGCAGGCGGCTAGGAAGCACTCGTCCCTGAACCAGGCGCTCTTTGGGATCCAGTTCTTTGGAACCTTTATTACTTCCCCGGTTGACAGGGTTGCGTCTGTGAGGCCGAAGAGATCAGCCTCAATTATTTTGTCGAAGTCCTCATCTGGAATTCGAGGAAGACAGCACTTCCGACCCATAAGGTCAGGCTTCTTATTGTACAGACGGAGCTCGTAGTTCTCCCGTCTGGTGGGAGCCGTGCACAGGTAGAACCTGTGTTTCCAGCCGTCGAATTTGGAAACCTTATCCAAGGTCATCATGTATTGGGGAAGTGTGGACAGAGCATACCACGCTCTGAACCCGCCTGGGTTGCGGCTGAGATAGTGCATCTTGGCAAATGCTTCCCAGCCGGGGTGAACCCCTTGGAATTCACAGGCGGCAACGTACCCCAGAATGTTTGCCCAAGAATTGGGGGAAAGTTGCCAGACTCCGAGGCCGTAGCCTCTCAAAATTGCCTTCACCGCCTGGTGAAGGGGGAAGCGAAGACCTGCCCTGAACGCCGCCTCGTAACAGCCGAAGTAGCCGTTTGCGTTGCGTTCAGTGTCCTCCCAAGAAATGGTGCCGTCTGGGGGAGGCACCCTTATACTCCACCCGTCTCCCATTGGGTGGGCTTTCAGGAAATTTGGAAGATTTTTCTCCATCAGGTCAATGTTTTTTGAGGAGACGTGGATTTTGAAGGGATCATCTTTCTCCTTCCACGTCTTCCTCTCTTCTTCTTCACTATCCTCAAGCGGGGGAAGATCGTCACTGCTTTCAGAGGAAGAGACATCAACAACCCTTCTCGTCTCCTCCCCTGATAAAGAAAGGGAAACTGAGGCGGCCTCTTCCCCGCCTTGGTCATTGTCCTCTTCCCCGCTTTGGTCGCATTCCTCCAAAAAGGAATCAGGAGGAGTTAGGGGGCCACGCGGAGGGGACCTTTCTGGAGCCGTCTGGTGTCCAGAGCCAGACGCCTCCCCCTCAGAGAGCCAGACGGCTCCCCCTCAGACGCTTGTGCGCCTGAGTCGTCGCTCCTATAATTTGGATCTCGTGCCGTCTGCATAGTCCGAGCCATTGAGTCCTGCACAGACGCGCAGATGGTCGGAATCCAAGCATAAGGGTGGTCCCAACACCTTGAGACGGCACTACCAGTCCTAGACTCAGCCGTCCCTGGTGAACGGCTGGATCCTATCCTAGGATGTGCCGTGTGTGTTGGTGATGAATCCATTTATTGCAAGGAATATATACAAACGGAAAAATGAAAAAAGAGCTGAAAGAGTCAGAGACGGTACCTTTAGATTTGATATCTGAAGGTAGACGGTTCCGCCTGTGTTGGTGCGTCTGGGTTTCTTCAAATATGCGCCTGACTCAGACGGATGACTTCTGTTCTCTCTTTCAAGATTCTAAGTTTACTCTGAAATTTTTGTGAAGTGTGGCAAGATTCTGAGGGTAAACGGCTATATATAGAGGGTGAAAGGAGGGGCAACTCCGTAATTTACCCAGAAGTTAAACAGTAATTTTTTGGCGGTAAATTTACCATCGTTCAGCGAGTGACATGTGTCACAGATGCCACGCGGATTGCCACGTCACATCTGTGAGGGGCAAATGTTTAGGGTAATTTTACCCCGCCAAGTGGCCCAATCAGAGGGCGACACGTGTCAACCCCAGGATGGTCCAAAGTGGACCATCCCTGCCCGACACGTGTCATCCCAGATATTTGGGAAAATGTCGGCCTTCAGGCCCAAATCCCGAGAAAGCCGTAGAACGGCGCAGCCCACCAATGATTAGGGTTTGATACCCTAATCAGGGGCACAATTCCCAATGACCCTATAAATAGGGAGATTCCCCTCTTTTGGAGGGGACGTTCACATTTTTGAAGGTATTCATTGAAAACCGTCCCTTTGATAGAGACAACTGAGCTTGGAATCCAAGCAGATCCCCACCTTAATTTCCGCACCTTTTACTCTACTTCAAGTTACTAACTTGAGCGTTGGAGGCGGAGCACCATCCAACCGGTGTCTCCGTTAATTTTGCAGGTACAGAGCCGGCAGGATCAGTCTTCGAGTTGTAACTCTCCCGAGGGACAAAAAACCCCAAAACAGACACATTTGGCCAATGCCTTTCACCTAAAATTGGTGGAATGGACCCTATCAAAAGACAAATAACAAAGGCATCACACACCAATTTAACTCATACATTAAAACATCAAATGGATAAGGATCAAATCTAGTAGCATACAAGAAAGGCAGTTAGTTACCTGCATACACTGACATGTATGTGTCCTTGTAGTAGCATTTATCCACATACAGCTCTGGTTCCTGTCTAATAGAGTAAGTTGATGCCACAGCATGGCAGCATGGGATGGCTAGCATGTCCCATTTCCTACAAGTACAAGTTCTACTCTCCAAATTCACCACAACCTGATCTAAATAGTAATTAACATTTAAATGGGTTTAAGATTAAGGGGATACTTCACAATCAGCAACCTTTGCCTTCTCAGCATCTAGTTTAGCTTGGATTCTTGGACGAGGCAGTGAGGTGCATTTCATCATAGCTTGCCTTTTCACCACCAATCTCTGCATCAATGAGGTTCTTATTTCTTCTAGCATATACAGTAAAAGCTTGGTTCTTGCTTGATGATGTATCCATTGAATGTCTCTGATATGTTTGAAGTTATAGCATCTGTCTTTGCTCCCGGGCTCAAAAAATCTCTGCAAAATAGCTCTGGCCTGTGTTTCTTGAAGTCATCAGCAGCATCCACATTTAACTCTCCAAGCTTCTTTATTCCTTCATTGTGGTCAGCCATATTGTATGACTTAGCTATCCTCCAAAACAACAACTTCATTTCATCCCCTCTGTACTTCTTGTGCCAATGTGCAAATATGTGTCTTGCACAATGTCTGTGTTCTGCCTTAGGCAACACTGTTGAGACACTATGCACTATACTCTGTTAAATTACATAGCAAACAACAGACAATTAACCAATTAAAGTAATAAAAGGAAGGAACTAAAATAATGAGAGAAAAGGAATAACACTCATACTTGATGCTCATCAGAAATGACTGAGATGCCTTCTCCTTCTCCTAGTTCCAAACAACCAGCAAGTTTCTTGAAGAACCACTCCCAGCTAGAGTTGTTTTCACCTTCAACTACAACCCAGCAGACAGGAAACATCTGGTCATTACTGTCCCTACCAATAGCAGCTAACAGTTGACCCCCTAAAAAGGTCTTGAGAAAACAGGCATCAACTGCCAAGACCTTCCTACAACCTTGAAACCAACCACTTTTAAGACCTTCAAAACATATGAATAGTCTTTGGAAAGTTGGAGGGAAAGCTTGCTTCTGAGTGTCAGTCACAAGCTCCAAATCTGTTCCTGGACTGCATTCCTCTATTGCCTTCAAATACCCTCCCAGCTTGTTGTAGTGGTCATGCATGCTCCCATGTAACAATCTATGGGCATTGTATTTTACTTTGTAAGTAAAGTCTCTGGTGACAAGCATCTTATATGCCTTCCTTACACACTCACAAATCTCTTTGGCTGGCCAATGTGGCCTTGTCTTAAACACATCAAGATATTGACTTGCAACCCAAGTTGACTTTAGCTGTCTATTCCTCTTCATATTTCTCTGACAAGTGTGACTTCTCTCACTGTCTTCACAACTATTGTAGCTCTCCTAGTGTCCCATGAAGCATAAACATAGAATGGACAACCCTCTGTGCATTTGACACCCAACCCCTGTGATCTCCTTTTATCACTCACAACAATACTGACATTCCTCCCCTACAGCACTCCATACTTAGCTACAGCATTCTTGAAGTCCTCCCTATTTGTAAATTTTTGCCCAACTTTCCACTCAAAGGTTGCAAAGTCTATGAATTTAAACACCAACAGTCCCAATCTTTTTCTTCTCCCAGGAATCAGATCTTCCTCACCACTATCTGGTGGTGTATTTACTTCCTCATCACTCTCCTCATAATCACTTTGAGGCCCAGAAGCTTCACCTACAGTTTGCCCTGCCTCTGTCTTGTTCTCCCCCTCCTGCTGTAAGCTCACACCCTTAGCTACTTCAATTTAAATCTTCCTTGCAACCTGAACAAGTTGTTCAGTTGTATCCCTTACCCTCTGCCTAGCTATGTTGTACTTTTCATCCCCACTGTCTGACTGGTACTGCAACTCTTTATTTAAAATCTCTTCTGTCTCCTTCTCAAGCTCTTCCTCCACCTCCTCTAAGCCATAAGCCTCATCATCCAAATCTGCACCACCATCCAACCCTGCATCTAGGCCACCTTCCTCTGCATCTAAGTCAACATCCTCTTCACTTTCATCTGTGCACACATCTCCAAAGAAAGGCTTGGAACTCAATCCTTTACCTTTGTCAACTAATGGGTTGTAACTGGGATCTTCTTTATCACTCTCACTACTGTAGTCTGGTATCAAATCATTAATGGGGGATAGGGCTGTCAGGCCTTGAATCTTCCCACACAAAGGTGCTAATAGGATCTGGGGTTGTGTTTGAGGCTGCTATAATTTCAGAGAGAGTGGGGGGGGGGGGGGGGGGGGCTGCCCTAATTCAGATGTGCTACTAGGGTTTATAACATATTTTACTTTAAATGGACTTTGGTTGGATAAGGAAATGGAAGGTGGAGTGAGAATAAATTCTGTGGGAGCATCTTTTTTTGGGTTTAGTGAGCTGTCAGGGGTTTTTTGGGAAGGTTCAGCAATAGTTAATGGCTTACTATGCTTTCTTGGACTAGATCTAACTAGTGGTCCCCTCTTCATTTCTGGTTTTTTTGTTCTCACTATTTTAGGTTGGGACTTTTTTGAGGATGCTTGTAATTTTGAGGGAAAGGGTAGTGGGTCATTCTCATCATGCATAACATACACTTCCACTCCCCTATACTTCTCTGCCAACTGTATCATGTCCCTCATACTATCATCATCTGTCACCCTCCTCAAACCATCCAACATACTCAATCTATGAACTAAGTATAAAAAACCAAGAATTCGATTTTCATATTTAGCACACTTCATAACCAACTCCATAAGATAAAAAGAGCACAATTCATCAGGATCCACATTAAATGTTTTACCCTGCCCATTCATATAGCACAGTGTCCCATTGTCAAGGTGCCTAAACACCCCTCCATGCCACATTTTCAAGCTAATTTTACCCATACCTAATGTAAAAGGAACTATAGCACATTCAAGAATCAATAAAACAAAAATAAAAGGAAATTTCTAACACATCAAAAACCTAGCTTTTAGGGTTCGCACTCAATTCACATAAACCAACAACAAAATGGCAACATAATGCAAACAAACTACAATTCGCACACATAATTAACATATAAACTGAAATCCAACGCACAAAATCAACAATTAGGAGTTAACTTGTTTAGGGTTCGAGTTTAAGTAGCAAAATTTACGCTATGTTCAAGCAAAATTTAGGGTTAGAACACTTACCTAAAATGGAGTTCTTCGCAATCCACGATTTCGCCAAAAATGGAAGCTGTTTCCTTTACTGCACCGTACACAAGTGGTTGAACCTTCAATAATGGCTGACCAAATTTTTTAGGATGTTAAACAAATTCTGGAGGAGAGTAATGAGGGAGGAATTCTTTCGTTCAGACATTAAAGAGGGTAGTTGGAAGAAAAAGATGATCTGGCATCATTTAGGGGGGAAATCTAATTACCCAAATCCACCTAAGCAAAGTTCACCTTGTTAGCCGGTTTCAAGTAAAGTGGGACTGTTAAAAAAGATCGGGGGGGGGGGGGGGTAAAGGTGGGATTATTAAAAAGAATCCCAAAGGTGGGATTATTAATCGCGGACGCTCAAAAGGTGGGATTATTCCCAGCAGCACAATTTTTCCATTTATGTTATAAATTGCTTCAGGAAAAAACAATTTGAAATGCTTCAGGAAAAGCTCCTCAAGTTGAAAGAGAAAAATCATAGACTCGAGATGGAAAAAATGTCCACTTCACTTGTGAAGGGGACAACAAAAAAGAAAGATCTATTGTTGGAAGAGTCACAAGGTATTTTTGCCTTTACTAAAATGAAGTTGGAGGAGGTTGATGCATAGCTTGCCAAAAGAGCTCAAAACTAATCCAACCAAATGTTAAGAATGATGTTGCTTTAGGGCATGTTCTGATTGACTGAACTGAACTGAATTTATTAGAGCTGAATTGAACCGAACTTATTGGAGCTGAACTAAACTGAACTGAACTTAAGCTGAAGAGAACATGCCCTTAATTTGTTTCTATGCGTGTTAAAATGTACTTATTTCTTCCGAAAAATTTATGAAACTTAAAATAACGTTTTATGTTTTTAAACTTTATATTTTTTTAATTTTATTACCTTATCTTGTTATTGTCGTGATAGCGCCACGTGATATGACCTTTTTTATATATAAATAATACTCGTATTAACGATATCAAACCATTTTGGGTGTATTTACACACACAAAACACGCCTCCGCATACATCACATGTTTTACGTTGGTGTCATGCATGTCTAGCTTGTGATGTGTCCATATTTTACGCTAACTTATACTTTCTTTGCTTTTTTTAATTACACCATTTGAGTTGAGCACAAAGATTAAGAAATGAATACTTTAATAAAAATGCCCATGTGACTAGAAAGGAAATAGATTAAAATGAGGTAACAAGGGTAAATATGAAATTGAAGGATAAAATGAGTATTTGATGTGTGAATGGTTGAACACAAACAAAAAGAGTATAAAGTATACCTATTATAGAATGGTGTGAATAATATGCAACTTCCTTAAAAAGAAAATGTTACGATTTAAATTTTAAAAAAATCCGCGAAGGAAGTTTTAACTAATACATTGAAGTATACCATATACACTTTCTAAAAACCCACTCATTATACACACACCAATTAAGCTTATTTTATCCCTTAAAAAAAATTAAGATTATTTTATTACCAAGCAAAGCTTGGTGGAGTTGGTTGTGAACTCACCTTGTGACTTTGAGATTACGAGTTCGAGTCCCACCAATTACATTTGCTTAGAAATAAGTGGTCGGGATATATATGAAGAAACACTTCGTAATATTTGTGTTTTTTGTTTGTTTGTTTGTTTGTACTTTGTGTAAATTTATAACATGTAATATAACATGATTCAATTGTTAAGTCTCTAATTCTCTCTCACTTTCTATTTGTTAGTCTCATATCCTATTTTGGGCGTTTCAAAAAGATCTACACATATTAATAGGATTTAAGTTATTAAAAAAAGGGCTTTTGTCATAAACTACCTATTAAAAGTCTCTCTCTTTTTTTTTTTTTTTTTTTTTTGTGAGAAACTACCTAATAAAAAAATGTTATTAGAAACTACCTATTAAAATGAACATGTTGTAAAAGACTACGTACCCTTTCACCTAGGGGTGTCCATTATTTGGACTCCAGTCCGAAATCCAATCCAATCCAGTCCAAATAAGCTATTCGGATTGGACTTTTTTTGATTTGGATGGATTTGGACTTAAAAATTTTGAAATTCGGATTTTCGGATTGGATTTGGACTCAAATTTTTTAAGTCCAATCCACTCCAAATAGTCCGAATATATATATATATATATATATATATATATATATATATATATATATATATGAGATTTTAATTTGGATTGGACTGGATTGGATTTTGAAAACTTTGGATTTGGACTATAAAATGAGAGTCCAAATATATTTCGAATTGGATGGACTAGGCTTATGTCCAATCCAAAGTCCGAACGGGCACCCCTACTTTCACCGGATTTTCACTATTGAATAATATTTCCGGCATTGACCACCCACTTCTCAATCACGTGAACTTTTAAAACTTTTTTTTCCATTGCCCAACAAAAATGCCACCTATCATGTGACCGGTCGAGGGTGGTCAACGCCGGAGAAATTAGCAAAGATGAAATCCGACGAATAATAGTTTTTTTACAAATCATTTGCTTTAACATGTAGTTTCTTATAACATTTTTATTTTAATAGATAGTTAATTGCAACAGTTTTTTTATTAGGTAATCTTTCATAAAAGATTGTTTTTAAAAGGTAGTTATTGACAAAAGTCTTAAAAAACAATACTCCAATGAATGGAATATCATATTTATAGGGTTTTTAACATTAAATATTCTGTTCTAATATCCAATGAATGGAATATCATATTTATAGGGTTTTTTTTTTAATCAACTATTAATATTTCCACATAACTGTCAACAAATAAAGTCGCATAATAATTTACATAAAACAAATAAAAAAAATTTTATTTCTAACAAGCAATAGAAAAATAATCAAAATTTTATTTTTTATCCGTTCATGAATATATGTATATAAAAAAATCGTGCTTAGCACGGGCTTTCATCTAGTTTTGTATATATGAAATATTAAGTATATCGATAATAAAACTCTATATAACATTTTAGTCTTACAAAAATCAATCCAAAATTCACTTACTTAACATTATATATGCTACATTAATTCTTATTTGTCGCCTACGTGGCGCGACAATTAGGGAAAGACTGGAATGTCAAGTGTCGCTATCTTGTGGCTTAGTTGCGAGATCCGACTTTATTTATACAAGTTAAGAGACACACGCTACACATGTACAATATAAGAAATTAGATGAAAAAAATAATCGATTCAAGAGTGGGTTTAATGGGGAGGAATTGAATACGTAAATTTATATGGAAGAAAGGGAGTGGTTATTATAGGGTAGTTGATATACTTCCTCCATTTTTTTTATATATTGCACCACTTGTCTTTTAAGGAAGTTTCACTAACTATTTTAGGAAACAAATTATCTTTGTTCGTACTACAAATACCCAATATACCCTTACTTTTGCCACTTTATTGTTTAATTTATGCTTACATTACATGGATAACTTTGTAATTTTACCCCCATCTCTCTTCCCTTTCCCACTACCATAAAAAAGTGTGCCAACCTCTATGGTGCAATAATAAAAGAACGGAGGAAGTAATTTTTTTTTTAAATAATTCTTAAATTTTAACTGTAATTGTAAAAAAAAAATAAAAAAAAAGGTAATTTTGCAACTTGAGAGGAGTAATTTGGGGATAGTGAAATTTATCACCCAAAAGGCCCTTTCACTTTATATATAGGATACGAGTTTTGTGCCCGGACGATGCCCAGATTATTGATAAAAGTTTATGATAAACTTTTTAGTTTGAATGTTAAATACGGTCCTATAATCTCTTTTGATAATTTATATAGTAGTGTACTATTTGTAGTTTTGTTTGTAAATAGAAATCTACATTATTATTGCCTAGAAATTATTTTTATTGAACTTAAACTATTTTTACTGAAATGAAAGTATTTTTAGCAAACTAAATTTTTTTTTACTGATTAGAACCTATTTTTACATATTCTCTATTTTTTAAATAAATTAAATACATCTATGTTATTATTAATGTTTTTATTGTTTTTCTTTTACCAATATTCACTATTATTTTAAAAATAAATTAATACACTATAAACAGATCTTATTTTAATGAACTTTTTAAAACGAATTTTAGGATGGAAATATAACCGAGTTATAGGATATTTATTAACAAATTATGATTTATTTTGTATATATGAAATATTAGAAGTATATCAACAATAAACCTCTATATATCAATTTTATATTGAAAAATCTATCCAAAATTCGCATACTAAGCATCATACGTGTGACAATAAAACCTAGTTTTCACCACTATAAAACCTAATTTTCGCCTACATGGCGTGACACATGGCGAATACTTGCAAAGTCAAGTGTCAATGTCTCGTGACCTGGATGCGAGACCGTGTTTATATATTAGTGACATGATATGATATTTGATTATTATATTTACTACTATATTTCACTTAATATTTTTTAAATAAAATATAAAAATATATACTTTATCTTTAAAAATATACAACTTTTTGTATGCGGCTGACCACATGGTGCGGCAGAGGTTACTTGTATGGTGTTATTGTAGGTGTTGTATTTTGGGGTTACTTGTATGGGTGTTACTGGTTTTGTCAGGGGTTACTTGTAGGTGTTACCTGTATTTTGGGGTTACTTGTATGGGTGTTCTGGTTTTGGTCAGGGGTTACTTGTAGGTGTTACTTGTATTATGGGGTTACTTGTATGAGTGTTACTGGTTTTGGTCAATACTTGTAGGGTGTTATTGGTTTGGTATGAGGTTTTGGTATGGGGTTACTTGTAGGTGTTACTCAACCCATCCAAGTAATCCATACAAGTAACCCAGAATGCAAGTAATCCCAGAATGCAAGTAACTTCAGAATACAAGTAACTCCATAAACAAGTAACTCAGAATACAAGTAACCCTGCCGCACCATGTGGCCTGCCGCACCGAAAAAACTCTGTTAAAAATATATGAATGTGGGTACAGGGTTGTACTAAGTAGGATGGGTGGCGCAAGGATTACCTAAAATCTAACCTGCCCATCACCCATGATGCGTATGATTTTTATGCCCGTTCTCGCCCCACCATTCGTAAAACAAGACCTATCTTCACTCCAGTCTCCACTTGGGCAAGTATAAGGCAGGTCTCATATGACCTGCCCACTAACATCCCTAACTTGAATGCAAAGGACGGAGTCGCTTAAAAACTATACATATCTCTCATGAAGATATTAGGATTTGTGTTTGTGTTCCTTGGTCAAGATGTTTCCAAAAAACACTGATCAAATATTACAAAAGCCAAAAAGGTTACTTTTTTTTTTTTTTTTTTTTTTTTTTTTTTTTTTGAGGGGAAATACCCTAGCCAAAAAGGTTACATTTACAAGAGAAAAGGAGAACGAAAACAAATAGAGGCCTGCCCGAAGCCCCGAACCATTCTCCAATAGAAACATGGCTATGTCCAGACTGTCGAGCCAACTCACCCAATCGGTCATTAACCAAAATAACCAGATGCATTACTTGAATTTCCAACAAACCAATATTGTAGAATTGAATTAATTTGCTCGTTTGCAAAATTAATTACAGTATAAGATACAACCGATTATATTGTGAAAGTACTCCGTATCAAACCCCTACGGGCAAATCTGAAACATGAGTTATGGCTATCATGAAATGCAGGTGATGAATCAACAAAGTGAAAGTGACTTCATAATATCAACAAAAGCCGAAAGGACAAACACAAGGTACTGCACCCTGCTGTTATATTCCCTACGTACAGTTACACTTCATGTGATATACCAAAATTAATCAAACTCATGACAAATCAAACCCAATCACATTCTCTTTTGTTTTATCCACCACTTTTTCTTTTTCAAAAAGATACATATTGTGGAAGAAATCAGGTGCCAATTTTCCTCTTTATCTTCCCTACTCATCGATATTCAGCATCAGTAACAGTCTAGCCCAACGTGGTATGCACAGCGCCTTCCTGATAATTTTGGTTCCAAACAGTTTCATAGCAGGTTTATACGAGCTGACGGACCAGGTAACATTTTTCTCCTTACATCCTTACCCCGATTCCTTCTTTTTGGCAAAACATTCGAGTTCTGGGTTAATCTCAAGATATGCATACTGTTCTGGTATGCACGTAGTAACCCAACTGATGTTCACATATCTCAGAACAAACTTCGGCTTTCCAATGATATCGAGAACCAACAACATTTTACAAATTCAGTGATTCAATTGTGTGCTCATATCTGAATTGCAGTCTGACACTTCATTAGGAACTTCTGAAATAATCTTCAGATCTGACTGTAGCAAATTCTCATCAGAATTTTACTTTTTTGACTTCTCAAACTTGTACTGTTTATAGGTTTTCAAATGAGCAATGCAAAAACCATAACCCTGTACATTACAATAAGTTGTCTTGCATTCGTAACTTCGAAGATCATAATATCAATTCTTCTCTACAAGAAATGGAAGCGAAAACATATATCAGTTCAAGACAGCTACTCAGGTACAATCTGAAACTTTGAAAACAAATGTTCTTTACTTCTCCTGATAAAAATCTTACAGACAGTCAAATACAGGTGGAAAAATGGTGATGTTCAGGCCTTCAAGTACAAAATCATTAAAGGCAGATGCATTGTTAAAGAAGGTGCTCAAGTTAAGCAGCAAGGATATTATTGGCTCTGGAGGTTACGGGACTGTGTATAAACTAAGCATGAATGAAGAAAGATTATTTGCAGTAAAGAGGCTTAACAGGGGTAGTGTAGACCGAGACCGTGGTTTTGAGAGAGAATTAGAGGCAATGGGTGATATAAAGCACAGAAACATTGTTACTCTCTATGGATATTACACTTCACCTCAATATAATCTTCTCATATATGAGTTAATGCCCAATGGAAGTCTGGATGCATATCTACATGGTATGTTCATAACCAACTTAAATTACACATTTTGCTTCAATTTAATTTATCAGTTTGAAATTTTCGGAAAACACGAGGCATACTTTAGAAACTATTCATAATTTACAGTGATTTTTAAATAAAGTTTTGAAAAGATCACATCCAAATTAGAACATACAAACTCAAGTTGCTAGCAAACATCTCAAAATTGAAGAATAACTGTTAATGTTATTATTTTTATAATATAGGTAGATTCAAAAATAAGAAGCTTTTAGACTGGTCTTCAAGATACAAAATAGCATTAGGAGCAGCAAGAGGAATAGCATACCTTCACCATGACTGTATTCCTCACATCATCCACAGAGATATAAAATCGAGCAACATCTTGCTGAACGAAAATTTTGAGGCTCAGGTTTCTGACTTTGGGCTAGCTACTTTCATGGAACCCGATAAGACTCATGTATCCACCATTGTTGCTGGAACTTTTGGCTATTTGGCCCCAGGTACTGAAACCTTTTGGGGTACTTCCTTTTGCTAAATTTTGGAAAGAGTCATATGTTGATCAAAATATTGAAACATTTCCACAGAATACTTTGATACAGGGAAAGCAACAGCAAAAGGGGATGTTTATAGCTTTGGTGTTGTGTTGTTGGAGCTTTTGACAGGAAAAAAGCCCATGGATGAAGCATTTGTTGAGGAGGGAACAAAGCTGGTCACCTGGGTAAGCCTTCAATTCTATGTTTGCTTTGGTTTTAATTTACTCCAATATGAAGTAATCTAAGCTAAAATAAACATCAAAACTATAAAGCATATTTACAGCCACAAATACTCCATAGCACTTCTTTCTGCTGTTGCATGTCAGTATTTGTGGTAGCAACTCACATCAATAATTCTCTGCACAATGATAAGCTTGATAAGATCACATAAAGAGCTAAAAACGAAGATTACATACATGACAGAAGGTGAGTTTTAGTTTGCTGATGCTAAAAGCAGCTGATTGATAATTTGTTAACTGATGAGCAGGTAAAAGCAGTTGTCCAGGAAAAGAGAGAAGAGCAAGTGCTAGACAGTAGCTTGGAGTCCTGCTCCATCAACGAAGTAAATTCCGTTTTCAGCATTGCATTAATGTGCTTAGAGTCAGAGCCATTAAAGAGACCGAATATGGCTGAAGTTGTCAAAATGCTAGAAAAAGCAAAACCAGACAGAAAGGTTTCAGATGTTTCATCAGATACTCATGTATAAAAGCAATAGAAATGAGTGTCGAGCATTTGTAGTATCCAGTATCAGTTATTTGCAGAAGTAGACAGTAAACGTCCAATCATCACTTCGTACAGGTTCAATCTCGTCATATAAAAGATAAATATACGAAGTAGGATAGAAGTTGGATTTTATGGCCATAGAGCACAGTTTTTGAGCAACAGGCACTACAGAAATGATACAAGGATTTTTAAGAAACATGAAGTGTAGCCTGTCACAGAGAAATGTGTAGCCACCACAAGGTTATAATTATGTAGAAACGGTACATTCTAGTTGAAAGTTGAAACAAGATCAAGCAGCAGGTCGTAATAAGATCAAACACATATTGTGAATAACATCTCGATCTCAATTGAAATCAATTAGTAAACAAGGATCAAATTCATTTAATATCAAAGCATGCATATTAATTTTCTATACCGTGGACCAATGTTTACAATGAAGGAGATAAACAGAAAAATGGATATGGAAATCAAGATAAATGAATCATCTGCTTGGAAATCTATTGAATAAGGACAATAAACAAAACAAAACCAACATCAGGAGATCTAATAATCTCTAAATCAAGGGTTTCAAGAGCACAAGATTATCAAAGCACAGTGATGATCGCTGAATTTGGACTAACCTGTTAATGAACAAATACTAAAATAATGATTTTACACAACAGCATGCGGTTTTCACTTGAGACATACCCTTGCTCAGAAATTTTACAATCATGGTTTCGGCTAGAGTACTAAATCTTTCACAGTGCAGTTACTACAAGGTGGTTGCCAAACCACTGGCAACAGAAGACTTTAAGGTAGGAGAAACTGGAGATTCTCCAAAGAACACATCAAAAAGGGCTTTTGTGACATTCATCGACTCAATTGTGGCATCTACTTTTGTAGGTACCCCATTCAGTGACACAGACACCTGTTAATCAAATAAAACCCAACCTTTTCAGCAACCCTCAACAGAAACAACGAGGGGAAACTTCTTTCACAAAGTGCAACAGATATACTTACCAGCATCTTGGAAGGCTCAAGCCAAGTTAGAAGAATCAAAGTGCCTTTTTTAAGAGACAGCTCTTGGAATATACTACGGAAAGTTGAAAGAGCTGATTCATCAAAAGGAGTCGGTTTCATTATTCTTGGAGAAACAGCTTCATCCAATGCATCCCAAAATGTTTTTCCATCGACATCTCTTACTAAAGCAATTTGCAATGATTTCTCCAAAGATGCTGTACATAAGATAATTAAAATTAGAATTGGACCTTGTGCAACCCCCTCTCATTACTTCATTAGTATACAATCTACAATTGATTTCATTACATTGGTATATAGATTGGAACAAGGCCAGATCCTGTTCAACTTCAGGTTTTGACTTTCCCTTCCAAGGACTCAATCCATTGGGCATAGATGGATTCATATAAAGTCCTGCTGCATACACTTTGACTCCAATAATTGCAAAAACTTTTTCCCTGTAGCCTGAATTTCATTGCAAACAAAAGAATCGACAATGTTGATCATCTCACCTAAAAGAAAAATAGGAAAGTATTAAATGACATTGGCTACTTAATAAAGTTGATAAAACTCAAAACCAGCCGAAGCGCACAGACAGATCTCATTCTATTATCTTGATAAATAACAATTAATTTTTGATAGAGAGGAATCTCAACTTGCATTAAAAAGAACTGGACAAAAAAGCAGTCTGTAGTCCTCTGTACTAGAGAAATGCTATGTATGATACAGAGTAACATAATTGCTACAAGAGACAGCTATTTACTACAACAGTAGGATGACATTATATTCTACGCAATCATTTTAAACAAAATCAAGTGATGAACAAAGGGCTAGTAGCTTAGAAAGAAATAATAGATTTGCCTTTTAGCTATTGTTCTGGGAATTCAATAGCCAATTTTTCAGTAGTGAGTAACTGGGGATTAATTTAGTGAATTGATCTCTACCATTATCTCAGTGAGATTAACCTATATATGTTACCAGCTAGCAACTACAATGTTGTGCATTGGCAGTCTTCAAAAGTCCAGTATCTGGCAGATGAATGTATCAGGTCAGTTTCAAATTCTGAAATTTGGGATTAAGGTTTGAATGGTTATGTGTTAAATTCATAGTCCTTTTCAAATGAGCACATCTAGATTCAACGGCAGATTGGATTCAGGTTTTACAGTAGGTCAACTTAAGATTAGTCTGCTTACATACCTGTACTACAATTGTAATTTAGAAGAATAAAAATGTGATTTTCGATTATAAGAAATTATTAAAGGCTTCAAGCAATCCAACATGTAATCTACCTTCTACAGAAATTATAAAATAAAATTTTGCTTAATAAGACATTTAACATATGGTTAGAAATTATACACAGTTACTAGGTCTTCTTTGAAATCAGAATGAAGAAAAAGCACCGTGCCATGAACATTATGTTTAATGTCAGACCCACATTGTTACCGGTAGAAAGCTATAACAGATGCTAGGTCTTCCATTGCTCATCTTCAAAATAAGATATAAACAAAGCACTGCCCTTGTGAGTTATGCTAATGTAAGATTCACAATGTACTGGTTGGTAGGAGGCAGCTTTAAAATCACTGCTTCATGTGTTGTCTCCTAGATGGAGAATCAATCAGAGAATGGGAATTGAGAAGAATAGATGTTCCAAGAATTAGCATTTATCATGTAATGTTCATTTTGATATAGATGGAGAATCAATCAGATAATGGGAATTGAGAAGAATAGATGTTCCAAGAATTAGCATTTATCATGTAATGTTCATTTTGATATAGATGGAGAATCAATCAGATAATGGGAATTGAGAAGAATAGATGCTCCAAGAATTAGCATTTATCATGTAATGTTCATTTTGATATAGCAAATGAAATATTAAAAACTCAGCATACCAGTTCCAACCAAAGACAATAAAGTCGAACAACCAGGGATATTTAAAGACTTAGGGAATTTCACACGGGTTGCAGGTTCCTCTGCATACTTTGCATTCGCAACTGCATGGTAGTTTCAAACATAAGAGCAAGTCAGATGAGCAATAGAAGCTGTATAATACGATACGGAGTAGTTTTCTCTGCTTCATATCAAAGGTTCATCATTCATAGTTAAAATAAACTCTCGCCCTTCTATTTTGTTTGTCCCATTTGACTTTTTGCACAATTTCTAATGCACACTTTGAGCACTATAAGTTGAACTTTGTTTTAAAAATTAATGTTTTGAAACTTCACATCAAGACAAATCAAACAAGATCATACATGAATATGTTTTCTTTCTTATCCATCGATGAATACTCATTATCTTTTGTCTCTTTTCAAATGGAATATTCTAATTAAGACAAACAAAAAGAAATGGAGGGATTAATGAGTAGTGCTTTAATCAACAAGGGAAGACAAGGGAAGTTCATGAAAATTCACCAAGGACTAGTTTATAACTTAATCAACAACCTTCTATGTAATGCTAATTCATAAACTTGGCACAACAATTAACAACATTTCAAATACCAAAAATTTCACAATTCAGCAATATTTCTTGTAGTATCTCTCTTTTAATCAATACACAAAATTCAAAGGAATTTCAAAATAAACCAACTAGATTAACAATAAGATAAATAGCCACTAAAATTGAAACACTGCATTTGTTCATAACTCAACTAACAGCATTAAAATCAGTACTATTCAATATCTATGAAGAAATTCAAGAAAACATAAAGCTAAAAAATAGCCAATTAAGCATAAAAATTATACCAGAAGATGAAGCAGAAGCCTTGGGAACGAAATGGGGGCTGAATTTCTTGCCATTTTGGAGAGAAAAATGGTGGGATTTTGTTGATAATTTAGAGAAAATGCAGGATTTTTGGGGGTAAATGAAATTATGATTAATTTGTGAAAGAAAGGTTTTGGATTTGAATTGAAAAGGAGAGATAGTGAATGTGGTTGAAGAAGAGTAAGCAATTGACACCGCCATTTCGTCGATCCCAATTCGCCAATTTTGTTCTCGTTGCTTATACAATGGTGCCACCTAGGCTAGAGTGTACGTATGCATTTATGAATGTTATTAAAGAAAATTAGATTTGACAACAAATTTAGGTATTGTCATAACTCATAAGGGGACAACTAGGGATGTCATCGGGGCGGCTTGGGGTGGAGGTTAGTCTTCTCATCACCATCCCCACCTAACATTTTCATTCCCATCCCATCCACATTCCCATTCCCGTGGCGGGTCTAATATTCATCCTCATCCCCACCCCGGCAAATACAACTCCAAAACCATCCCTCCACCCCCACTTGGATATCCATCCCCACTTAATCCCCACTAAAGACCCGCGTAATCCCCACCCAAGACCCACCCAATCTCCGTATCTCAAATACACAATCTTATATAATTAATATGGATTATAATAATAATAAAAAAAAAACATTCTTAATATTACACACATTTTTATTTATAAAATAAGTGTATTACAAATTAAAGTATTATAATTAATATTTTATTTCACGTAATTATTTTATAAAATAGTATAAAAGTGTATAATTTTGCTTTTAAAAATATATAGATGTGAGTATGAGGTGACGATGGGGCGGGGATAACTTAAAATCCACCCCGCCCCATCACCCATGGCGGGTTTGGTTTTTATCCCCATCCCTACCCCACCACCCACCAAACTGAGACCCATCCTCGCCCTGCTGGGGCGGGTCTCCTACTTGACCCGGCCCACTGACATCCCTAAGGACAACTAAGGCCTATTCTTATTAACTAAACTGAGCTGAATCGAATTTATTGGAGTTGAACTGAATATAATTGAACTGAACTGAATATTTTATGAGAGAAGGTAATTAAAATAAGAACTGAAATGAGCTGAACTTATTGGAGCTAAACGAAACTGAACTGAAAATAAGTTGAAGAGAATAGGCCCTAAGCTGACTCGATTCTAAATTAACCTGAATAAAATCCGATTTAAATTTCGATTTGTATGGACAATTGGACATAATAACATAGCATCAGTCATATTTTAAATATACTCGATTTGTATCCGATCGACCTCACCGAACCCGTCCTAGTTACCTGAATTGACATCTTTAGGTAAAATAATATAAATTCATCAAGTAACTTTTTCTATGTAAAATGTCGGAATTGAAATTATTTCTATGTATAGGTCGGCCTGGAAACTAATTTCTCATATGCGCTTCACATTGTACCTAATTCTAATTGAGAGTTTTAAGTGTTGGTCCTAAAATTAAACTCGGAGAAGGTATTTATAATACAAGCTAATAAAAATAAAGAATTGAAAAAAAATAAAGAAATAGCTATAGAATGAAAATAAACAATCTATCAAAAAAACAAGGAAAAGAAATAACGAAATAAAATCTATTGAGTTATAATTAAGTGAAAATAGAATATATATTTTTTATAACCAAGTAAAAAGAAATTTACCGTAGTAGTAGAATCGTAAATTTACAAATTTACTCTTCTCCTAGTAAATTTACAAAATTGCCCCTTTTCTTGTCAGCTGCTATGATTTTGCACTTCTTTTCTTAATTGCCTCTTTTCTTTGTCACCTAAGGTTAGATCTTATTTGGCAACTGGCAGCGTTTTAGGTAACGGTTAGCGTTAGAACCAAGTCAAAACACTAGTAGTGTTTGGTAGGATAGCGTTTTAGTAGTTGTTTGTGGTAGAGGTAGCATTTTTAATTTGTAACTTTTCTCAAACATTTATCATGCAAAAGCAATCGGTCCAAAAGATTTATGGAATATATAATTGTTTGTGAAGAATATTGTGATTTTCTTGCAAATCTTGAAGATGCAAGGAGTTTCTTAGAAACCTACACTATCCTAGTATCCTACAATCCATACTAATTTATTAAAAGGTGTTACTACAAACGTCTATATGCCACGTAGATCACGCCATGTCACTTACTCCATTTTTCATTATGCCACATCATCACTCCTAAATCATTATGCCACCTAACCCAATATTGGTCATATAAAAAGATGATACCCAACCTATTATAAGAAGGATGGTGATTTAACCATCTAAGCCAATTGTCAACTATGTTATAAACATGAAAATATATGTATACAATTGATAATCATAAGCACTAATCTTTTTTAAAAAAATAAAGACATTATAAATATCAAATGCATATAATCACAAGATATAATTAAAGTACCAACCCGGTGCAACGACTGGGCTACACGTACACTAGTTATTGTAAATTATTGTGAATTTTTGCCTATGGATTTTTACCTTTCATGGGTATTATTATTATTATGATTATTATTATTATTATTATTATTATTATTATTATTATTATTATTATTATTATTATTATTATTATTATTTATAGGGAATATTTCAAGCATTACCCCAAACTTGAACCTCACTGTGATCATACACTTAAGCATGGTGGCGTCCAAAGGGAAGGAAGTTACAGCAAAAGAGTCGCCAACAAGTTTTAGGAACTTGTAAACCGTTCACGAGGTGAAGGTTACACCCCTTAACGATACAGGAGATTGCTAACTCCAATAGGTTTGGAACTAATCAGGGTTCGAAGATGAAGGTACGAATCCAATCTAAAAGAGAGAGGACCCGCCCTATAAAATAGGCCTCTACTTTATTCTACTCGTATTCATTTGCACTTTCTGACTAACATGCAATCATTAGATTAACCCTAATCTGTTTAATTTATGTTGGTTGAATATTAATGCACAAATAAAACTATTATTGGCGATCACTTGAATTAAAATCATATTAGCCTAAACTTCAAGTACAAATTCCCTTTACCATATCTGTCGGCGTCGTTTGAAGTGCGCCTACGTTAAGCATGTTGAGAATATGCTTGGCACTCATAGGAAGTGGGAATTGACATTATGATTAGGGACAACGATTAGGGACAAAGCAAAGTAGGGAGCCGCCAACAAGTTTTTAAGGAACTTGTAAACCGTTCACGGATCATAAAAGGCAACCACGAAAAGGCAACAACGATTGACCCGTGAAGGTTACACCTCATTCATAATCCATGAGATTACTAACTCCATATGGTTCGGAACCACGAAAGGAGGATCGAGGATGATGGTACGAAGTGAGTCATGGAGTCACATTCGCTCGTATTGGCCTCTACTCGATTCTTATTGTGAAAAGTATTCCTGTGATCTCAAAGGCATACAAACCAAATATTCAATTTGCTCCAAATTATTATTATGCTAAATTGGTTAAATATTAATACACACATAATTCTAATCATTAGTGATCACTTGATTAAATAACAAGATTAAATAAGAACCTAACCGGTCGTCCAAATTATCTTATTAGTCGTGATTTCAATTACATATTCCCTTTAAAAATGCAGTATGGTGATCATAATAACAATAGAATAAACATTAATATTGGAAGAAATCATAGCAATAAATCCAATAGTATAAAATCGTTAGAAAAATAATAGAAATAAAAGGAACGTGATTCCTTACTTTGATTTTGTTTGCTTGCTAGTATAAAAACTATAAACACGTTAGTAACTTCAAGGAAAATTAATAAAAAAATAATTAAAACGAAATGAAATTAAATTAAATGGAACTGATTTGGGGCCAAAACCTCAAACAGTTCTATCTTTCACGCCATGGTTTAAGGATAGAACCTCGGGTAAAGTACGGACTCATGGGAGTGCTTAGGGAAGGTATTTTGAGAGAGAAGGGTAGGCTAGTGTTTAGGCTAGAGCATAGAAGAGAGAATGAGAGAGTTAATTGATGCCCCGTACATCAGAAATGAGGGGGTATTTATACAAAAAATGTGCTGAGGGAACACACGGAACCCTAAAAAGATAAAAACCCTAGAAATATGCACCGCGACACGGTAGAGGGCACCGTGTCACGGGGAACCCCACAGTCAGACGGGACATATTCCCGTGACACGGTGGACAGCTGTGTGAAGCGGAAATATTTAGGGTACGGGGGAAGTAAACGCGTGAAGGGTTTACGCGGAAAGAACACAGGATTGCCCCGTGTCACAGCAGGGGCACCGTGTCACGGGGAATCCCACCGTCAGACGGGGCAGGTTACCGTGACACGGTGGACAAATCCCGTGACGCGGGATTCTGTAATCCACTTTTCCGTCTAAATTCACTTTTAACCTTAATTTCAATCAAGCATTTTTAGTGCCGATTGATAATTTCGGGCCATTTGTGATTTATTTTTATTAATTGAGCTAAAATAATAAATGAAATAAATAAAATAAAAAGGTTTGGGCCAAAATGAAAAGGAACTATGCTTTGACTAAATATCAAGACTGATCCGTGGGTTTTGTTATGAACTGAATTCGATTGAACATTAATTTTAAGCACTCTCTGGATTAAATACTCAACCCGACCAACTAATGGCGGTGAAAGGTTGTTCATCATCGGGTTTGGTTTTGGGGAGACATTTTTAGGTGTTTACAAAAGCCCCCACTTTGACAGAGTTTGTAGACACGTCAGTTTCGAAAACGATAGTCAAAGTAGTCGATAGGGACGGAGAATGATTTAAGACGTTCTGCGATCCTAAATCACTCTGTATATGCCGATACCTGCAGAAAAATGTTAGTTCTACAGATAAAAGAGTAAAGGGATAGAATACGTATCTGACACCAGTGTATCGGTGACAAATGAGTTTGGTAGCTTCCTATGCCTGAAGGAATCCACCGGATGACGTTTTGTTGAAACATTTTCCATGCCTGAGGAAAGTCGACTGATGAATTTGGTAGCTTTCTATGCTTGAAGAAATATACCGGATGATACTTTCCATGCTTGAGGAAAGTCGACGTATGAATTTGGCGGGTTTCTATGCTTGAAGAAATCCACCGGATGACACTTTCCATGCTTGAGGAAAGATTTGTCTGATGATGAGATTGCAAGTCTATATGTATCGAGAACCTTGCGCCGTGAAGTGATGGTGGTTTGATTGTCCCCGAACGTGGGCTGTAGATGGTCCGCTTGTCCCTGGACGTGGGCTGTAGATGGTCCGCTTGTCCCCGGACGTGGGCTGTAGTTGGTCCGCTTGTCCCGGACGTGGGTTATAGATGGTCCGCTTGTCCCTGGACGTGGGCTATATATGGTCCGCTTGTCCCCGGACATGGGCTGTAGATGGTCCGCTTGTCCCCGGACGTGGACTGTACATGAGACCTGCAAAATAAAATGCAAAAGCTTTGCCAAGGGACTCGTATATACTATGATTGACTTGACCAACTGACTTGACCAAATTTTACTTGACATGACATGACATGTGTATAACTTGTGATTGTGTGTGTCTTGAGTGAGTGTGTGCACTGACACAAGTAATTAAAAAAAGGCAAAAGCAAAAAATTTTCGTCATTTCTTTCATGAGTGGAGGGTACCGACTTTCTCCCGAAAAAGAAAGACGTGAAAAAATGAAGTTTTGTTTTTAAACTTCCCCGAAATAAAGTCATGATAAAAAAGGGAAGAAGTTTTGAACTTCCTTGTTGAGCAAGATGAAATTAATCACATGGATTTTCTTCTTGTCATATTGAACTGTTCGTCTTGAGTATAATGTATGCATGATCCATGTTCTTAGGCTAGGAGGCTAAAGGCAATTACGTCATGTGACACGATAGGTGAATGAACTTAGGTCATGGAGCTAAGAATTATATATGGTGTACAGAAACGATCTTGAACGTTACTTAGGTCTGGAAGCTAAGCACGTATATATAGATGAAGTGATCGATGAGTATCGCATAACATAGGTCAAGAAGCTAAGCACGATATGTGATGTATGAAACAATGAACATTGTTTAGGTCTAGAACCTAAGCAAGGATACAATGTCTCTTTTGATGTTGTCTTGAAAGATGACAAAACATGCGCAGTGTGGAAACAAGAAATCATGATAAAGGGTTCCTAGAAGGAAAGGTGATATGGATATGTATGTGTGAGTGAAGTGTGTGAAAGTGATACTAAGGTTGGCTGCAAAGGTTGTGGTGATGGAAATAGATGTGAGAAGAGTCAAAGATGATGACTCTTTAGGCTAGGTAGGCTAAATGATGTGGGTTCAAGCCTCCAAGTCTAGCTCTAGATGGATAGGGTCGTAGGGATAAGCATTGGATATTCTTTGACTCGATCATGCATGGATATAAATATGAATGTAGCCGCACCTAGATGTGAGGTTGCCTACGTATCCATTAGGAATCAGGTCGAACGTAGCTCTAACCGAACTTTGCACAAGTGTATTTACACCTCAAAGAGGCCTTTCAAGGGTTGTAGCGTGATTAAGTTGGTGGTTTAAAGAAGAAAAGGGTAAAAGGCTCAAGACCCGAGAGAATCCCTAAGATGTGTAATTGTGAATTTGAAAATCTTGAATTTTGAAAGTTTATTTTTCATTTTTTTTTTGTTTAGAATTTATTTTTTCTTTTTTTTCATTCTTTTGAATAAATGTAGGCAATCTCAGATCATGCGGTCCATCACTCACTTAGCATTCACGTTTCTCAGGCACGGTACCAAGCACTCGATGAGAGACGCAATTTGAGACGTGTTATATCGAAGACATTGGAACACTCGCCTTTAGACATTGTTTTTATTTACCTTTTTCTTTTTTTTTTTATATTTATTTGAACTTGCTTTCTTACTGTTACACAAATTGCACACCTTCCCATCCCAGGGTTAAGTGAATGGGGGTTGAATAAGTAAGGTCAATCGTTAGAAGAGGCTCAAAGTGGTTGACGAAGAAATGGATTGAGTGTTTGAAAATGGTTTAAAGGGAATGAATGGGGTTCAAAGGTGCCTCAAATCATTGGTGTACCTTGTGTTTAGTTCGGCAATTTATTTATTTATTTTTTTTATATTTTTTTTTGAAAGAATGAATGAATGAAAAATGCTATGATCGAGATGTAAGGGAAATTTGCTCATTTTATTAATGGAAGAGGTGAACGAAACACATGAAACATATAAAAATTCGAAATGGAAAACCTATGCTAGACATGAATGGGGAATGGAGATGAATGATAAAGAAAGAAATCACGAAATCTTGCACGAAGGATCTGCTGTGCGCCTTGTGTTCATAACTTCTTGCCGCCTGGAGGGACAGGAAGTTTGTTTGCATCCACCAAGTCTTGAATGACGTCCTTCAAATTCCAACATTGCTTTGTAGTGTGGCCCCTTCCTTGATGGTACTTGCAATGGGCATTGGGATTCCATTTGGCACTCCTTTCTTCAGGTTTTGGCTCTGGAAATGGCCCAATAGGTGTGATCAAGCCTTGGCCGTAAAGACGATCAAAGGCCGCATCATAAGTCATTCCTGAAGAAGTGTAAGTTCTTTTCTTCTTGAGCAATGGAGCATCAAGAGCTAACACTTCATTGAGATCAACTTGGCTTATATTGTTGGTAGTATTTTCGTGCTTAGAAGACGAAGAAGAAGGAAGGTCGTTCTTCTTGTTTTTCCAAGTGTTATTATTGTTACTACCAGCAATCTTTATTAGCTCGTCCTCGATATTGATGCCGATGTCGTATACAGCTTCGAAAGTGTTCAGTGGAAGAAATTTGATATGTTGCTTGTACTTGTGAGTCAAATTTTGGATGAAGAGGCGAATCATCTCTTTTTCTTTGGGAGGATCTACCAAGAGTGCAGCTGTTTCCCTCCACCTGTTCAGATAAGCAGTAAAGCCATCATTCTCTTTCTGTTTGAGAATGGAGAGTTCACGTTCAGAAGTTTTACTTTGAATGTTACAATTGTAACGGTCCATGAAACTGTCGGTGACATCTTGCCAAGTCACAGTACACTTGGCATCTAGGGAATAAAACCATTGTTGACAAGCATGTTCTAAGGAGAGAGGGAACACCGTAGGGAAGAGTGTTACGTCCAATTCCTTAAGAGCCATGGTTGCAGAGAACGCCTTCAAATGGAATATTGGATTGTCAGTAGGCTTGAACTTTAGAATATCAGTAGTGGAGAACTTTTCAGGGCGTCTGTCCTTCATATCCAAAGGAGTGGGAGATCGTTCCACATAGGTGAAATCCTCATAAATCTTGCTCATTTGCTCTTTGATCTTGTCCATTGCAGCCGCAGTAACATTGTTTTGCCCTACTGTGTTGACTCTGGTAGTGAGTGCTTGTAACATGTTAGACATTGTCTCAATGGACTTGTTAATGTTCTCAATATCTTCCTTAGTGGCCATTGGGACAAATTGAAAGTAGTTTGAAGGTGATGAGTGATGTAGAGATGGTGAAGTTCTCTTTAACGTCTAAGAGGTTAATGCAGTAATAATGACTCGTACCGTACCAATCTACCCCTGCTCCTTGACCAAGTATTGTGAAATGAAATAAATTCACTTAATTGTTTGACTCATTGCTCAAGAAAGGAAAGGAAGGAAAAAAAAAAGAGACATTTGAAAACAGATGAGAAAACTCCACTCATTTTTTTATATTATGACGAAAATGGGGGTGCATGAACCTAGTATACGATCATAAACGACATGGTGCACGACTCAAGTCGGAACATAAAGAAAGTGTGTGGACTATCCTTAACTCGTGAGTGATTAAGTGATGTCATAAGACTCGTGGTATGATCGCATGGCTAGACATGTGAACAGTAACCAAAATGACTGACACGAGGACCAAATTAACACGGAGGACTAAAAGAAAACTGACTGGACTTATTTCCTAGGCACCGTGACACGGCAAACTGTACCGTGTCACGGCACAAGCTGTCGTGACGCGGTGACCATTTCCAGGTTTTTTTTTGCTGGATATCAACCGTGCCACGGTGGAAACTGCCGTGACACGGTGAACTTTCCCGTGGCACGGTGGAGACTGACGTGGCACGGCAATTTTTTTGTATTTTGTTGACGCTTATTACTAAGTGAGTACGGTCCATTGGCAATTGTTAGTCATAAAATAATCCACCATAGACAAAGAAAGATCGTTAAGGTTAGATCAAAACGATAAAATATATACACATAGAACACGTAGGCACAATGATGAAAAGAAGAGTTCGCAACCTAAAGTCAAGTTCTATGTTCCACTATGGTCGGGTTTATTTGGTGTCAAAAGGGTAACATGGTTAAGAGTTTGGACGCATTAGCAAGGCAGCTTCCCCTGAGGGTGTATGCCAACGGGCGGCTCCGCGAGTTCGTGATGAAATCGAACTCGACTCCATGGTTTGGGTGGATTTAAAAAAAACTCGGATGAACCCTTATTGCCAGGAGCGTTTTTGGGTTGATAGAGTTTAAATCCCCCAAGGCTAAGACGCATGTAGAACACACACGTTTTTTCAGAAAAAACCGAAGGGAATTGAATGTGAGAAGAGAAAATAAGCCACCAGACTGATTTTAGGACTGCCTGACACGACAGAGAGCACCGTGTCACGGTGCTGCACACCGTCAGACGGTGAACTACACCGCGGCACGGCAGTCAGAAAATCTGACTAGTGCCCTGTTTTCCTTCGTATGCAATCAAGTTATTCAATTTTTCCTACGGGACAGAACTAAATGCGACGTTAAAACGTCTATGCTTATGCAAAAATGCCAAACTAATCACAGGAATATTTTTCAAGAATCTTTCAAGTCTCATCCACTCATCTAAATTAAATATCGATTACTCAAATCGATAAATAACCAAGAATCCTCCCCAGCGGAGTCGCCAAATTATCGACGTCGTTTGAAGTGCGCCTACGTTAAGCATGTTGAGAATATGCTTGGCACTCATAGGAAGTGGGAATTAACATTACAATTAGGGACAACGATTAGGGACAAAGCAAAGTAGGGAGCCGCCAACAAGTTTTTAAGCAACTTGTAAACTGTTCACGGATCATAAAAGGCAACCACGAAAAGGGACAACGAAAGGCAACAACGATTGACCCGTGAAGGTTACACCCCATTCATAATCCATAAGATTACTAACTCCATATGGTTCGGAACCACGAAAGGAGGATTGGGGATGATGGTACGAAGTGAGTCATGGAGTCACATTCGCCCGTATTGGCCTCTACTCGATTCTTATTGTGAAAAGTATTCCTGTGATCTCAAAGGCATACAAACCAAATATTCAATTTGCTCCAAACTATTATTTTGCTAAATTGGTTAAATATTAATGCACATATAATTCTAATCATTAGTGATCACTTGATTAAATAACAAGATTAAATAAGAACCTAAACCGGTCGTCCAAATTATCTTATTAGTCGTGATTTTCAATTACATATTCCCTTTAAACATGCAGTATGGTGATCATAATAACAATAGAATAAACATAATATTGGAAGCAATCATAGCAATAAATCCAACAATATAAAATCGTTAGAAAAATAAAAGAAATAAAAGGAACATGATTCCTTACTTTGATTATGTTTGCTTGCTACTATAAAAACAATAAACACGTTAGTAACTTCAAGGAAAATTAATAAAACAATAATTAAAACGAAATTAAATTAAATTAAATGGAATTGATTTGGGGCCAAACACTCAAACAGTTCTACCTTTCACGCCGTGGTTTAAGGATAGAACCTCGGGTAAAGTACGGACTCCTGGGTGTGCTTAGGGAAGGTATTTTGAGAGAGAAAGGTAGGCTAGTGTTTAGGCTAGAGCATAGAAGAGAGAATGAGAGAGTTAATTGATGCCCCGTACATCAGAAATGAGGGGGTATTTATAGAAAAAATGTGCTGAGGGAACACACGAAACCCTAAAAAGATAAAAACCCTAGAAATATGCACCGCGACACGGTAGAGGGCACTGTGTCACGGGGAACCCCACCGTCAGACGGGACATATTCCCGTGACACGGTGGACAACTGTGTGACGCGGGAAATATTTAGGGTAAGGGGGAAGAAAACGCGTGAAGGGTTTACGCGGAAAGAACACAGGATTGCCCCGTGTCACAGCAGGGGCACCGTGTCACGGGGAATCCCACCGTCAGACGGGGCAGGTTACCGTGACACGGTGGACAAATCCCGTGACGCGGGATTCTGTAATCCACTTTTCCGTCTAAATTCACTTTTAACCCTAATTTCGTTCAGCATTTTTAGTGCCGATTGATAATTTCGTGCCATTTCTGATTTATTTTTATTAATTGGGCTGAAATAATAAATGAAATAAATAAAATAAAAAGGTTTGGGCCAAAATGAAAAGGAACTATGCTTTGACTAAACATCAAGACTGATCCGTGGGTTTTGTTATGAACTGAATTCGATTGAAGATGAATTTTAAGCACTCCCTGGATTAAATACTCAACCCGACCAACTAATGGCGATGAAAGGTTGTTCATCATCGGGTTTGGTTTTGGGGAGACATTTTAGGTGTCTACACATGCATAAAAGGCATGATCAAGCAATAACAATAATAATAATCAAGCAACATGATAATAATAATAATAATAATAACAATGCAACCATAATATCAACAATAAAGCTTAATAATAATAGCAAGATCCTAGGCATGATACTAACAAGATTAATAACAAATCCTAGCATGTCATTAAACGTCAAAGATCAAAGCTTTAGCCCTAACATGATACTAACATGATATTAGAAAGAATAAAAGGCACCCTAAACATGATACTAGAAAGCATTAAGTAACATCCTAACATGATACTAGGAATTAATCAAATCTAAACATTCTTTCTACATTGAAATAAAAAGGGAGTAAGCTAATTACTTACTTTGAAGCCTCGTACCCCTTTCTAATAACAAAATACACAAGTTAGTAAACTTCAAGAAAAATAATAAATCAAACAATTAAATTAAAGAATTGAAAGAAAGAGGTTAAAAAGTTTAGACTAGATCTGGGACAAACCCTCAGAAGGTATCAACCTTTCACGCCTAGGGCGAAGGCAACTTCGAACTTGGCTAGGTGTTTCTAGATCTTGTGAATGCGGAATTGTGTTTGTAAAAGCTATTTTAGAAAGAGAGAGAGAAAGAAAGCATGCATTGCTCAAGAGAGAAGAGAGAGAATTAGGTGATTGTAGATTGTAGATGATTTCAAAACGAAGGTCCAGAGACCCTATTTATAGGAAAATAGTCCAGAATCGATAGAAAATAGATCGAGTTTAACACGGAATAAAACTGCCATCTATCGCCAGACGACAGGATCGTCGACAGGCAACAGGCTCCGTCGCCAGGCGACGCACTGCGCTGCGTGGGAAAATACACGTTATGTACGCGGAATCCACTTCTCAATATAATTAAGTCGTCAAATCCGTGTTTAAAGGGTAAAATCGTATTTTTGTAAAAACACTTATTTTGTTCCAAGTAAAACTCTAAAACATAATTATCAATCCTAACTCCATTAGGATTTAAGAGAACCTTCTAGAACATTCTAGCAGACTATAATCAATCCTAATAGCTTTAGGAATGATAATTGACAATAGGCCCTTCTCTAGATCATTGGGCCGTATGTAAGAATCAAACCGGGCCTAGTTTAGTATTTTGGCCATAACTTCCTCAATATTCATCGGAATTGGGCTTATAATATATCGTTGGAAAACTCTTTTCGAGCCCTATCCAACTACACCAATATTGGACTCTTATCATTGACCAAACAAAATTAGATTGGACGTTTTCATAAAATAGAGCAGGTTTTCGAAAACAGAAAGAAATTTTTTTTAATAAAAACTAACTGCAACATTAGACTTTTAACACTTTCACTTCATTCGATTATGGTTCGACGCAAAAGGTATTCATCACTGGGTTTGGTTTTGGGGAGACACAAATGGGTATCTACATTATTATTATTATTATTATTATTATTATTATTATTATTATTATTATTATTATTATTATTATTATTATTATTATTATTATTATTATTATTATTATTATTATTATTATTATTATTATTTGTTATGAAATAAGGAGAAATATGAGAGATTAAGAGAGAATTAATCTATCCGTGTTATTCCATATGATAGGGGTATATATACATAGAATATTATAAGTAGGGTTTGTTTAGATAACAATAAACCCAAGATCTAGAGTATTCTGGAAACATACAAAGAGGATAATGGATATCCACACAATATTTTCATAACACTCCCCCTTGGATGTCCATTATCGAAGATTGTGCCTCGTTAAAACCTTAATAGGAAAAACCCTATGGGATAAAAACCTAATTAAGGAAAAAGAGTACAACATTCTTTGTAATACGCTCGATATGCTGCCTCATTAAAAACCTTACCAGGAAAACCCGATGTGGGACAAAACCATGGTCAAGGGAAAAAGAGTGCAGCGCGTATTTTCTCCCCCTGATGAATACATAACTTGAGATCTTCTAGTGCCGCAACAATGTATCTAATATGTTTGCATATCTTCTCATATGTAGTAAGTAAAATATCATTAGTTGATCTTCTTCAATTCTCTTAAACTGAAGTTGCGTCTTCAATTCTTCAAGTCTTCTCGTGAACATGTGAAGTGTTTTTCATTTCACCATACATGTGTTTATCTCTAATATCATTATTTTAAATCTCGATTTGTTTAGTAGTTGATTTAAAAATTAAATTAATATGATTATGACTTCTTCTGGAAGTCGTTAATGATAGAAAATGATGATCATAATTTGATCAAACTTCATTAATAATAATTTGATGACAAAACTTGATATCATTAATGTCATTCTTCAATTTCATATGAATTAATCTAACACATGTAATTATATACATTTATCATGGTTCTTCTAGACCATAATAAAATAGTTTCACACATAAGTATCCCGTTGATATTCTTTAGAATATTCATAATCGACATGATAGTTCTTTTGCAAATACAAATAGTAATTCACTAACTTTCATATGCTCAATCTTCTGGTTGAGATGTCAGTAGTCACATTGACTTATCAAGAGTTTGATAATAATTGAATTGCAATATTCAAGATATAAACTTTGCAGGGCTGAATATTTAAATACGTCGTACATAAGTTCTTCAGGAACTCTTCTTACATGATTCATAACATGCTATTCAATCGACGTCATCAATATTTTCATTACAAGTATAAGCCCATTGGAACATAAGTATTTCTTTCTAATATTCCATAAGAGCTGTAAATATGTCTTACTATTCTTTGAATGAACATTGACATACACCACAATTATCATATAGAAATTAAAGCATGCAATATGAGATATAAAAATATGATAACATAATTAACAAATTATACAATGAGTAATGCATTTACAACTTCTAACATATGTAATGAATAATCCAATAACCTAAGACTCACACATGCATATGAATATAAATAAGACTCGAAATAATGCAAGACACTGTACAGTGTGGATTTTAAAAATCTATTTTTCTTTGGAATTCTGGTCCATCATAAGCTTTTATTATTATCATTATGTCGACATTAAAATGGACATATATTCTAGATCCCTTATTCACTAGTCTATTATATCATGCACATGCATTATTTATCGGTTCCATCATAAACCGGTATCATCATATATTCCTCAAGGTACAATTTTAATTTGCATGCTATTTTGACAATGATATCTGAATACATTTCTCATTGTGTACCATCATAATTTTTCTTACATCATAGGCCATCTATTATAATAATTCAGATATCTATACCACTTTTAGGGTATTTCATTCACTATGGTATTTATATACTATTACACTATTAGTGTTAACTGCACTATCTTGCCAAATATCATATCTATTAAACATATCTTTATTTTGGAACCGATCATATACAACCTACACTTCAGGTGTAGTGATTCAAGTACAATTGGCAAGATTTTATCTCAATGTATACACATAATATGACCAAAATGTATCTTCAACGCTATGCAACATGAGTCATAACTGAATACAAATCAAATCATAAATGTGCAACATATCTTGATAATATATATACAAAAGTTGGCATATATATAACTTTTCAAACTACCATTATAGGGATCATAAATATTCTTTATTTATTTAATTTTTCCAACTTTTGCTAATTCGTTCTTCTCCCCCTAAGTTGGTAAAATATCTCATTTATAGGGGCGTCTTATTATATACTAACTTAGTAGATAAATTTGCATTAATAAAATTCACTTCATTAGGAAAATTACAATCAAAATTTATTTATCAGAAGATTTGTATTAAACAAGCTTTTATCTCTTTTAGAGAGCAATTATTAAATCATTTCTTCATTAACTATACATTGCATAACACATATGTATTTATTATTAAATCTTTCATAATTTGTTCTCTTCAGGTGATCAATAATTCAATATCAATAGGGAGACATATGTTGTGCAGTTGAATTTCCTTCTTTTCTATTTCTTATGTGCTAACATACAATCCCCCAATCAATAAAATTGTTATACAAGCATATATCACTTGCTTGTAATTCTACTAGGTGGTGATCTTTTAGATCTTTAAAGACTTAAATAGTATATTTGATGAACTTCTGGTCACTCAATAGTTGACATAATAATATATAAGTTATTTTGGTAAACTTCTGGTCATCCATTACTCTTTTATATAAGAAATCAAAACTTATTAACCCTTGAAATTCTCATATATACAAATTATTATGAATCACAATCCAAATATAGCTCAATCTCAATGTTATGTCTTGCCATTCAATTCATTTCATATATTTAACATTGAGAGAGCGTCAGCACATTATCAAATGAAACTTCAGGTTTCCATAACGGGTAATTATTCAACCCGGATGGCCTAATTTAATTATCACATCCAATCACTTCTCTAAATTAAACTCTGGTAAGTTTTCCAACACTGGTGATCACTTTATTATTAATCTTACATTAAGCATGTCCATGAATTTGATGTGATATTTGAACATCAACATGTGTTTCTTTATACAATTGGCAAGACAATCAACAAATATTTTATCCAATAATTTACTCATACTCTGCTGGAGTTTTGACTATTATCATGACACATGTAATCTTGTTGAATATTTCATACTCTTCTAGAGTCTTTTATATAATCATAAAACATATAAATTTTACTAAAAGTGATTTCTTCTAGAAATGTAATGGGATTTATCATTTCCTCAAATTTGTCATTATCAATAGTTGCTCCATTCCTTTTCCGATGGTTGTTATATTTTAACTCTATTAGACTACAACGCTTCAGGCGTGCTTTAAGTTCATTAGTAACTGATGTTATCCTTCTGGGACGATAATTTTTTATTAGAGCATTTATAATTAGTATATGATCAATGACATTTATATCCATCTTCAAGATGGTATCATTTCAAAATATATGATTATCATCATGTGGCCACCTCTATTAAATAAATCATTGATATAGACCAATGTATGTACAAAACTGACCATCAACATATTTCATTATTCATGTGCAAGGATTACATAAAAACAATGTAATAAACACTATCTCCCCCTAATCCTTGCATATGGGGGTATAAAAATAGTCCAACAATCTTTAAATCCATTCTCCTTTTAAGCCATAAATTCTTTTAGCAATGTATGTATCAAACAAAGCAAAGTTATTATTTTCCTCTTGCCCAATTATAAGAATCGTTATATTGAAAATTCTCAAAAGTGTGTCATGCTCAATTTCTTAAAATTCATAAAATTATTTCTTACTCAACTGAATATTATGTACTCATGCATGTTTACATTTCTTATGAACTTTTCCATTATATATGATCAATAAAATATCATGCAAATTATTTTTCACTTCTGGGAGTGAGTTAATCTAGTATCACTTATTCTCACCCAAAGTTTGGTATCTAGATTACTATTCAAAATCTTTTGTACATAAATTCATTCTTATACTTTAGAAACTATTAGAAAGTTCTAAGTCAAATAAGTACCTTCATTTTTCTTCAATTATTATCATTATGACCCTTCATAAATTTAAGGATGGGAATTTCAAATCCATATATATGAGTATTTCATGTTCAAGCTACACATCATCATTCATATAATTCAACTTAATGTAGGCATAGAGTATCATATATATAATCGAATTCTATCGCACATTAATCAACATCTCAACATTGATCCTAAGTAATTGAGAATAATGTGGGAGTAACTAAAAATATGGGTTGATCCTAAATGGGTGATTCAGAATATATACACCAAACTTGGCACTCAATTACTTTTCTACACGAAATTTCATATGTAAACTAACATTATTTTGTTGTACATTACATTATTAAATGATAACCCAATGCAAATTATGCTAAGGCCAATTGATACGAGGAAAGGTTAAGATTAGTTAAAGCTGCTATATAACTTCACACCCATACAACATAAAGTAATGTAATCAAGATTGTTGTAAATTAATATCAATTATTCTCATAGAGTTTGTATTATCCTTATCCATTGATGTGTAAATATCATGGATTTATAGTCATACATCATAAAGATACGCATATTACTAGTATTAGACTATTAGGTATCATGTAAATTTCATCCCTCAATCAAACCAATAAAGATTATTAGTAATATAAGTTGTAGATAAATGAACATATATAGTATAAGAGTAGAGAAGACTCGAATTATTCTATTAATAAGTATGTGGCCTTAAATAGGCTTACAAGAGTGTTATGGATGTATTATACTTTTGGGATCTTAGTTCTAAGAATGTGCAGTACTTGGTTGATGTAAATTATTAATGGGGTGATAGTCTGCAATATTTCGATTGTAATTATGCCTTCTCAAATCAATTTTCTTTGTATAAATTAGTGATTCTTGATGTAATTACTTTTATGGCATTAGCCTTTTAATATAATTATCTTTTTCGTTGCATATAAGGAAAATAACGAATTGTAAAGATAATTTACAAAGTCAGTGCTAGATATTAGAGGTAAATACAAGCTATATTTATCTATTCCTAATTACTACCCAACAAACCAAGAAAATAGGAAGTCTAACCACTTTGACTGGTTAAGCAATTAGCTTTATGTTTGTCATCGTAAAAATAAACAATTGGTCAATATTAAGGATGCAAATTAGAATTGATTTCCTAGTCATTATTTTTGGGCTTGGGGTTGAACTAACATTTAGGAGTATTGCCTGATTGCCTCACATAAAAAGAAGCCTTTTACTTAATCTTAACAATATAATTCTATAATATTGTTTCATAAAAAATTAAATATATAGTTGACTTTATCAGTTCTTATCTCTAATAAACAAGAGGCTAACTTTATTATGTATAAAATTATCAAATTACATTTTTGAAGTATAAAAAAAAACAGAATCATTAAATTCTTGTACAGTAATATCAACCATAATCTAATAAAGCTTATATAATGATTTATTATAAAAGAGTATCAATGATAACCATTAATCATTAACACTCGTATACTAAATTCCTTAATTAATAGAGATTAAATCAAAATATATGAGAATTAACTACTCTAGTCACATATAATTAATTAATCTCAATATGTTGAGAATAAGGATCAATTAATACAGTAGAAATATTCAAGCATAGTAATCATGAAATTATATGTACAACAAGCTATTTAATCAATTCAATAAAACAAAAGATTATGCATTAGTCATGGTTTGTCGGCAGCAAATTGGCATATCAAGTTATCAACAAAATTAAAGACTTACATGGTTATACCCCTATATTTATTCTACATTAATAAAAACAAACTCATATGTAAAATATAGTTTAGTCACATGATACCAATAACCACAACATTCTACAAAGACTACTGTGATGTTTTGCGATGAATTTCATACTAATTAACTGGATTTTATTAAGTACTGACTGTTTATGCTAATTTTTGTTAAGTGGGATTGAGTATCAAAATCTAGGCTACGGATCAACTAAATAAAATCAAAGGCAAACTAAAATGAAAGCGATAAAACGACACAAGGAATTGTTGACGCAGAAAACCCAATGAAGGTAAAAACCGCGGGTAGAATGAGGATCTACCAAACTTTCACTATGGCCAAAAAATGTAGTAAAATGTGTACAATAGGTATCTTTTGTTCGTGAGTAACTAGGATGCAGTGTGTTAGCGTTCGTAGATGCCTTCCCCTTTTATACAAATGTTCTAAGTTAAATTATAGCCGTTGCTAGGAGATAGAGTTTCGATCCCTTGATTCTCGAAATGCAGTTGGCGAAATATCCTCTCTGTTTTGATCCCAAACGGACTGGAGAAGGCTGGGCTGTACTGAGTCTTCAAGCCTATCCTTTGCGGGAAAATAGGGAAGTTTTTAGCTGACTTCTCAAACAAACGTGGGTTTACTTGGGGGCGTTTCCGTCATTTCGCGTGGAAGCACGTTCTCCTAAGAGCAATTACTCCACTCTCCACTTTCTCACTCTAACCGTCATTTCTCTGCCTTAATTACTGCAGCACGCTTCCTCCTTCCCCAAGTTTCTACACCATTTCTTCTTCTTTCTTTGCTTTTCTTTCTCTTTTGCACAGATTTCTCTCCGGTGGTAGCGTGCGGCGGCGATTCGGAGCTTCAAGTGTCTTCGTTTGACAGGTAATTTCTTCAATTCACTTTCTTTGCTTGTTAATTTCTGGGGCGGAATGTCGAGCAAAATTCCCAAAACTAGAATTAGGTTTTCTCTTCGTATTGTTGAAAAAAGAGGGACGGTTCCTCCGCAGAAAAAAACCAATGACTCAATCAAGGTCATCCATGGCGCCGGAGATGAGAAGTAAATTTATCAAGATGGCGGGTTTTCCCGACACAACTTTTGCGCACATTCCAGGTCCTGGTCAGACAGGGAAGGACTTTCCGGAAGGTTTCGTTGTATTTTATAGGTACCCATTTGCAGAGACGGGGATTACATTTCCTTTTCCACCCTTAGTGAGGTCATTTCTTGAAGTCTTGGGTATCAATCCTGGACAGTTAATGCCTTCAGGTTGGAGAATTCTTTCTCTGATCGCAGAGAAGACCAAGGACTGGGAGGAACCTTTTACACTGTCGGACTTAGCTATAGAGTATGAGATGAAAATGGGGGACAATGGATTTGTTAGCTTGACCAAGAAAGGAAGTAGGCTAGTTTTGAATACGGATGTGAATGATAGGGGTTGGAAGAAGTGGTTTCTTTTTGTGAAAAGAGTATCTCTGGGTGTCGAAGGATCATGGTTGACGGAAGGTTGGCCGACGAAGGGTAAGTGTTTGTTTCTTTAACTGCTCGTCGATTAAACTAGGATTGGCTAAATGGATTGATCTTGGTTTTACTTTTGCAGAGTTGGATCTTGAATTTCTGGAATCGTCGGAGACATCGTCGGCGAACGTGAAGAAATTCCTCTCCCTCAGTCTTTCAGCCAGGACTTTTGCGAGAAAGAAGAAGACGACAGCCACGCCGTCAGTGCAGGAGCAGGGGACACCGACGAACACTTCCCAGCAAGTCGAAGATTCAGAAGAAACGATGTCAACTCGTAAGCTTTGCGTTGTCTTTTTTCTTTTGCATGTGTTACTTATGTCTTAGCTTATGCGTTCATTTGCTGTGTCTTATGATTTTGGCAGAGTCAGCTGCCCCAGGACGAAGCTTATCCCAACAGGAGGCAGACCTGCGCATGAGGAGGAAGCGAGGTCTTCCATTTCCAGACCAACAGCCGTTGCCTGTGCTTGAGAAGGTGGAGGCGGTGTCGACCCCAATCCCTTAGAGGACTATCAATGACCAGGGGACTATAACCTTATCGCCATCTCCTCCCCACAAACACCAGAAGACAGACGACGAGCCTTCAGTGCCAGACATCATGGCGCGTTTTCCTGCCAACTTTTTTGAGATTCGGAAGGGCGATCAACACTCTCTTTTTCCTGCCTTGAATCAGCTGCTCTTTCCTAAGTCTAGGGAGCTTCTGGCTGGGACTTCTGCGTTGGACATAGCCTCTGAAGCTGCATCGGCTCATCTTTACGTAAGTGTCTTGTATGGTTTCGTCTTGTTTGGTTTGTCGAGTTGAATTTTTTCTGGTTTGTGACTTGGGATGTGTTTGGACAGTGCTTGCAAAATTCGTTGGTGCTGAGGGATAGGGTGATTGGCTTGGCTAAGAAGATGAAGAGGTTAGACAGTGCTGCCAAGAATGCTGAGGATCAACGAAGGACTGCTGTCAATGCGTTTCAGAGGACGAAAAGGGAGTTGGACGATGCCAACAAGAAGGTGGACGCTTTGGAGAGTCAAGTGTCGAACCTAAAAAAGAAGACAGAGGAGGAGGCTCAGCAATTGAGGGGGCAGTTGAAGGAGCAGGCCAAGCACTTAGAGGATAAGGTCGGGGTTATTGCGGCCAAGGAGGAGGCTTTGACGAAGGTAAAGGGAGATCTGATGACCACCCAGAAGGAGCTGGAGGACGCCTTGGACGACTATGCGGAGCTGGAAATCAAGCTGAAGGCGAAGCTCATGAAGCAATTTCTAGATGGGAAAGCTTCAGAGTGGCGTCCCCAGGAGGTGATCGATTGTTTTCTGGCTAATGGCGGGGATCTCAAGGAGTTGGAGGAGGACGCAGCAGTGGCGTCGACTGCGGATTCAGGCCCAGGCCCTTCCACCGTCGTTCCTCTACCAGTCGTCATGGGCGAAGCTCAGCTCCCCATCGTCGAGGATCAACCTGCTACTGATGGGGGTCAGCCTTTGGAGGGTGCCGAGGAGTTGCAGGTCAAGGGTGTCGACGACAACGCTTCGATTGATGATATTGTCAAGGAGGTCGTCAGTGATCTTCCCGTCGACGGAGCTGATGCTTGAAGGCCATCGCTTGTGGTGGTTTTATTTTCTGCTTTGTATGCTTTGAATGGATTTCTGTTTCTTTTGCTTTGAAAACAATGTTTCTTTGTTGTCGTTGTGTTTTATTCCACTTGGGGGTAAGTGGTCTTTTGGATATTTCCGTGTGTAAGACGCTTGATACATTTTGCTTTTGTATGCTAAGTATTTCTTTGTTTTCTGTGACTGCGTTTTTTGTCCGTCTTGTGTTCTGTAAAACAAGACAATTTGACTAATAGTTTTTCAAAATATAAGTACGTGGAAAAAGCGTTTATAATATTGACATGTCAGGGATTTGAAAAAACTCTGGAAGAAGTTAACTTTTATTAATATCATAGTAATATTCTGAACATATCAAAATACTGAAAATCAAAAAATATTTTACAACTGTTGGATGTGCTTTGTCGAGGGCGTTGTATATTTCAGGCCTTTCGTTGCGGTGTTTGCCAATGCCCCTTGCGTCCAAGCGTCGATGCTGAACACTGAAGTCTAGTTCATTTGTTCAGGTATCGGGTGTTTGGCGTCGGACGCTATGGTCAGATTTGTCCCGGGCTTTCGTTGTGCTACGATTGTCGTTTGAACGACAGCTTTCTTTACCGCAGCCGTCGTCTGTTGCTTTGTTTTTGCTCAACTTTGTCGTTGATCTGCAAAACCAACATGGTTAGAGTACCGTTGGCCGTTGGTGCAGCCAACGGACCTCCGATGCTTAAGTCAGTACACTTAGTCATAGAAAGCTTGAATGGACGAAGTGAATTTGGAAATTTATTAGAGCGTTACCTTTTTGTCGACGAGAGGTTTCGACGACCACTAAAAGTAGTACTTTCTGAGATGAGTTGCGTTCCAACTTCTTGGAACGGGGTTACCTTGTTGGTCCGTCAGTCGATAAGCACCGTTGCCGACGATCTGTGTGATTTCATATGGTCCTTCCCACGAAGGAGCGAACTTACCATCTGCTGGGTTTTTTGTATTTTAGAATGCTTTTCTAAGTACCCAGTCACCTAACTGGAACGTCTTGGCCTTGACATTTTTATTAAAGCTTCTTGCGACGATTTGCTATTGCGCTGCCATTCTGATTAGGGTTGTCTCTCTTAATTCTTCGGTTGCGTCCAGGCTATCTTCCATTTCTTCCTGGTTTCTCTCTTCCGTCATGAGGCCGAATCTTGATGTTGGGAACTCGGCTTCTACTGGGAGAACGGCTTCGCACCCATAAACGAGGGAGAAGGGCGTTTCCCCCGTCACCTCTCTTGGCGTCGTTCGATTGGCCCACAGGACTGCTGGAAGTTCGTTGGCCCACTTGCCTTTAGCTGCTTTTAGCCTTTTCTTAATGGCTTCCATGACAACCTTGTTGGTGGACTCAGCTTGTCCGTTGGCTTGCGGATACCTAGGCGTGGATGTTCTCAACTCTATGCGGAATTTCTGCAAAAAAGAACGAGTTTTGTCGCTAATAAATTGCGACCCATTATCACAGACGATTACTGATGGGATTCCAAACCTGCAAATAATGTTAGTCCATATGAACGTGATAACCTCCTTGTCCGTCACCTGTTTCAAAGCAACTGCTTCAATCCATTTAGAAAAATAATTAGTTAGTGCTAACATATAGACCCTTTACCCTGGTGTTGCAGGTAGCTTTCCGACGATGTCCATCCCCCATCTCATGAAAGGCCACGGAGTCAGTGTTTGGTGTAAAGGCTCCGACGGTTTATGAACGGTGTTGCCGAACCGCTGGCAGCTGTCACACTTGGTCACGTATTGCATTGCGTCTTCGTGGAGCATCGGCCAAAAGTATCCTTGTCTTTTTGCAATTTTAGCTAGTCTTCTTCCTCCGACGTGGCTACTGCATATTCCGTCGTGAAAATGGCTGAGGATGGGTTGTTGTTCATGTTTTTGGATACATCTTTGGGATAGCCCTGATGCGGATTTATGGAATAGTACTCCGTCGACCATGTGGTATCTAGAGGCTTTGTATTAAAGTTTTCGAGATTCTGCTTTGTCACTAGGGAGGATGTCTTTGGTTAGGTAGTCTATGATGGGTTTAGTCCAATCATCGTCTTTGCTGACGGCGTCGACGGGTAATATTTCTTTGGTTGTGACGGACGGTTTTTGCAAGTGGACTAAGGGAATGTTTGTGAAGGTAGTCTTTTTGAGGGCGGAGGCTAGGTTTGCCAGTGCGTCTGCTTGGGCATTTTGGTCTCTTGGGATTTGTGAGATGGTGAATGGATCGAAGTGTTTGGCTTTTTCTTTGGCTATATCGAGGTATGCTGTCATTTTGGAATCTTTTGCTGCGAAATCTCCTGTCATCTGGCTGATGATTAGAAGGGAATCACTGTATACGTCCAGGGATGTTGCTCCTAGGTCCTTGGCGACAATCATTCCTGCAATCAAAGCTTCGTATTTTGCCTCATTGTTAATTGCTTTAAAATCACAAGATACAGACCTTACTATCATGTCCCCTTGTGGCGACTTTAGCACCAATCCCAGGCCAGCTCCTCGTTGGTTGGACGAACCGTCGACGAATAGAATCCATTTGCTTTCTCTTTGGACATTGTTGATTTCTTCTACTTCCTTATCTGCGACGGCCTGTAAGTCGGGGCTGAAGTCTGCCACAAAATCTGCTAGGGCCTGTGACTTTATTGCTTTCCTGGGTTGGTATTCGATGTCCATTGTACTCAGGTTGATGCTCCATTTGCCTAATCGACCTGTCAAATCTGGCTTTCTCAAAACAGACTTAAGTGGATAGTTAGTCATCACCACTACATGGTGGGCTTCGAAATAATGCCTAAGTTTTTTAACAGCGGTAATTAAAGCAAGAGCCAATTTTTCTAAGGATGTGTATCTTACCTCGGCTGGGAGCAGTGTTTTACTTACGTAATAAACTGGAAGCTGCCCAGCCTCGTCGTCTTCTCTCGTTAGGACTGCGCTGACGGCAATGTAAAGCTACAAAGTTTCGTTAGTTTTGGGTTTTGACAGGAGGGGTGGCGTCATTAAGTATTTCTTTAATTCCTGCAACACTTTTTCATGATCGTCAGTCCATCCAAAACCTTTATTTTTCCTCAAAACATTATAGAAAAGATGACATTTGTCTGACGATTGTGAAATAAAGCGGTTCAATGCTGCCACTCGTCCTGTCAATTTTGGGTTTCTTTAACATTTCGGGGGGACTGAATATTTATTAAGGCCCTGACTTGGTCGGGACTGGCTTCAATTCCCCTTTGTGTTACTACATAGCCCAAAAATTTACCAGCAGATACTCCAAATGAACATTTAGTAGGGTTTAGTTTCATACCATACTTACGCAATACTTCAAAGGTTTGACGGAGGTGCCCGACATGATCTTCTGACTTCTTGGATTTTACCAGCATGTCGTCGAAATACACTTCCATCGTGTCCCCTAGCTGGTCTTTGAACATCCTGTTAACTAGCCTCTGGTACGTCGAACCTGCATTTTTTAGTCCAAAAGGCATAACTTTATAACAATATATACCTTTGTCGATCATGAAGGTCGTCTTCTCTTGATCATCTGGATGCATTAAGATTTGATTGTATCCGGAGTAAGCGTCCATTAATGTTAGGGGTTCGTGTCCAGCTGTGGCGTCGACCAGGGCGTCGATGTGCGGGAGTTGGAATGGATCTTTTGGGCAAGCCTTGTTGAGGTCGGTAAAGTCGATGCATACTCTCCACTTGCCGTTCTTCTTGCTGACGACGACTACATTTGCGAGCCATTCTGGATATTTGACCTCTCTTATTTTTCCAGTGTCGATCAGCTGCTGCACTTCATCATTGATAATTTTGTTTCGTTCTGGAGCAAACTTTCGACGCTTCTGCTTGACAGGCTTGTGATTCGGATCGACGTTCAGCTTGTGTGAGATGATACTTGGGTCTATTCCGGTCATATCTTCATGAGACCAGGCAAAACAATCTTTATTCTCTCGGAGAAAGGCTAGGAGGGTTTCTTTTAGTTCAGGTGTTAGGTTGGCTCTGACACGGACGATTTGGTCTGGCTTTCCAGGGTCTAATGGTATTTCGTCAATTTCGAGGTCGTTGGGATTGTCTGGTGTCGGTCCATGCTGTAATTGCTATGCGGTTCTCATGGTAGGTTTTAGGGTTGTTTTGTAACAGTGTTTGGCTTCGCGGGCTTCTCCTTTTATTTCTTGGATTCCCCACGGGGTTGGGAATTTGATTGACTGGTGGTAGGTTGAGGGGATGGCTTTTAGTCGATGGATCCATGGTCTGCCTACTATGGCATTGTAGGCTGAGGGGCAGTCGATGATGTTGAATTTTGTTTGTGGGTTTAGGCCTCCTGCATAGGTTGGCAAGGTTATGTCTCCGAGAGTTGACATGCTTTCACCGCTGAAACCGACCAAAGTTGTCGACCTTCTGGTGATGTCGCTATCTTTCAGTCCCATAACTTCCATAGTGCTCTGGAACAGGACATTTGCGGAGCTGCCTCCGTCGACCAGCACCCTTCGAAGCAGACAATTCCCGACGATCAGCGAAATTACCAAGGAGTCTTCATGCTCCCTGTTGATGTCGTCGTCATCGAATGCCATTGCCATTGCTTCCAATTCTTTTTCCAGGGGATCTTTGATTTCTTCCGGAACATCTGCATTATCTATGGTAGACTTTGCGATCCTTTTGGCTGCAGAATACATTAGTCCACAAATATCTGAACCAGTAATGACGTTAACGGTTACCTTGGTTTCGGGTGGCTTTGGAGGTCCATTCGTCGCACTTTCTGGCTTAGGGCGGCCTGCGTCGGCGCTCTTCTTCCTTCCCAGCAGATGCTTGAGGTTGTCTCTCTTCAGCTGGAAGGTGACCTCTCTTCGCAGGGCATAGCAATCCTCCGTCTTGTGGCCATGATCACTGTGGAACTCACACCACTTGCTCATATCCTTCTCCGACTCGGGCTTGTTGCTTTTCATCGGCCAGCGCACTTTGTTGCCTAGGGGCTCCAGCTCTTTGACCACCGCTACGATGTTGACGTCGAATCCATACTCCGATATCTCGGGGTATTGCGGGGCGTCGAGGATCTGTTCTACCTGCACAGTATTAACAGAACGTGATCTACCTGATGCCTCGTAAGGCTGGTGTCGCCACGATCCTCTTTGATTGCTTGGAGCTTTGCGGTCGGACTGGCCTTTGGCATTTGGATAGGAGCTGCGGTTGGCGATGTCCTCGTCGAAGCGCATCTGGGCCACGGCTCTTGTCCTGACTTCTTCAAATGTTGAGCAGGGATACTTGACCATATCTTTGTACAGATCTGAATCTGTATGCAGTCCACGGAGGAAGGCTTCGATTGCGGTCCTGTTGTCGACGTTTTTTATTGATACTTTCTCTTTGTTGAATCGGGACCAATAGGTTCTGATGCTTTCTCTGGGTCCTTGGACGATCAGGTACAGATCGCTGGTTTGCTTGTCGAACTGCCTGCTACTTTCAAAATGGGAATAAAACTTGTTAACTAACATAGCAAAACTGGTTATACTACACATGCATGCCTCCCAGCAATCGAACGGGATTGAGGCCTGCCACATCCGCTGCTTGTAAGACTCCACATGCTGCTCTAGGCACGTCGTCCCATCATAAAGCGACGTGAATGTCGGGAGCGACACTCTTCTGGGGATCCGGGCCATAGCCAGCTCATCGCAGAATGGCGTTGCGGCGAATCCATCCGGGGCTTCTCTCTGGACGGGGATCGGGACACCTGACATCCTCTTCATCATCGACAGCACCCTGGAATTCTGCTTCTCTAACGCGACCAACCTCTGGAGCAGGATCTCTGATTGATTTGGCGGTGGGTTGTCTTGATCATTCCCTGGAGTGTGGAGGCTTCCCTGCCCGACGTTCCTGATCGGGGGGTTTCTATCTATCTCTCCGTCGCTGGACTCAGTATCGGTATCGTACAGAGGCTCAAGGATATCCAACGGCGGCATCCTGGGGACCATGCCCAACTGCCTTGGCTGGCGGCGACGGGTGTTGTTAGCTGATTCCAACTGCTGACCGAGGTTGGCTGCGTCGGTTTCTGACGCTTCCTTTTCCTAACTGAGACGCTCGTTGGATTCCCTGGCTGCTTTGAGGTCCGCTTGGGCCTTCTCATAGGCCTCCCTAAGCTGTTCTGGGGTCATTTCGTTGGATGACATTTTGAGAGTGAAATAGGGTTTTTCTGGATCTTATCTAGTTGTAGCCCCACGGTGGGCGCCAAATTGTTTATGCTAATTTTTGTTAAGTGGGATTGAGTATCAAAATCTAGGCTACGGATCAACTAAATAAAATCAAAGGCAAACTAAAATGAAAGCGATAAAACGACACAAAGAATTGTTGACTCGGAAAACCCAATGAAGGTAAAAACCGCGGGTAGAATGAGGATCTACCAAACTTTCACTATGGCAAAAAAATGTAGTAAAATGTGTACAATAGGTATCTTTTGTTCGTGAGTAACTAGGATGCAGTGTGTTAGCGTTCGTAGATGCCTTCCCCTTTTATACAAATGTTCTAAGTTAAATTATAGCTGTTGCTAGGAGATAGAGTTTCGATCCCTTGATTCTCGGAATGCAGTTGGCGAAATATCCTCTCTGTTTTGATCCCAGACGGACTGGAGAAGGCTGGGCTGGACTGAGTCTTCAAGCCTATCCTTTGCGGGAAAATAGGGAAGTTGTTAGCTGACTTCGTCTTCCGTCAATGACGAAGAATCATCGTCACTTTTCACCTTCGTCAACACAGGTCTTCGTCGCTTGACTTTTCTTGACTAACGTTGACTTTCATCTATAGATTTTTACCCATAACACTGACCTCGGTGAGGATTGATATTTAACCCCGATGACAATCGATTATCTTATTTCTTCACTTTATCAAGCTGTAGGGAATATTTCAAGCATTATGACCCCAAACTTGAACCCCACTGTGATCATACACTAAAGTATGGTGGCGTTCCAAAGGGAAGAAAAAGAGAGCAAAAGAGTCGCCAACAAGTTTTAGGAACTTGTAAACCCAAAAGACAATCCAAAAGGACCATCAACTCCATAAGGTCTTGAACCAAACAGGGTCCGGGGATGAGGGTACGAATCCAATCTACAAAAGAAAGGACCTGCCCTATAAAATAGGCCTCTACTTTTTTCTGCTCGTATTCATGTGCGCTTTTCGAATAACATACAAACATTATATTGAACCTAACCTATTTATCTATGTTGGTTGAAATTAATGCACAAATAAAACTATTATTGGCGATCACTTGAGTTAAAATCACATTAGCCTAAACCAAATTATTAATTATCTTATTAGGCGTGATTTCAAGTACAAATTCCCTTTAAACATGCATAAAAGGTGTGATCAAGCAATAACAATAAAATATATCAAGCAACATAATAATAAACAATAAATAATAATAACGATGACAATAACATGATAAGGCATAATAAAGCTTAATAATAATAGCAAGATCCTAGGCATGATACTAACAAGATTAATATCAAATCCTAGCATGTCACTAAACAATAAAGATCAAAGCTTTAAACCTAACATGGTACTAACATGCTAACGTGATATTAGAAATAAGTAAAGGCACCCTAAACATGACACTAGAAAGCATTAAATAACATCCTAACATGACACTAGGAATTAAATACATCCTAACATGATACTAGGAATCATAAAACAATAATAAACATACTTTCTACATTGTTAATAAAATAGGGAGTAAGCTAATCTACTTACTTTGAAGCCTCGTACCTCTTTCTAATAACAAAATACACAAATTAGTAAACTTCAATGAAAATAATAAATCAAAGAATTAAATTAAATTATTGAAAGAAAGAGTTAAAAAGTTTAAACTGGATTTGGGACCAAACCCTCAGAAAATATTAAACCTTGCACGTCTAGGGCGAAGGCAACTTCGAACTTGGCTAAGAGATTCTAAGTCTTGTGAATGCGGAATATTGTATTTTGTAAAAAGGTTGGTTTAGAAAGAGAGGGAGAAATAATTAAGCTATATTGCTTAGAGAGAGAATAGAAAGAACTGATAGTAAGAATTGATGAATGAAAACAGAGATTCGGGACCCTATTTATAAGGAAATAGTCCGGAAAAATCACAGAATTTGATAAGGAATAAAACTACACACTGTCGCCAGGAATTGACTCTGTCGCGACGCGACAGGGTCTGTCGCGAGGCGACAGCCTTGTCGTTTGGCGACAACCTGTATTAGCGCGTTTTTTCCACGCGGAATCCGATCTTTAATCAACTTGATCTACGGAATCCGTACAGAAGATAAAATATGTACTTTTAAGATAAAATAATGTTTTATTCCAAATAAAAGTCTATTTTAAAATAAATAATTATTAAATCTAATAATATTAGAATTAAAAAGAACCTTCTAGAAACTTCTAGAAAATTATAATTAATCCTAATAATTTTAGGAATAATAATTAACATTGGGCCCTCCTCTAGATCATTGGGCCGTATATAAATAATTAATCGGGCCCAGTTTAGTATTTTGGCCATAACGTCCTCAATATTCATCGGAATTGGGCTTATAATATATTGTTGGAAAGGTCTTTTCGAACCCCATCCAACTACACTATTATTGGACCTTAATTATGGACCAAACTAAACTGGTTTGGCTATTTTCAAATAAATAGAGTTATTTTCAAAAACAGAGAGAAGAAAATTTTAAATAAAACTAAACCGCAACACTTGACTTTCAACCACTTTCACCTCATTCGATTATGGTTCGACGTGAAAGGCATTCATCACTGGGTTTGGTTTTGGGGAGACACAAATGGGTGTCTACACAAGCAGTAGTAATTAATCACGTCTCCAAAGATTGATCTTGTAAATTTTGCGATTGGTTAGAGAATGGTGCTGATAACGTGTTATGAAATAAGGAGAAATATGAGAGATTAAGAGAGAATTAATCTATCTGTGTTATTCCATATGATAGGGGTATATATACATAGAATATTATAAGTAGGGTTTGTTTAGATAACAATAAACCCAAGATCTAGAATATTCTTGAAACATACAAAGAGGATAATGGATATCCACACAATATTTTCATAACATTATTATTATTATTATTATTGTTATTATTGTTATTATTATTATCATTATTATCATCATCATCATCATCATCATCATTATTATTATTATTTTAGACTTTAAGGGTTTAGATTATTAGGATAGTTATTTGTTTGATTCAGTTATGTTATTAGGATGGAATTAGTAGTTGGTTACAAATATGATTAGAGGATAAATTAAGAATAGGATTCTCTTCTATCTTATCTTAGTGTTATGATTATTAGTTTCCTATATTATCTTAGCAAGGTTTTCCACTCTATAAATGTAGGTGCATATAAATAAAGGTTTTTTTTTTTTTTTTTTTTTTTGGAGAATGTGTGTTTTGTTTTATTTATAGGAATTAATTCTCCGAGTGTTGCTTTTTTTGGAGAGTGTGTGTTTTGTTTTATTAAATTAGTAGGAATTAATCCTCCGAGCATTGCTTGTTTGATCTGTGATCATCTTCTAATTGTGACTAGAAAGTGACCCTCTATTATTATTTAAAGGATTAAAGTACTATCCCTTTAATTTTTGTGTTAATTATTTAGTTTTTACTAAAATTTGAAGATCCAGTGTTATTATATAGCTTACAAGCCTTATTATGTATGGATTTCAATTGTAATTATTTAACATTTCAATTACTATTTTAATTTTGTCAAATACTCGTACTATTAACAATTACATTGACAGCTACCCTGGTTTGTATCCACTACTTATTGACAACTAAGATAAGATTTGTCAAACCCTTAGAGTTTTTAACTTTTTAAGTCTCTGTTTAAGAGAATAACTATGAGTATTGCTAAGGTTCGTTTCTTGAATTGCTTTTGGGAGTATTAAAAGTGAAAGTCTGGAAGAAGAGTTTTAGATCTTGAACATTGCTAATTGAAACCCTAAAATAGGCCGAAATGCGGAAGGAATTAAAAATGACAAGAAAACTGGCGCACCAAAAAGGAAATTGACAAGCCATGTCAACTTATGCCGCTCGCGGTAATTGTAACACCCTAGAAATTCCTTTCCTTTAAATACCCAGATTACTCTTTTAAAATACGATTTAGGAATATCTAAGACATTACTGCCACCGTGAAAACGGCTAAGGCAATTATCAAAGGTACACAGCTGAAGACTTAAAATCAAAATCCGTTCAAAACAAGTCAACTTAAAGACAACCAAACGTAAGTAAAGTTTAAAACCAAAACAAACGAAGTCAAATAAAATCAAACTACAACTTGGAACCACTAAAGGCCTTTATTCAAAACCGTTCCAAAACCAAACCTTTGCGTTAGTCCACACAAAATGTATCATAAATAAATAAAGCGTAAAACACATCGTAAACTAGCATGATTCACTCTTCACTCATGCCCCGTCATGAATATGCATCAACCTGATGAAAAATTTATCTCTACTTGTCCCCACTACTCTCCATTAAAAATGGGTCATCATAGGGCCAAGATAAAGACATGGCCAAACACACAAACACACACACAATCAGCAAAGCTGAGTACATAAGCGTAATAAAACACACTAACTTGCTTTCACTTATCAACACACACTTACCTCAATGCACCTGTTTACAAGCATACACAACAATCAACAAGACACTTTAACTAGACACTAAATAATTCATTTAGCGTTGATTACGCATCGAACGGGTTTCCAACTATACCTCCCCCAAATAAATTGAGGTTAACTGACTCGGGAGCTAATCGTGCCAGCGACAAAACCACTCAAAGGTGGCAGAATTCCTGCGCATAATAATAAATAAAAAGGAATGTACATCGTCCTGTACTCCATTAGAAGTTATGGTTAAATATAAAACCCCATAACTCCCCCCATTGTTCATACTCAAGGTATATACGTTCCAAGAGTTTTGGTGCGTAATCTCTTTCACTTTAAGTTATTTACATGTTATTGGACTTGGTGATGACTCTCAAAGCATAATAAATCAATCAACAATAATTGTTCAATCAACCAAACATACCAATTTAATTCTTGAATAATTAGTGACCACATATTATTTAATGTTGAACCCTTTTTAATTCTACCTCAGTGTCAAAGACACCTTAAACGCATAAAGCGCCAAAAATCCTATCCCTAGGTGTTAAAAACACCTGAAGTGCACAAAGGCACCAACATACAATTTATTCCTCGTGTACATAGACACTTATATAGCTCATTTCTAATGCTTAAAGCATTAATAAAAATTATATGAACCATAATAAAATTCCTTTTCAATATTCCAAACCAAATTAAACAGTTAGTTTAATTAAACATGCTCTCTATCATGCCATAAATAAATATGTGGTTCATAAATAATGTTCCAAGCTATTATTTTCCATTCAATAATCCATCACAAATAAATCATGTTTCATAATCCAATCACCAATAACATCTAAATCATAATTTTCATTCCAAACCTAGCATGATATTACTTATAATCAATCAAACACATTTAGCATGCTACTACATCAACATAATTATGCTAAGTACGCGAATGTACCTCAATAAAGCCCTTAAAGTGGCCGAAAACACTATAACAATTCCCGAATCAAGTCTCCTACATAAAGGGACAATAATACTAAATTAATTACCCTTGTATACACAATTTCCAGCAACTTAAACTCACTTTAAACCATTTAAAATAATATGAAAATTATTTAAAAACCCCTAATTAAACTCCCTTTTAATAGGTAATCACAACCCTTTTATTAAAATCAAAATTATGCTACTTTAAATAAACTTTCAGCATTTTAAACTAATCAAAAAACCCCTTTAAAACTTCATCAAAATACATCTTTATACTTAAATTATCCATAGAAAAATTAAATTATCTCTTACCCTTTAAACTCAAGGATAAAATTTAAAGCAATAAAAAAAACTTCGTTAAAAACCAAAAACTGCCCAAAAATCATATTTAGAGGCTGAATTTGGCCACGAGAGGTTGGTGCTCACTACCAAAGGTAGTGAGTCTTTCTTATGGAAAACACTACTTTTTTTTATCAAAATCGGATGAATTTAGAACCTGGTCGGGATTAAAACGGGATTAATATTAACGAACGAAAATCTAAAAATTAAAACACAAATTTACGTGTTCAAAATAATCTGAAATTAAGTTAAACTAATTAGTAGTTATAATCACCAAAATTTCAAAACATCATTACTATAAAAGCCCTAAATCAATTGTTCATGAAAACCCTAAAATCATGATTTTCAATAATTAAAAACCCTAGGTTATAAAATTTACAAAACTGAAATTTATGACATTTATTAAATCTGAAATTATAAAGTTTAATCATCAACAATACAATTTGATACTAATTAAATTAATTTCAAACAATAAAATCAAAATCCATAAATCAATTATTATAATTACACAATTAATAAAACAAAAGAGAAGAAAATAAGACTAACCTTTTTGTGTGGGAAATTTTGGGGATAAGTGGAGCATTTATAGTGTAGAGTAGGTTAGGGTATGTTTGGGCTTCATAAAAATAATGGACTTTAAATGATGAAATAGGTGGCCCAAAAGTAAAAATAGGATGATTTGTTTCATAAGAAAGATGGGCTACATTTGGATTAAATACTTGTTAACCCAAATATAAATATTTGCTTTATCTATAATCCAATAATTAAAATGGTTTGACCCAAAATATATTTTATAATTAAATAAATAATTTATAAAATACATTAAAAATACGGGGTATTACAATAATAATATATCGTTGGAAATATCCAGAAATATAGTTTCGGAACAAATTCAAATTAGGTTAAAATCATTTGTATGTTTTAAGATATGGACGTTTGAGTACAAGGATGTCGATTTTGGGTCTAGGGTAGTATTTAGCTCATATCTGATTCGTTTTAATTTGGAATTGGGCTTATAAAATATTGTTGAAAAAAAGGGCTATTCTCGGTTTTGGAATGCGATTAAGAAAAGAGAAAAATAGGCTAAGGGTTATGGATCATTAGGGCTAAGAAAAGGTTTACATGGATGTTTGGGCTAGAAATAGATTGGATTAGGTGGATTACAATAGAAATTAATGGGCTAAGAGTTCAAGAAATTCACAAATCTGATACACAACCTGATTAAATGGCGGTGAAAGGTCACTCATCATCGAGTTTGAGTTGGGGAGACACAATTAGGTGTCTATAGATAGTGAATGAAATAATGTTAGTGACTTCAAAAAGTTTATGAATTTAAATCAATCTAAATTTAAATAGAGTTTAGATTTGTCAAGATTTCAACCTTTCACGCCTAAATGTCTCTTTGAAATGCTTAAAGGAATAATGATGAACAATATTAAAAGTGTAAAATAGGGCTGATTATACGTATTAATCGGTGCCTAGGATCCTTATAGGCAAGGATGCAGAAGAAAGATAAAGCAGGCAAAGGATTAACATGCCACATCGAAAATTATCGTTACACATCATTAGCATTTGACGTTACATGGAAAAATGATGTGGCAAGGCAAATGTACACGATTTTACACTAAAAATCGAGAAAAAAGAAAAAGATTACACGGACGTAAAGCGGCATTCCACATTTCAGTGGACATGACATGATAGAAATTGACATTGCACGAATGCGCGGCGCGTTAAAACAGGTCGTACGCAGTTTGTTAAAAATTCCATAACTTTTAAATCCAAACATAGAATAAGTCAAATAAGATACCATTGGGAGAATCTTGCATTTTGCTTTCTAGCTCAATTAGAATTAAGTCAAAATCAACTTTAGATTTTATGATATGAACAAAATTGTGCAAGGGTGTCGATTTTGGCTTGAGTCTAGTATTTTACGTGTATCTCATTCGTTTTAAATCAGAGTTGGGCTTATTATGACATATCCATCATTGGAAAGCTTATTTCAAGAGCTATTAAACCACATAAGGTTTGAAAAAAAATTATGAGGCTCAAAAACAATTTTGCATGACAATAGGGTATGGGCTTAAATGGGTTTAAATAAAATGGTTTAGGGGTTATAAAAAGGAAAAGGGCTAGGATAAAGGAAATCAAAGAATTCTCTGATCTGATATGCAACCCGACAAAATGGCGATGAAAGGTTACTCATCATTAGGTTATAAATAACCTATTCTTATGTAATGTGTTAAGTGTTTGTCCCTAAGCAAAGAAATGAATAAAATAAATCAATACTTCACCCCAAATACAATTAAAATCAATAAATATAATTCAAGGTAAATCCGATAAATATGTACCAAAGTCAACCAATCAAATCCATCCAACTACCAATCTTCCCTAACAATTGTCAAATAGAGCAAACCACAAGAGCATATAGCATTCAAGACTAGTGCTCACACACTCAACTCTCATTTATGTGGCGAGTAAAAGATGTACTCGATCGCTCTCCACCCAACCCCTTTATTGTGAACAATGCCCTCCTAAACTCACAACACTCGTGTGTTTAAAAAGACATACACTCAACCTATTAGTTGACTCGGAATATATCAAGTCATTCTTTGCATTGATAAACAACTACTTTCGCATCTACACAACTCTATGCACAAGGTCGGAAGGTCTTTAAAGCTTGTAATGTAAGGCTAGGGTAAAGGGTAGGATATATTTGGGAATATGTGAGAGAAAAGCTATGCTTAAAGGGAGCCAAATCCTAATAAAACCCATGATCAAAATAAATAATGACCAATTATCTCCAGCATACTCAACTCCAACAAAAATCCACCAAAAATAACTCTAAACAAATCAAACAATCCCAACACTTACAAATTTCACTCATAAAGATATAATAATGTAACACTTGAGCGGATAACAAACTTTAACTCTTCAAACTTGATTTTATTTCATTGAGACTCTATTTTTTTATTTCTTTCTTTTGATCAACCTTCAATTAGAACACTTGAACATTAAACATTTTTTTCATTTTGCTCTTTTTTTTTTCTTGAACTTCTTTTTTTTTCATCATACTTTTATTTTTTTTCAAAAATATACAATTTTTAAACTCATCAAAACAAAAATATGATCAAGAACAATTTACTTCTCAAAACCTACCCAAATTGTGCAAATAATGTGCACACTACAAACTCCCTCACCTCACTCACTAATAGCTCCCCCAATCCAAGCTTGGGACTAGTAACCAATGGGGCAAAATAGACTTGTAATGTGGCTAATAAACAACAAAAAAAAGTCAAGGCAACAACATTGGCAGCAAGAAGGGAACAAATGTATCTAAAATCATCTGAAGGCTACCTAAAGAATAAATGCCTTCGTCCTCCACATGTGCATAATATTGAGTCATGAAACACTACTCATAGTTGCAAACCAATACTCAAATTCATTGACATACCAGGAACTAACACACATTCCTAACCAAATCAACTAGTCAAGCATTATATTCACAAGTAGTTGGACAAAATTGACGCATGTTAAGGTTCCAAGGCAGTCAAATATCAAATCATGATCAACTAATCCACAATATTTATCATCAATAACCAAAAATAAAAACAATTTTGAAAAATTTTCATCGAGGGGCACAGGGAAGCATGATTCATAATTTATTGGAACGTATTTTTGGATTTTTTTTTATTTTAATTTTTTTGTATTTTTTTCATTTAAGAAAGCAGTAAAACTATACTAGAAAGCAATAAATCTATACTAAGAAAGCATTAAAAACTAAACTAAGCACATCAAAGAAAAATAAAAAGAAAAGGGAAAGAAAGAGTACCTATATATACAAGAAATCCCCCCCAAGCTAAATTAGACAATGTCCTCATTGGTTTAAAGGGAAGCTAGTAATCCAAGTGACTACCCCTCATCATCAAAATCGTATCCACCACCATCCCAAACATTGCAATGCATCACCTTGGTACAATTTTGGACAAAAAAGAAACAAAGTGTTAGTAAGAGAAGTGGCAAAAACGAGTCAGGTTCACTATTTTGCTCATAACTTTTTTTATACAAATGATAATTACGTGATTTCAATTGCATTGGAAAGTAGAGTTGAAGAGCTTTCCAATGATAGGTCACACGCAAAATTTCGTTAAGAAACGCAAAAGTTATAGCTGTTTGAAGTCGCCCAGTTTTGCTGCCGCGGTCTCGCGCCCGACCGAGCGAGCGTGGCCCGACCGGGCCCGTCTCCCAAGTCCGAACTGACGTCTTTTCATTACTTGCTGCACGAAATTTGCCTTTGGCCTCAATTTTTTTCGTTTTTCCACAAGATTGAGCATTTATTACCCGATCGGGTGGGACTTTCACCACGCGCTCAATTTCTCCAATTTGTTTCTCTATCTCTACTTGTTCATCCTTAAACCCAAGCCCTACACAATTTAGAGCTCTTTCTATAGCATCCACATCATCTTCCCAAGTATTAGTTTTTCCAGCAGAAGATGCAACACAAAATACCGCCTCCAAGGGATCTCTAACGAGAGCTTGGGGCTTATTAGAAAAATTATTTACATCAACCACACCAACACTATAACATTTTTCCTCTAACATGGGACTTTTAGGGACATTATTTAAATTAAAAGTAATATTATCATCTCCTACCGATAATGTAAGTTTACCACTTTTCACATCTATTATTGCCCCTGCAGTATGAAGGAATGATCTACCCAAAATAATTGGAATTTGCAAATCTTCCTTCATATCAAGAACAACAAAATCAACAGGTATATAAAATTTACCTACTCTAACAGGAACATCCTCTAAAATACCTAAAGGGTATTTAACAGAACGGTCGGCCATTTGTAGAGTAATATTAGTAGTTTTTAATTTACCCATATTTAATTTAGAGCTCACAGATAATGACATAACACTTACACTAGGACCCAAATCACATAAAGCTTTATCAATCATCAGATTACCAATATGACATGGAATAGAAAAACTACCCGCATCTTTTAGTTTAGGTGGAGATTTATTCTGTAATATAACACTACATTCTGCGGTAAAAGCAACTGTCTCTACCTCACTAATAGATCTTTTTCTAGTCAAAATTTCTTTCATAAATTAAGAATATGCAGGAACTTGAGTAATTAAATCTGTGAAAGGAACCGTTACCTGCAAATTCTTCACAACCTCCAGAAACTTACCAAATTGCTTATCCAACTTACTCTTTAAATGTCTATTAGGGAATGGAAGTTTAATAGCGGGACCCTGCACATCTCCACTCTTATCTTGGGGTTTACCCTCCAAAGAATTATCAGAGTTATTAGTACTTCCTTGTAGCCCTGCAGGGCTAGTAACAAAATTATTTGGTATAACGGAATCAGGATTAGCAATTTTTGTTATAACAGGTTCATCATCTTTGGGCATAGGAGGCCCATCATAGTGTGAACCACTCCTCAGGGTAATTGCATTCGCATATTCTGTAGGTTGTACTGGTTGTGATGGTAGGGCTCCCTGCTGGCGAGTTTGCAGAGTAGAGGAAAGTTGCGCAATCTGAGTATCTATCATTTTATTATGTGCTATCAATGAGTCAATTTGCGCATCTCTACTCTGCATATGCTTCTGCATAGTACCTAACATCGTTTTAATTTCTGATAGGTCAGAATCAAATGGAGGAGTAACAACCTGTTGTGGTCTCTGATGTGGAGGTTGGTAGTACCTCTGTTGTGGTTGTTGTACCTGTGGTGGGGGGTTAGGCACATTCGTACTATTGTACGATATATTTTGGTTATTTTTCAACCCTGCATTGTAGGTGTTAGAGTATGGACTAATTTGCTTATATGCCTGAAAAGCATTAACCTTTTCAAGTGAACTCCTACAATTCTGCGCCCAATGACCTACAAGACCACAATTTTCACAAAATAATACAGGGTTAGTACCAATAGCAGAAACATTAGCAACAGAAGATGAATTAGAATTATTAATATTGTCTAATTTCTGGCTAATAGAAGTCAATTGTGCTTGCAAAAAGGATATAGAATCGACTTGATGTTTTCCCTTATTTGCAAATCCTCTGGGATTCCCATATTGGGAATTATGAATAGCCATCTCTTCGACAACATTGCTCGATATATTCACATCCAAATTCATAAATCTTCCGTTAGATGCAGAGTCCAAAATCATTCTTGAATTATATCCAAGCCCATTGTAGAAAGCTTGGATTATCTGCCACTATTCTAGTTTATGATGGGGACATCCTCTCTGCAAATCCTTAAATCTTTCCCAAGCGTCATATAAAGATTCATCCGCTTCTTGGGAAAAATTTAGGATTGAACTCCTTAACAAAGTTGTCCTCTCTGCAGGGTAATATATATTATAGAAATTCAAAACAAGAGTATCCCAGTCAGTAATACCAAGTGCAGTTCTATTCAATCCATTATACCATAATTTATCTTTACCACACAAAGAAAAAGGAAAAAGAATCTCCCTGATTTGGTCTTGTGTGACCCCAGTTTGTCTAATGGTGTTGCAATATTGACAGAAATCTGCAATATGAAGATTTGGGTCTTCACCCTTAGCTCCGCTAAATTGCTTTCTTTCAATCATAGTAATAAACTGAGGTTTGATTTCGAATTGTACTCCCTCGAGATTTGGTGTAGGAGAAAGATGTGGAAAATCTGGAAAATCTGTCAGGGATGGCTGCGAATAATCGCTAAGCTTGCGAGGTGGAGGTGGTGGCGGTGGATTCATGCTTGATTTCTGATCTGTATTAAACAAACAAAAAGGAAAAACTGTCTCAAAGAACTTGCGTTCTCTGAGACGAGGAAAAAAAATAAAATAAAATAAAAATAATAATCTAGACTACAAAAATAATCAGAAATAAAAATAAAACCGTTTTTCCGGCAACGGCGCCAAATTTTGACAGGGTAAAGTCGTATCCCCTAATCAAAAGTATTACCTAAGTCCTCTAACTAATGCAGATAGGGAAGTAGGGTCGAATCCACAGGGAAACTAGTCTTTCTATTACTAATTAATTATTATAATCTAAATTATCAGGGTAACCAATGTTGTTGTAATTAAAGATTATACTACGAAGAATATGAGTAGGGAAAATAAAGTAGGGAGAAATCAAATATTAAAAGGCCTAGGGCATAGGTTCACCAATAAACAATATTCCAGGGTAAAACATAATAATCAATCATCAATGCATTAATCAACCAGATTATAAAGGGTTTTCTCTATGTATTACAATCACAGAATTAATCTACCGGTATTAAATCTCATCTCTCGAATCTCGACTTAACCATTTATAAATTAACCTGCCTATTGAAACTAGGCCTAAAATATCAATTCTCATCTCTCGAATCTCGAATCAATATTGCATAACTCATACAATTAAACCAGCGCTAATCTAGTTGCATAGCATTAAATCAATCATAGGAAACTAATTAAGCATTGACAATCAACAATAATAAATCATCCCATCATATTATTTATGGATCCCCATAAACCCTAGAATTAAACTACTCTTACATAATTAAAACTAAACTAATCAAAGCGATTAAACTAAGCATAATAAAAGCAAGAATAATGAAAGCAATAATAAAACAATAAAATTAAACTAAAGTTAACACAAGATAAAACATTAGAAAAGTATAAGAACGAAAATCGGAAATCAAGAAAACAAAGTAAGTGGAAATTACAAAACCAAAACAACCTAATAAGTCTGACAAAAGCTTAAGAACTAAATTAAAGAATTAATCTAAAAGAAAGCAAAATTATAAAAGCTGCCACTAATTATAATTCAAGAAACAAAACTAATAATAAAGAAAAGCAAGAACTAGAACTATCTTCCAAAAACTAATCCCCTCAAGCTGCGTAAACCTTGGGCATTTATAATGACCCACGAAACCGGCATCAAAATTGCTAGAGTAAGGCCCACGAAACCGACATCAGCTATTTAGGAATAAGATGTCTCGCCCGATCGGGCCCGCTAATTCACACCCAGTTGACATCAGTATATTAATTGTAACTTCGGGCTTCATTCAAATTGGCCCAATTTCCTCTCCTCATTACTTGGTCCATGCTATAATTTCTTCGTAGCCTACTCACTTAATCGAGCCCTTAATCACTGAACCAAATTCCTCTAACTCGGCCTTGGGCTAAAATATCCGGTCATAAAATACGATCCAACTCCAATATCTTTGTAGTGGCTCAATAAGCTCGGGAATTATTATAATTCTGCAAATTCTTACAAAATAATACCAACTGTACAAAAACACTAGAAAACGTATATTAGTAATAAAAATAGCTCCGTAGAGCTCAAATAAGCACAAATATGACCGTGGGACGGGGAATAAAAATATATATAAAATAGACTCATCATTAAGTGTAGCTATATGAGTATGAGAATAACAAACATTAAAATTACTAAGAGCGTATTATATATAGATAAAAATTACAATCCATTTTTGTTAGAAATATAAATATTAATTGGTTCAAAAGTGATGCCAGTAGTTTAGTGTGTCTAATACTTGTATTGCGAATTTTCTTTTAAGGGATGATTATTGTAAGTGCCAAATGGCTATTACTTTTTGATGAAATCACTAGGGGTGTTCAAAAAGACCCGCTGACCCGCAAAATACTCGACAGATATTTGTTGAATTTTTGCCATTTTTGCGGGTCAAGGTACTCGACGTGCTAAAATATTAGATTTGCAGGTCGAGTAATGGGCCGCCCTTTGAGTGTAACGGGTACTCGTTAAATACTCGGATTTTTTTTTCTTGGTTGGATGGCACTTTACTCCATTAGGGACTTGGGATTACTTACTCAATACCTACTTTACTGGACTTAGTGAGTAGTCGTTTCATTTACACACGACCTTACCTCTTTTCTTTCTCATCTCTCAAACACGCGACCACCGTACCTCACTTGTGGCGAACACCGACCTCACTCTTGGTAACCACCATAACTCACTCTCAGACGACCACCGCACCTCTGTCAGTCCGCGATCACCAAACCTTCGTCAGACCCTTACCGTCAGTCACACCTCAATTCGTTCAATAAATTGCAGTAGGTTTTCTTTTTGGTGGAAGCAGGTTTTTTTGAAGCTGAATTTCTTTATTGATGCCTTGGTAGAAGCCGGATCTTTTTTTTTATCAAAAAATACAGAAGATATTTTTTTTGTGAAAACAGTAGGGTTTTTTTTTTTTTTTTTTTTTTTTTTTTTTTTTTTTTTTTTTGTAAAATAAACACATCAGTTTCTGTTTTTAATGAAATATATAAAATATCAGGTTTTAAAGCTATGTACAACATAATTTATTTTTTTAAAAAAATGAAAAAAAACATATATTAAAATACCGGGTACTAGGGGTGCTTATGATGCGAGTCGAGTTCGAGTTTGGGGTAACTCGACTCGACTCGTTGACAAATCGAGTCGATCTTTGACCGAGTCGAGTTTTGACCGATCTTTGACCGAGTCGAGCTTTGACCGAGTCGATCTCGAGTAGCTTGCAATTTGATTTGTCTTAGTAAAACTCTCGATTTTGTATAACATCTTTTCATTCTCTTTAACATCTTTTTTTTTTTATGCAAAGCCGGGGGCAGAAAAAGAAAAAAGAAACATAGTCAACAAGTTACAAGATAGTTAGGGAGGCTTATCCTCCAAAATTACATCCCGAATACAGTCTTGTGAATCATACAAAATTACAAGAGTTACATCTTGATTCGGAGAGGACCTACAATATTTAGCTAATAAGTCAGCTGCCCTGTTTGCGTTCCTGCCTTCATAGGAGAGATTAACTTGCTGCATATCTTCAAGTTGGGCCCTGCACCATTTCAGCATATTAGAACTAATATCCTTGACAGTTGAATCATGAAGAATGAGCTGAATAGCCTGTTTTGAATCTGAGCAAACATCCACTCTAGTCCAGCCCTTAGCTTTGATTAGCTCCAGACCAGCTGCAATGGCAGCCAGCTCTCCCAAACATGGCGATTTGACCCTGCATTTCTGATAAAAACCCAAGATCCAGTTTCCTGCAGAATCCCTTACCACCCCAGCAACCCCAGCCCAGCTACTGGCAGAAGAGTAAGAAGCATCACAATTTAATTTCAGAGTGTGTATAGCAGGGGGGGGACCAACAGGCAGGAGTAGTGAGAGGAGGGCTTAAACCCGAAGATATTCTCAGAGAAGACATGAATTCCCAAGCTAAAGCTTGAGCTTCTCTGAGGGATGAATCAGGGGGTTGGATAAGTTGATTGAAAATGAGGTTATTTCTTTTTGTCCAAATCTTCCAGATGGTGAAAGAGAAGAGTGTTTGCCAGGGAAGTTGAGAATGGGAAGTTGAAGGGAGAGGTAAGGTAAGGTTAGTGAAAAGCCAGGTTTGCAAATCTTGAGAATAAAAGGAGATAGGCATATGCATCAAATCCCAAACCTCTTTTGCTTTAGCACAGTCCCTGAGAATATGAAGGGTATTCTCAGGAGCATTGTGACAGGAAGCACAAATATCAGATGTAGTTATATTTCTTCTACACAAGGTAACCTTGTGTGGAAGTCTATCTAAGTAACAAAGCCATATTAAAAATCTTATTTTTGGAGCAGTGCTAACATCCCATATCCATTTAAAATTCAAATCAAGATCAGAGCTTGGGGTGTCAGCACCTTCCAGCAACAAAATTGTTTTAGCAAAATTAAATTTACCATTGCAACTCAGAGTACAGAAAATGAAGTCATTGCAATAATCAGTAGCTTTAGGGACAGGAACACTCAAGCAAGCATTTAAGATATGCTCAGGAAGAACAAAGGAAAGTTTTGAGAAATCCCAATTACAGTTAGTCATGCACTCATCAAGCATAATATCTTCTTCCTCTCTTTGTAAAGGACCATGAATTAGACTTCTAATTGATCCTAAACCCGACCAATTATCACCCCAGGCAAAGATATCCATACCATTTCCCACACCCCATTGGACATTGTCCTTAAAAAAATTCCAGACCTTGCCTAGGCTTTTCCAAAGATGGGAACCAGAAGCAAAAGATTTGAAAAAATTATTGGGCTTAGAATATTTATCCTTTAAAACCTGAACAACCAAATTTTGCTCCTGATTCAGCAACCTCCACCATAGCTTGACCATGTGAGCTTTATTCAAAGATTTAAAACATCTCAGACCCAACCCTCCCCCACTTCTAGGAAGAATCAACCTATCCCAACCCACCAAATGCAACCCTCTAGAATCATCTGATTTGCCCCAAAGAAACTTGGCTAGGTGGCTGTTAAGAGTGTTAAGAGTAGAGATGGGAACCATCATGCATTGCAGATAGTAAGCAGGGAGAGTGTTAAGAGTGGATCTCACTAGGCAAAGTCTGCCAGCCTTAGAGAGCATGGAAGATTTCCAGAGCTCCAACTTCTTGGTGATCTTATCAGCTATGAATCTAACCTTATTCTTATAAGGTCTATTAGCAGAGATAGGAAAACCTAAGTAGGGGCTAAGATCATCAGATTCCCCAAAACCCAAAGCATCACAAAACATCTTTCTATCTCCTTGGGAAGTGTTTCTAGAAAAGAGAACTTTACTCTTAGAAGAACTAATAGATTGGCCTGAGTAGGAACAAAAAGTATCAAGAGTATCTTTTAGAGAAAGCACATTCTCGAGGGAGGTTTCAACAAAAAGGAGTATATCATCCGCAAAAAGGAGATGGGAGATAGGAACTTGTTTCCTACCCATACTAAAAGGCTTCCACAAATTTTTTTCCACCTCCTTATGAATAAGTTGTGAGAGAACTTCCATGCAAATGATGAAAAGATAAGGAGAGAGAGGGTCACCTTGGCGAATGCCTCTTGAAGGCTTAAAGCTATCAGTGGGGATACCATTAACTAAAACTGAAGAAGAGACTGAGGCAATGCATGACATAATGAGATCAATAGAAGACAAATCTAACCCAAAGAACTCTAGAGCATTTCTCACAAAAACCCATTCAAGCTTGTCATAAGCCTTCTCAAGATCTAATTTAAGAACAAACCAGCCCCTCTTTAACAACTTTCATTCTCTTTAATTTTGTCATTTAAGAGTACATAAATAATTTTATTATTAATGTATAATCTAAAATAAAAGTTTTTTTTTTATCAAAATATCTTTATTTTTTTTATATATAATATAATATGAAAGAATTCGAGCTTCTTACGAGCTTTCGAGTCGAGTAATGATCAACTCAGCTCGACTCATTAACATTTCGAGTCAATCTCGAGTTCGAGTCGAGCTCACTCGAGTCGAGTTTTGACCGAGTCAAACTCGAGTTACTCGCGAGTTGTCTCGTCTCATAAGCACCCCTACCGGGTACCCAGTGAGGATCGCTTTTACCGGGTCGGGTAATGGCCGCCCAAATCACTACCCACACTTCCGGGTACACAAAATCTCGGGTATCCGGTTATGAGCACCCCTAGAAATCACCGTCCCTATTCCATTAAAAAAAATGCTACAAATATGATCTCTAAAAAAATACATAATAACAAATGGTGTCTCGTGAAATTGTAAAGAAAACATTACACAAGTATCATATAAAATTATTTATTATGTAACTATAAACACAATTTAATAACACATCTACTATATCAATTAGTTGTCATCATCACGATACTGAAATTTGAAGTAATCTAGATTGGATCCAACATCTTCAAGTGATTTAGAGAAAAAGTTTTTGACAAGCTCCTCAGTTGAGAATTTCCTATAAATAGGTGGATTTTCTTTAGATGTTAGCTCCTTTATTGGACCATGTATCTTCTCTGATGAGATAACACCATTAAAAAATATTGCAATTGAAAGCCTTGGTCTAACACTTTTTGTAATCACTCTATGACAAGCACCTTTTATCAAATCATTTGTTATCATCTGTAAAATATAAGATAAGAGTTATAAGTAGTGTATCACAACAATATAATACTTGATATTTTCAAAGCAATCTAATTGACAAAACCTGAAGTATAAAAACAAAGTTAATAAGGTATAAAAACAAAACTTGAAGTATATTTCCAAAGTTAACAATCAAACCACCGGTAACAGGCTCAATATTAACCCATTTGTTTTCATGAAGAACCTGGAGTCCGCCAATATTGTCTTGTAAGAGTATTGTGATAAATGAAGTATCAACGTGAGCGTCAGTTCCCATAGTCAATTCTGGTTCTGGACATGGTGGGTAATAATTGTTAGCTAAAGCCCAACTTTTTGTACATTTTGCCATATTTCCAAGACAGTCAGGCTCAAGTCCAAGACCTACTGATATTAACATAAGTATGCGATCACCAAGCTTATGAATGTGATTAATGTACTCCAATGTCACATCTCTGCAAAAAGAATTAATTATATAAATATACATACATATACATATATATATATATATATATATATATATATATATATATATATATATATATATATATATATATATATATATATATAATTCAAAATCAATTGACTTGCATGGTACACACTTTATATGTATCCTCTTATAAATCAACTAAACTTGCGTTAAAGTTTGCACTTGTTAAGAAGAAATCCATAGGTGACTTTATTTACACATATTATAATAAAAATTCAATGGCTAACGTATATACTAGCTTAATAATCTGTTGCTTCTTATATTGAAGGATGTCACCGGTATGCATCTAGAATGAATTCTTTTGATCTACATGTATTCTCTCAATGCCGCAGATTTGACGAGATTTTTCATATTCAAATCAAGATCCATCGAATCCATATGTAATTTTATTTGTTGTTAAATCAAGTGAAAAATAACATTTTTTTTTAGTTCATTTATTAAACTTACATGCTTGCACCATCAATTTTCCAAAATAAAAAAATAACCTTTTTTTTTAAAATGATTCTCCCGTGTCATTATAATTAAACGTTTCATTAAGCCATATTTTCCAACATATACTTTCAAACTTTATAAAAATATTGATATTTGAAATATAGTGATTGAGATAAATGAATACATTTTTTCATAAGAATAAATCATAAAATAAAGTCAAAGTAACTTATGTGATTAGTGCCCAAAGCCTAAAAGTATCAACTAAAAAGAATGAACGATGTAAATTAAAGAAATAAAGAAGTTACATATAAACAACATGATAAGAAATAAAACTTAATGTGTAAATATTATTTCTGTTACATATAATTTGGAACTTTGGAGTGCCTCTAGTATTCCAATGCAAAATTTGCTTGAGAGTATAACATAGAGAGAGAAAAATTATTGATGCATGTGTTGAGGAGACAGATAGAGATTAATGTCATCCTAAAAGGGAAGGAATACATTTGCTGCAAGTATTAGGTAGCATCTACATTTGGTAAAACTTGCAAACAATTTGAAACGAATGTAGTATATTTTAATTTTTATTAGGAAAGTCAAATTAAACATTATATAATATAGATTAGATAAAACCCAAGCAAATGAAAGTTAGAATGAAGTTTTTTTATTTAAAAATGAAGAAATTTTTTATTATATTAATTAGGATTCAAATTAGTCAATTAGTGAACCATTTATCAACTGTAATTTTAAGTACTAATTTAAAAACTTTTTATAAAAAAACAAAAGAAAAAAAAACCTTCGTAAAGCAAAAATATAAATAAGTGAATATTGTTTTAATAAATTATGAAATAGGTTTACTGATCGAATCTAGATGTCAAAAGCAAAATCTAGATGTAGGTCTTGTCCGTGGAAAATTGTTCTGAATCCGTTGGTCTAAAATTAGAAGATTTTTAATCCTATAAAATGGAATTAGATTCACATGATTAGGATACAATTCAGGAGCCATTTCCATCTCTACATATATTACTAATTTGCTCACAAACTAAATTAAAGCTTAATGCACTTTTTTTATATTTAGAAGACAAATTATGTATATGGGCTAAAATTAATATTATGCCCTTTGCCCCCCAAGTAAAAGTCATTGGTGTAGGTGTTAAGAAGTAGAATAAAAAAATTAGGGTGGAGGTTGGTTGTTTAAAGGTATACATACATATATGCATACACACATAATAAATATCATAATTAGGAACTAATCTAGACCATTAAATCATTCTAATCGGACGAATAAGGTGTTCAATAACATTCTTATAATTAAGCAATCTCTTAAACTGATTCCATTTGTTTTTTTTTACTTTTAAGGCAATTTCATTTACTTTATGATTGATTTTATTTACTTTTACTAATTTTTCATTTACTTTTTAGATAAGAAATTGGAAACTACTTTGTAAAGTTAAAATATTACGAAAAATGTCATTTATGACACGGAAGCATGTGGACTGTTTGATTAACATGATCTAAGGGCTTAGATTAGTTCCTAGTTCTCATTTTAGCCTTGGTTCTCATTATTATACTTGGTTCTATTATTATTTGGTAGTTAGGTTTGTATGTTTAAAAGAAATTAAAATTAAGTAAAGGTAAAATGAGAATTATAATTTTTTTTTCAATAAGAGATTTGTAATAAGAGACAAAGCTTATGGGTGAATTAAGACTTTTTAAGGGTAAGGAGGGATCAAATTATATATATATTATGCATAATAGCCCACTTTTGTAAATCAAATCTGGAAGATAAATAAGTGTACGTCGTGTGAGAAAGACATAAATATACCTACAGATAAGAGGCAACTCTTTAGGATCAACTTCACCGCCGGTATTTCGAGCGTTGACATACAAAGTGTCCCTCCAATTTGCAGCCTTTGACTGGTACAAGTCATGGTTGCTAAAAAAGTACACATGCTTTGATTGAAAATCGCGACTATAAAATTTTTTCTTAATTTCATCATCTTGTTCATGAAACATTCGATTTCGGTATATCATTCTTTCTATCAGTTTCTTTGGAATCCCATGGTTTATAACTTGAAAAAATCCCCATTTTTTTGATGCCATAATGATTTTCTTAGTAATCTCAGCAGTCTGATCTTTATTTTCACTAAGATAAGAAAAGTCTATTATTGGCACACTTATATTTTCGCAACTTGTACCAAAATCTTTCAAACGATCCTCTAGTGGTCTAACAAACATGCTAGGAATTTTTTTGATTCCAGCATCTATAAGCCCTTTAACCCCAAGTTTTCCTTCATCGAACACTTTGAGTTCATCATTACGATCATAGCAAATTTGTGTTTCGTTGAGGGCAATTTGGGTGTTCATTAGATCCTAAAATCTTTCCTTGTAAAGATTTTTGTTTTTGGCTTAGATTAATTTAGAGTTGATGAAAACTATGAGAAGAATCATACGTTATATAATATTAGTGGATTAGATGTATGAGGAAATCAAGGCATAACCAACTTGCTTGTCCATGTACACCTCATTAATTGGAAATAAATACTAGACAACTAAACTAGTACATAAAATGTCGGCATGATGCCATTTCTTTATCAAGTGAGAAAAAATCAAGCAAATAAACCAATAAAAAATAATTGCTTAGAGCTATAAAAAAAAATTAGTTAGATTGTCTTGTTTAATCAATGATTTGACGAGTTTGCATACTCTTCACGCCATACACTTAGTTTGATTACAAGTTACACCTATATTTTTTTTCAAATAATGCAACACTTTGTCTAATACGGTACTTTACGTTGTTGAGTTAAATTTGTTAAAATTTTGTGTACGTGTAGGTTCATTGGGAATAAAAAATGATAACAAAAAGTAATTATGGATGAATAGCTTATGAGGATGCTCAAGTTTATCTTTGTGATAAATAATTTTTGTTTTTGGTAAATAAATCAACAACTTTACCTAGTTGTCATCAATTGTAGGCCTACTTTTAATATAAAAATTGTTAAGGTATTCACAAAATTGCTATGTGATGAACAAAAATTATTTAACTTAAAGGTATATTTGTATTTTCTGATAGCGTATGTTAAAGTAACAATGTGAGAGAAGAAAGGATAAGAGTGGGGACCATGTGAGGAGTGAAATATAATAAAATAATTTGGAATATTTCTGTTCAAGAAGTGTTGCATTTTTACAAAAAACATCGATTATAGAAAGTGTTGTACTAAAAAAATCGGAGGGAGTAGTTCTTTAGCTTGGATATCGTATTTTTTTAGCTTCATTCGTTCAGATCCACAAAAGGAAAAGGAAAAATTGCCTGGAATAATCCCACCTTTGGGCCGTCCGCTGAAAATATCCCACCTTTGGATTGTTTTTAAATAATCCCACCTTTACCCCCCCATCTTTTTTTATGGTCCCAACCGGTTAGTTAACTTGTTATAGCAAGTTACTAGCCACGTGTCGGCACCTGATTAGTCCAAAAAATAAAGTTTTAAAAAAATTAAAAAAAAATTAAAATTTTTTTAATAAATATAGAAACCACCCACCAGCCAAACCACCTCCTCTACCACCAATCCCGGCGCGCCGGCCTCCCCTGCCACCCCCACCCTGAACCACAATCGGACCCCTCCCCTGATCCACTCTCGAACCCCTCCCTCCCTCACGAACCTCCACATGAACCACCCTCAAACCCTCACGAAACCAAGCCAACCCCATTCACGCGGCTTTGGCGAGCCATCCCTTAAACCCAGCTCCAGCTTACCCTCCCCCTCCCCCGAACCACCAACCCTCTCCCTCACTCCTTCCCCCGCGAAAACCCAGGCATTGTCCGCGAAAACCCAGCCCTTAAACTTAGGCTCCGTCCGCGAAAACCCACCAACTCCCTTAAACCCAGCTCCGACACCCGACCTTCCCCATCCCCAGATTGCAGTCAGTCACGTCAATCTCCCTCGTCCACCGTTTGCAGCCGCGTCGTCGAACTCCCCTGTCCCGATTCCGGTCAGCGTGGTGGTTTCAGGTGTGGGTGGGATGGTGGTTCCAGGGTTTAGGTTGGGGTGGTGGTGGCTGAATTGGTGTGGCTTAGGTGGTGGTGGTGGTTTTTTACTACTTTTTTTTTACTAATCAAGGAGCGACACGTGTAAATTCTACTTAAAAAAAATTACCTGCTCAACCGGTCGCAAGTAAAATGGGACCATTTATAGCAGACTGGGTATAAAGGTGGGATTACTTTCAGCGGACGGCCCATAGGTGGGATTATTCCGGGCAATTTTTCCAAAGGAAAAAATAACGTATATTTGGATTGCCACAAAAAATCCTTGCCAACTTTAAGTGAGATATAGTTTTAGTATTTTTCTCGTGATTTCATTTGACCTTTTGCAAGAAGTAGTTTGGTGAATTCATTTGCCTCTTTAATGCTTATTAATAAAATTAGAATACAAAAATTAAAGTTAAAATAAAATGAACAATCTTATATTATATATAATTTAAGATTTATTTTGCAACACTTAACTACAGCACTCCAAAACCCCAACTCTTAATTCTCATGCATTTTATTTGGAAAATAACTTCTAAATAACTCCAACAACTCCAAATAATTAACTTAAAACAAAACCATAACTTCCTTCCAAAAAGAATATATAACTTCCACTTATACTAATTTTTTTTTCCTAAACATACATATGTCCCATGCATTAGCATGGGTACATTCTAGTATATATAAATAAATAAAGGAGACATTTTTTGGGAGTGTTCGGGGTGCCACATAAGCAAAGATTTTTTTTCAACCAATGATAAACGATATTCATTTTTATTTTAGAATCTAAAAAAAAAAAACAATCGCCACGTAAGTAAAATTATCGAATGAGATTATAGAGTTTATTTTGACGAGTCATGTAAGTAAAAATAACTATGAATAGTGATTTGATTTAAATTTATTAAATAAAAAATATCTTTTAACACTAAAAATATTATCCTAATATCCGACAAATGAGATAACATATACAAAGGCATTATTTTGACCTGTGAAAAAAAATAATATTTTATTTTAGAATTTAAAAATCAATTCCACATAAGGTCGAAAAATTAAGAAAAAAATTTTGAGAGTGTAATTTCAATTATCAAATCATACACTACAAATAGTGATTTAGGATTTATATATTTTAAAAAAGAACAAAAACTTTTAACATTAAATATTTTATTATAATATCTGACAAATGAAATATCATATTTATAGTCACATTATAAATTAAATATAAATAATAAAAATTATTTTTTTCTAACAATCAATAGAAAATAAATTAAATGTTTTATGATCTAATTAAGAAAATTATCTTTTCATGAATTTATGTATTAAAAATATTTGTGTATTGCTTTAGACACCTAAAAATGTATCCACGACTGAAACCCGATGATGAGTAAAACCTACCCCCCCATTGAATTTGGTACGCTACAGTTTAGCCTCATTTTCTCACTATTCATTTACCCCCACTATATGCAATAGCTGCAAATTAATCTCCCCCTACCCCATGTATAATAACAATAATAATAATAAACACCATTTATTTAAATTTCAAAATTCATTTTCTCTCTCTTCAACCTTCCTATTCATAATTTTCCTAGCATTTTCTCTCTCATCAAAACTTTCATTCTTAAATGTTTCAAGCTAATAAAATACAAAATTGCTACAGAATACTTTAATTGTCTAGCATCAGCGAGGAAATTCTTCAATCGCAACAGAAATCTCCGAATTAGTAAGTATTTTGTTCATTTTTTGAACAAAAAAATAAGATAAAATAAAAAAAAAAAAAAAAAACAGCGTAAACAAACCCTGAATTATTCGGAAAAGTTGTCACCATTAATCCCAACTTTGCTCCATTCGCCATTATTAATCCCAACTTCTGTTTATTTACTATCACTCCCTACTTTGTACACTATTAATTTTTATCACTCCCAAGTGACTTGCAACCGGTTAAACAAGTTAACAATTATGAGTTGGATTTTTTTCCACACATGTCACCATGTGATTGGTCAAATATTTTTTTAAAAAAAAAGAAACCACCTATAATGGCAGCCATCTTAAAGACGGCGGAATCGAAGTAGGGAAGGGAAAGGAAGGGGATGGCCGGAATTCAACGGAGAATGCAACACGGTGGTCGAAATTGAACGAGGAAAGGAAGGAAGGGCGGAAACCGCCATGAAAGGGAATAGAAGGGGCGGAAACGGTGGGGGAAGGGTTAGGGGATGTCGGAATTGGTAGGGGATGAAAGAGATTTGGTCGGAATTTGACGGGGAGGAAACCAACGGGGAAGGCGACAGAAACAGATAGGGAAGGGAGATGGAGGGTGGTTTATGGAGTTGGATGTGGATGAGGTGTTGGCGAAAACAGAGGGGGAAGGAAGATCGAGGGTGGTAGACGACAACATCAGCAGCAGCAACCGCCGCAATACCGCTACCACCGAAGGCGGCAGCAGTAGCAGCAGTTGCCGCAGCAACTGTGTCAGCAGGACGTAGATCCAGCAACACGACCACATCACCACTAGAGGCGACAACAGGAGTGGCAGTGCTGGAGATGGAAAGGGGACGGGGAAGGGGAGGGGGAAGGTAAGGTGGCCGGAGGAGGTAGGGGATGTCGCCTGCCGATGGTGGCAGAGGGTGCCACCTGGTGGGGTAGGGATTAGGTTTTAATTTTTGGGGTTTTTTTTTGTTTTTTTTTTTTAAAATTTTAAGCCAATCATATGATGACACGTGTCTTGTAACCTGTAATATTAGGTTGGATGACCGGTTAGTTGGGGGTGATAAATTTTAATAGGGTACAAAGTTGAGATTGATAGTGAATAAAGTGAAGTTGAGATTAATATTGGCGGATGAGGCAAAGTTGGGATTGATGGTGGCAACTTTTCCTATTTTATTTTTATTTGCGATTATATGTTCTAGAATGTAATCGATTACTTGTATGATTATACGTATTTTTGCTAAAAATAATTATAGTGTAGACACCCAATTGGGTCTCCCCAAAACCAAAACCAGTGATGAATACCTTTCGCGTCAAACCATAATCGAATGAAGTGAAAGTGTGAAAAGTCTTGTGTTGCGGTTAGTTTTTATTAAAATCCTTCTTTCTGTTTTCGAAAACCCACTCTATTTTATAAAAATGTCCAATCCAGTTTAGTTTGGTCCATGATAAGGGTCCAATAATGGTGTAGTTGGATGGGACTTGAAAAGACCTTTCCAACGATATATTATAAACCCAATTCCGATGAATAATGAGGAAGTTATGGCCAAAATACTAAACTGGGCCCAAACCAGATTTTACCTACGACCCAATGATCATGTGGAGGGTCCAAAGGTTTAATCCTATTCCTAACCTAATTAGGATTGATTAGAATCTTCAATAAGTTTCTAAAATATCTTAATTATCCTTTTTTGAAAAGATAAAATTAAGGAATTTGATTTAAATATAAACTTTCTTTTTATAAAACTTTCCTTTTTTAAAGTCCTAATTCTATTCGAATTTAAACATGTCCAAAGCCAGTCACATTTTAATTTTGTGCTTCATATTTTTTATTTAAATTTTATATGGTTGGATAGATCTTGAAATTATATTTCCAATGATATATTATAATATTAATTCCGAGCTATAACGAAAAAGATATGAAAGATATACGAAACTCTATCCAAAACTGACACCCTTCTATTATTTCTGCTATATCTTTTTATCTACAAAAGATTTTAATCTGATTCTAATTGGGTTGGAAAGTAGACTTCAAGAGATTTCCAACGACATATTATTTGACTTATTTAGAATTCTGGATCAAAAGATATGATAAAAACAAAATCCGCAAAAACTGTCTTTGTCGCCAAACGACAGGCTTGTCGCCAGAATTTCTAGCGACAAGGTCGGTTTGTTGGGGACAGCGTGGAGTTTTATTCCTTATCAAATTCTATGATTTTCCGGACAGTTTTCTTATAAATAGAGTCCTGGACCTCCGTTTTTAATCATCTACAATGAACAATCATTAATTCTCTCTATTCTCTCTCTAAGCAATATAGCTTTCTTTCCCTCTTGATTTCTAAACTAGCTTTTTGCAAACACAATACCGCAAACACAAGATCTAGACACACCTAGCCAAGTTCGATGTTGCCTTCGCCCTAGACGTGAAAGGTTAATAATTTCTGAGGGTTTGGTCCCAAATCCAGTCTAAACTTTTTAACTCTTTCTTTCAATCATTTAATTTAATTCTTTAAGTTTATTATTTTCATTGAAGTTTACTAACGCGTGTATTTTGTTATTAGAAAGAGGTACGAGGCATCAAAGTATGTAATCTTATTGCTTTCCTCTTGTAGAAAGCATACTTATATTGATTTATTCCTAGTATCATGTTAGGATGTTATTTATTGCTTTCTAGTATCATGTTTAGGATGCCTCTTATTCTTTCTAATATTATGTAATCATGTTAGTATCATGTTAGGTTTAAAGCTTTGATCTTTATTGCTTAGTGACATGCTAGGATTTGTTACTAATCTTGTTAGTATTATGCCTAGGATCTTGCTATTGTTATTAAGCTTTATTATGCCTTATTATGATTATAATTATTATTGTTATTATTATGTTTCTTGATATTATATATTATTGTTATTGCTTGATCACGCCTTTTATGCATGTTAAAGGGAATTTGTACTTGAAATCACGCTTAATAAGATAATTAATTATTTGATTTAGGCTAATATGATTTTAATTCAAGTGATCGCCAATAATAGTTTTATTTGTGCATTAATATTCAACCAACATAGATAAACAGGTTTAGTGTTAATATATTGTTTGCATGTTAGTCAAAGAGCGCACATGAATACGAGTAGAATAAAGTAGAGGCCTATTTTATAGGGCGAGTCCTTTATTTTGTAGATTGGATTCGTACCCTCATCCCCGAACCGGCGAACCCTATTTGGTTCAAGACCTTATGGAGTTGACGATCTCATGGATTGTTAAAGGGTGTAACCTTCACCACGTGATTGGTTTCAAGTTCCTAAAACTTGTTGGTGACTCTTTTGCTCTCTTTTCCTTCCCTTTGGACGCCACCATACTTAAGTGTATGATTACAATGGGGTTCAAGCTTAGGGTTATGATGCTTGAAATATTCCCTACAGTTTTTGGCGACTCCACTGGGGAGGATTTCTATTTTAATTCCTAAAATTTATTTTGGCAATTACTTAAAATGGATGAGACTCGAAAAGTTCTAAGTTTTCATGTGCGTAATTTTGATTAGCATTATTGTCATAGGCATAAAAAAGGTCCTCATTGGATAGACCATCCAAAATGAGTCAAAAACATAGGATTTTACACGTAGGAAATTTAAGTGATATCTTTCACAACTAGAATTGAAATAATACTGCGAAATCTGGAAAATTCTAAGAACACAGATACCTGCCAAGGCATGTAGGAACTAGTGTCTAGAAAACTGGGCTTGTCGCCCATAAAGAGCTTCTGTCGCCTGGCGACAGTTCTGTCGCTTAGCGACAGGGGTTCTTTTGTGGCGACAGTCCCTGTAGTCTGGCGCCAAGTTCTTCTAATACCAAGCCAGAACTCTGGCTTCTTGTTTTGACCATTTCTAGCACTGTTGGCTCGATTCTATTTCCTGATTGAGTTTTTCTCACTTTTCTGAAACCCATATGTGTTCTACATATGGCCATAACCCTCTGGGGGTTCACGCTCCATCTACCCAATCGAACGCTCCTGGAAACGACGGGTACATCCGAGTTAGTGAATCCACCAAACCGTGGAAGCATGTTTTTAACTTGTAGGGTCCCATCCATACGCGCCAACCCCTCCAAAGGTAAGTCTTCTGCGCGATGCATCCAGACTCATAACCATGGACCCTCTTTGACTAACCCATATCCTTGAACTTTAGAGAACTAGAGCCATGGTTAGGTTGCAAACTCATTACATCATATTGTGACTACTTGTGCATTATTTGCTTGTGCATAGTTTATATGTGACTAAACTAACCGTTTGGTTTGACTTGTGTTTGCAAATAAGTCTTAATAAACTAACCAATGACTAAAGGAATTTGTTTAATTAATTAATTAATTTGAACTAATGAATATGCCTTAAATCGAGTCATAGTTCCATTAAGTCAACCCGGATTTTTATTCCCGTATGCTGCATATGCGTCAAATTGTTTTGGTTATAGCCGGAGTTCTAGGAAGAACTACGAGTTGTATAACCTATGGATATGTAGCCCCGCGTTTTATCTTTAATTTGGCGTTGATTTTGTTCTAATCAGAGTCACAGATAAAAAGTTATGACTAAAATACCACAGTCTATCTAGTTTAATACGTGAAGTCTTAACTTAGTCTTTGCTTGAGTCTAGTCAAATGGTCTAGCCACATGGTCATGACACAAGTCTTGACTTGTCACCTACACTCATTAGTCTTAGCACACACTTTGCATATGTCACCATGACCATGTCTTAGGTTCATGCATGAGTCGTTTTTTTTGTCATTTGAGTTGGGGGGTTCATTTTATTTTTAATTTCCTCCATAATTCTTCCATTTACATCATCTTCCCACTCACTACATTCTTTCCCCATGCATATCATTCTTCTCATTCTTCCATGATCTCTTCCCATCTATTGCATGATGAATACAGCTTGAGTCAAAATAATTAGTATAAAACTTACCCTTAATTTCCCTTTCCATAGTACTTGGTCAAGGAGAGAAGGGCAATTAATCAAGGACAACACTTTCGTTCAAGTCTTACTTTTTGGTAAGCCAGTCGGTAGGAAAAAAAAGCTAAGAAGATAATGGCAAGTCATGAAGAACTCAATGAAGTTAGGGGAGAGGTGGCTAACCTGGCTGAGATTTTGAAGGGTCTAACTCTTCAAATCAATGACCCTGCAAGACAACAACAAATGGAGCTCATTCAGGAAAGTTTGAGCAAACTATCCAATGACTATAGATTCCAGGGCATTAGCTAACAAGGGGTCTCGGTGGACAAGGATCTTCTTCCGCAGAAGTTCAATGCCAATGACATCCCTAAGTTCAAGCCAACGGACAATCCTTATTTTCACTTAAGGGCCTTTGAAACTATAATGAACATTAAGGGGATTGATAAGAATGTTTTCCACACTTTGTTTTCACTATCTTTAGAAACCGTTTGTCAACATTGGTTCTTTTCCCTTGATAAGGAAAAGACCTCCAATTACAAAGGAATAAAAAACGCTTTCATCAATAGATATAAATGTAACATTCAAGTTGAAATTGACCATAGACAGCTTGAGATTCTAAAACAAAAAGAAAACGAAGGTTTCACTTCCTTCTTCAACAAGTGGAGGGAAAGTTCCGCTAATATGATTGAAGTCCCTACTGATAAGGAGTCTGTGAGGTTGTTTATCAAGAATTTACAAGAAAAGTATTCGAGACACTTGAAATATCAACACAACTTGAACACTTTCAAGGCAGTCTACGACATAGGCATTGAGATTATAGATGACCTTGCAAAGCAAAAAGCTACTAACAATAGTAACCACAGTGGCTGGAAAGGAAAGAAGAACGACAATCCTTCTTCTTCCAAAAATACACACTCTAGTAACAATGTTAGTACCTTTGAACTCAATGAAGTCTTAGCCATGAATAACCAAGAATCTAAGAAAGAATTAAGGAAAGAATTCACTCCTATTGGGATGAGCTATGATGTTGCCTTTGATCGACTCCATACTAAGGGACTCATTACTCCCATTGAACCTATTCAAGATCCCGCACCTGAAAAGAGATTGCCTAGTTGGAATCCAGATGCACATTGCAAGTACCATCAAGGTAGGGGTCATACTACTGAGAGCTGTTGGAAGCTAAAGGAGGCCATCCAATATTTGATTGACAATAACAAGCTTCCTATGCCTCCAGTCGGCAAGAAGACCGAGTGATGATAAGGCACAAGACAAGAGGCGAGCTTCAACGACAAGATTTCGTGACCTCTTTTTCTATTTACTTCCTCCGTTAATGGTTATTTGCAACAAAGGGGTATTATTTGTGAGATATAAAATATTCCTTTGTTGCAAATAACCATTAACGGAGGAAGTATTTTTTTTCCTTTCCCCAATAAGTCTAAGCATAGACACCTTTCATTTTCCTCTAGTTTTTACTTTGTAGGACTTTCATTTACCTTTTCCCTGTAATAAAGTGAGCATTTTATTTTCTTGCATATGATCATTGCGTTGCATTGTTAAAAAAAAATATAAAATAAAAAATTCAAGGTCGAACTAAGCACAAGGTATACCCATGATTAGAGGCACCCCTTGTAGCCCATTATACCGTCTTCACCCTTTAAGTATATAATCCCTTTCTTGATAAACCACTTTGAGCCTCGTCTAATGATAGACCTTTCTTTCTTCAACACACATCTACTTAACCTCGGGATGGGATGGTGTGCAACTTATGCAAGTTTTAAATACAAAGCTTGAGTGTTTTTACCAAAAATTTCAAAAAAAAAATGGCAAAAATAAATAAATAAATAAAAGTGTACAAAAGGGCAAGTGTTCCAATGTCTTTGATATGAAAATATCTTTGATAAGAACACGTCTCAGATTGCGTCTCTTATCGAGTGCTCGGTTCGTGCCTGAGAAACATGAATGCCAAGTGAGTGATAGACCGCATGATCGGGATTGCCCACACTTATCAAAATAAAAATGCAAAAGCAAAAAAAATAGAGAAAGCAAAAAATAAGCAAAAAAGAGAGCTAAAAAAAAAGAGTTAAAAACCTCAAGCATGAAATTCAAAGATTCAAAAGCAAGGTTGCACACGTTGGGGGCTTATTTAGGGTCTTGAGCCTTTATCCCCTTCTTCTTTAACCTTTAGCCTAACCACGTTACAACCCTTAAAAAGACCTTTTTGAGGTATACACACACTTGTGCGAGGTTCGGCTAGAGCTACGTTTAGCCTGATTCCTAACGGATACGTAGGCAACCTCACAATGAGGTGCGGACGTAATAAAAATGCATTCATATTCACATTCACACACTTACACCATGATCATATCAAGGGATCTCCAATGCTCATCCCTATTCACTTAGAGCTAGACTTGGGGGCTTGATCCTTACATCATTAGCCTACCTAGCCTAAGAGTCATCATTATTTGACTCTTATCAAATAATACTTTTCCACACCGTTAGCCTTTGCAGCTTAACTTTAGTGTCACTTTTACACACATCACAGATACATGACCAAATAGACTTCCCATTAGGAACCCTTTGTCATGAAGTCTTAACATAACGTTGAAGCATGCTTTGTCATATCAACATCACTCATCACTCATAATCATCATTGTATAAGAAAGTATGAAGTACTTAGCCTCCGCGCCTAAGTTACCTAAATACTTTCATAATCGAGTCAACTAAGATAGCTTAGGAGGAATTAATTCTTGCACCTTGAGAGATAGCATCAAATGCATATACTTGATTAAGCTCATTCAACATGCACCATTAAACACATCGATTCTTTTTCGCGTCTTTCTTTTCCGGGAGAAAGTCGGTACCTTCCACAAAAATGACGGAAATTTTTTTCTTTTTTGCATTTTCGAGTCCCACATTACACACAAGTCATGTACATTGAGCCATGTCGTGTCATATCACATCGAGTGGAGTCTAACACAAGTGTCAAACGCTTTGAGTCGAGTCATAGCAATGCAACGAGTCAAGCAACATATTAGGTAACCCTAAGATAGTAAAATATGAGCAAAGTCCTATAGTCCAAAATATAAATACAAGTACATTCCAGCGAGCAAGAATATTTCTAGATTTTTTTCGAAAAAAAACCGCGAATATAGATATATGAGATTCTTCCAAGATGAGAGGAGTTTGAGCAAAAATTATATGGATCAGTAAATCAGAGATGACGAGCATTAATTTGCAAAAGATAAGAGCAGATTAGGTTGTAAGGAAATGACCAAATTGAAAGTTCGGAGCGAAACCAGGCAATGAACAGCAGCAGCAGAAATGAAAAAGAAATTTGTCGCCAAACAACAAGGTTGTCGCCTGGCGACAGAGTGATATCGCAGCGACAAAAGGATCTGGCATGCGCCAGTGCAGCGACAGAATGTGTGGCCCCATATTAGATTGTGCGGATCTCATACAGAAATTTCGGGTTCCTTGGTACGCTAGTTAGCCCCTATAAGCAATTTGATATGATTAAGTAGTCAACTCGATTACAATCGCAATGATTGATCGACCTGACAAAAGATCATCTCACTTAGCTTAAAGAGCCTAAGTATTGGCTCATCGCAAGCACCGGAACAACGGTTCACAAAGATTTCCTAGGATGGAAGAAGATTTGAAGATTCGAAATGACAAAGCCTTCAAACCACTAGAAGAACCCATCGAGCCGAGCAATGATCCAATGAAGCAAGCTGCTCTTTGTCACCCCATTTTCCCCGAAAACCAAGATATGGAGCAGCCCATTCAGGCTTGGTCAATGAAAATTGTACTAATTCTAGGCCGGAACTGTAGCCAATGAGTCTGCTCCACTCCTCTTTGTTCTGCACCACTTTGCTATAGCTATTTCCCCACCTAGGCTCCCCAAAAGAACAGCATAATATAAATAAAAAAGTACTTCTAATAAAAAACAGGACTAACCATAATATACTAAATAATGAGACTAAAGCACTACCGGTACCACCTAGCGTAAGAGTTAACAGTCAGTCCTATCTTAAATAAAGTACTATCATTTAGAAAGCATTCTTAATTAATAGGGGCTTTAAGATTAAAAAGAGTCTATTACTTGGATTTGAGAAGGACGATTTGAGATGAAGCGGCCTTAATAGCTTTCACTATGATTGGGGAGGTTATTAATAGATTTGAGAAGAACGATTCAAGATGAAGCGGCTTTTGGTAGTTTCCGCTAAGACCGTGGAAGTTATCACAAGATTTAAGAAGATGGCACGAGATGAGCGGTCTTCGACAACATTCTCTAAGATTGTGGAGGTTGTCATTCAGATTTGAGAAGATAGCACGAGATGGGCGGTATTCGACGACATTAGCTAAGATTGTGGAGGTTATCACCTAGATTTCAGAAGAGCGGTTCGTGATGAGGCGGTCTTCGACGACATTTCTCTATGATTGGGAAGGTTGTCACCATGATTCAAGGAAAAGCTCGAGATGTAGCAGCAATGATAGACAGCGTTCCCTAGGATGTGGAGAATTGTCACGAAAAATTGAAGATGACGAGGTACAATCACCTCCGACGATGTCCCAACGTAGAGAGGAAATTGTCTATAAATGGCGAGATACTGTCATGGCGAGATAATGTCACAAATTCTGAAGATGACGAGATATGGTCACCTTCGATGATCTCTCGAGATAAAGAAGAGATTGTCTATAATGGCGACGTACTGCCACAACCCTGAGGATGACGACATACAGTCGTTTTCGACGATGTTCCCGAGATACAGTGGAGGATTGTCAGCAAAAATATTGAAGATGATGAAATAATGTTACCTTCAATGATGGCGTTCACGAGATACTGTGGAGGTTGTCACAAACAACAAAATGCAACAAGAACGGTTACTCTAGAAACGTGTGCTCGACGGTGCAAGATACGCGTTTCTTAACTCTCTTATCTTTTTAACTAATGATAGTTTGCACGTATTGGCGTTATAAGAATGATTTAGGATCGCAGAACGTTCTGAATCATTCTCCGTCCCTATCGCTACTTTGACTTTTGTTTTCGAAACCTAAGTTTCTCCAAACTCAGTCAAAGTGGGGGCTTCTGTAGACACTCAATTGTGTCTGCCCAAAACCAAACCCGGTGATGAATACCTTTCGTGTCAAACCATAATAGAATGAAGTGAAAGTGTGAAAAATCTTGTGTTGCGGTTAGTTTTTATTAAAATCCTTCTTTCTGTTTTCGAAAACCCACTCTATTTTATAAAAACGTCCAATACAGTTTAGTTTGGTCCATGATAAAGGTCCAATAATGGTGTAGTTTGATGGGACTTGAAATGACCTTTCCAACGATATATTATAAGCCCAATTTCGATGAATAATGAGGAAGTTATGGCCAAAATACTAAACTGGGCCCAAACCGGATTTTACCTACGACCCAATGATCATGTGGAGGGTCACAAGGTTTAATCCTGTTCCTAAACTAATTAGAATTGATTAGAATCTTCAATAAGTTTCTAAAATATCTTAATTATCCTTTTTTGAAAAGATAAAATTAAGGAATTTGATTTAAATATAAACTTTCCTTTTATAAAACTTTCCTTTTTTAAAGTCCTAATTCTATTCGAATTTAAACATGTTCAAAGCCAGTCAGATTTTAATTTTGTGCCTCATATTTTTTATCCAAATTTTAAATGGTTGGATAGATATTGAAATTATCTTTCCAATGATATATTATAATATTAATTCTGAGCTATAACGAAAAAGATATGAAAGATATAAGAAACTCTATCCAAAACTGACACCCTTCTACTATTTCTGCTATATCTTTTTGCCTACAAAAGATTTTAATCTGATTCCAATTGAGTTGGAAAGTAGACTTTAAGAGATTTTTAACGACATATTATATGACTTATTTGGACTTCTGGATCAAAAGATATGATAAAAACAAATTCCGCAAAAATTGTCTTTGTCGCCAAACGACAAGCTTGTCGCCTGGCGACAAGATGAATTTCTGGCGACAAGGTCGGTTTGTTGGCGACAGCGTGGAGTTTTATTCCTTATCAAATTCTATGATTTTCCGGACTGTTTTCCTATAAAAAGGGTCCTGGACCTCCGTTTTTTAATCATCTACAATCAACAATCATTAATTCTCTCTATTCTCTCTCTAAGCAATATAGCTTTCTTTCCCTCTTGATTTCTAAACTAGCTTTTTGCAAACACAATACCGCATACACAAGATCTAGACACACCTATCCAAGTTCGAAGTTTCTTTCTCCCTAGACGTGAAAGGTTGATAATTTCTGAGGGTTTGGTCCCAAATCCAGTCTAAACTTTTTAACTCTTTCTTTCAATCATTTAATTTAATTCTTTAAGTTTATTATTTTCATTGAAGTTTACTAACGCGTGTATTTTGTTATTAGAAAGAGGTACGAGGCATCAAAGTATGTAATCTTATTGCTTTACTCTTGTAGAAAGCATAATTATATTGATTTATTCCTAGTATCATGTTAGGATGTTATTTATTGCTTTCTAGTATCATGTTTAGGATGCCTCTTATTCTTTCTAATATTATGTAATCATGTTAATATCATGTTAGGTTTAAAGCTTTGATCTTTATTGCTTAGTGACATGCTAGGATTTGTTATTAATCTTGTTAGTATCATGCCTAGGATCTTGCTATTGTTATTAAGCTTTATTATGCCTTATTATGATTATTATTATTATTATTGTTATTATTATGTTGCTTGATATTATATATTATTGTTATTGCTTGATCACGCCTTTTATGCATGTTAAAGGGAATTTGTACTTGAAATCACGCTTAATAAGATAATTAATAATTTGATTTAGGCTAATATGATTTTAATTCAAGTGATCGCCAATAATAGTTTTATTTGTGCATTAATATTCAACCAACATAGATAAACAGGTTTATGGTTAATATATTGTTTGCATGTTAGTCAAAGAGCGCACATGAATACGAGTAGAATAAAGTAGAGACCTATTTTATAGGGCGAGTCCTTTCTTTTGTAGATTGGATTCGTACCCTCATCCCCGAACCCTATTTGGTTCTAGACCGTATGGAGTTGACGATCTCATGGATTGTTAAGGGGTGTAACCTTCACCACGTGATTGGTTTCAAGTTCCTAAAACTTGTTGGCGACTCTTTTCTCTCTTTTCCTTCCCTTTGGACGCTATGGGTGGGTGGTGTTACGGGTGGTGGTGAGGTTGGTGGTTGTTGAAATCGAGGAGGTAAAGGGAGGGGGTGGCCAGCAATGGGGAGGAGAAGGGAGAAGGTGGCCAGATTTAGGAAGAGGAAGGGTGCTGGTGGTCGAGGTTGGAATCGGGTAGGGGGTCGATGGTTGGGGCTGCCGAGATCTGGGTTTGGGAGATGTCGGGATGGAGGAATTGGGGAAAGAGAGAAGGTGGGGCGGGGGAGGTCGGGCGTCTCCGGCAGAGACAGGGCCGCCGACAGGGGAGGGGCTGCTGGTGGCTAGGTTGGGAGGGGGGAGGGGTTTGATTTTTTTTTTTTTTTTAAAAAAAAATATTTTTAAAATAATTTAATTATTTAAAAAATAAAAAACTAACTATAGTTAAGGATTTTTATTAAAAAAACACTTATCAATGGTAATCAATAATTGAGGTTTACCATTGATAATAAAATTTAAGAACGTTTACCACTTAGAAAATCAAAAAGTTGGAGTTCACCAAAGAGAATTTCCCTTTACTATTTTTCTAGAATGGAGAAGTGCATGTATTTCGGAGAAATTAAAAGTATTTCAAGACCGAAAACAAAGAATCGACAACGTAAGTGTTTTCTATGTTAGAATATTGGATAGCTCAAATTGAAAAATTAAATGTCAATTTAAAATTATGTCTTTGTGAATTAAATTGTTATTAGGTGAATTTCGGCTAGTAAATTTAATTGACCATAAATGTTCATTTCAGATGAACTTCATGTTCAGTTGTAGAACGTTAATGTTCAAATTATATTACTAATTTCGAAGACATATTATCATTTATCATTATGGAATTGAAGCATCAATTATCAATTAATATTACTGATTTCATTAATTAAAAATGTAATTTGGTAAATTTTGGCAAGCAAATTTAAGTTATCGTAAATGTACATTTCAAATACAAAGAAGAATTCCTATTCAAAAAAAAAAAAAAAAAAAAAAAAGAATTCATGCTCATTTGTAGAAGGAAAAACCAATTAATATTATTATTTGTCAATTAAAATATTATTTATTTGGTGAATATTGACTATTTATTTAATTTATCATAAATGTTCATTTTAGTTTGACTTCATGTTCATTTGCAGTAAGATAAATATTCAAATTAAAATTAGTAAAATTTAAGACAAAATAATTTTTTTATATAGCTCTAGTAATTATGATCTTAAAATGTTATTGCATTCACATTACATTTAAATATATATTCACTTTAATTTGTTATGTGTTCATTATTCTCTTTAAGTTAAATAACATGTTCATTCTCATATTGAAGATGTTCATTTGAAATTTAATACTTGTTCATTATCCTATATATTGAAAGATGTTTATTTGCAATCTTATAATATATTTATTCTCTTACCTAAAGATATTCATTAATTTTAATACTTGTAATTTATCACATTAAAAAATGTTTGCTTTATTTGAATTTTAGTGCTTGTTCATTACCAATATTGAATATTGATCAATTCAAATTTAATTTGTTCATTCTTGTATTGAAAGATGTTCATTTGACTTGTAATAATTGTTCATTTTCATATTAAAAGATGTGTTCATATTTGTATTTGTAAATACTCATTTAATTGTCTAGTTTTGTTTATAGTGTTTGATTTTACTACCAATTATTTTCTACAAAAATTAAATATCTCGTTACACAATTTAATTAATTAAGAAAGGTGAAGACGACGATATACATATTGAGAAAAGATGTGTATCAAGAAAAACACACAAAACATCATAAGACTATGTACAACAAGGAGAATGGTTCTATATACCTTTTATTTTTACCAAATGTATTAAATGACAATGTTCATTTTTTTAATTCTGATAAATGATTATGTTCATTTTTTTCTTTGATTATTAAGGTACTTTACTACTATAATTCATATCTTTAACTCTTTATAAAGAGGGAAGTTGTCAAATATAAAAAGAATAGTGATATGAGTGTGTAGTCAATGAAAAACACTGTTCATGAGGCTGGCAAAATGTTAGAGTTTGGGTTTCTTGCATTTGAGTGTAATTTCATTTCATGTGTTGAGTCACCAATTTTTTTGACACAATTCCTCATTTTCTTCCGCTTTTTCCTCGTCACCACATATCTCACACACACACTCTCTCCTAAGGAAATTTTGTGTAGAACTACCCTAAAGATAGGGTCATTTGTGAACAACTACCCATTTTTATTTTATTTGTTTAGAACTACCCGCAAGTTTGAAAATGTTTGGGTAGCACTACCCGGTAATGTTTTCCGTCCAATTAAGACGTTCTGGATCCCACATTTTCACTTTAGGGTTCATGAATTTAGTAATATTTGGGATTTTGAATTCTAAGGTTTGGGGGTTTAATTGATTCGGGGTTTGGCTTATTTTGGCATTAATTGGCCATTGTAATTGATAAAAGTGAAAATTTGGGCCAAAGTAACGTCTCAATTGGACAGAAAACGTTATGAGGTAGTACCACCCAAACGTTTCCAAACTTACGGGTAGTTCTAAACAAAAAAAAATGAGTAGTTAGTGTACACCCAAATGTGTCTCCCCAGAAACCAAACCCAGAGATGAATACTTTTCACGTCATTGATTATTGAACGAAGTGAAAGTGTGGAAAGTCTAGTGATGCGGTCGTTTTTTATAAATACCTTCATTTTGTTTTTGAAAAACTACTCTATTTATGAAAATGTCCAGTTCAATTTAGTTTGGTCCATGATAATGAATAATGGTGTAGTTGGATTGGGCTCGAAAAGACCTTTCCAACGATATATTATAAGCCCAATTTCGATGAATAATGAGGAAGTTATGGCCAAAATACTAAAATGGGTCCAAATCGGATTTTACCTACGACCCAATGATCATGAGGAAGGTCCAAAGGTTTAATCCCATTACTAAAATAATTAGATTAATTAGAATCTTCTATAAGTTTCTAAAAGATCTTGATTATCTTTTTTGAAAAGATAAGATCAAAGAATTTGAAATTGAATAAAATCTTTCCTTTTTTTAAAAACTTTTCTTTTTTAAGTCCTAATTCTATTCGAATTTAAAGATGTTCAAAGATGGTCAGATATTATTTTCATACCTCATAATATTTACCCAAATCTTATATGGTTAAGTAGATCTTGAAATTATCTCCAATGATAAATTATAATATTAATTCCGAGCTATAACGAAAAAGATATGAAAGAAATGTGAAACTCTATCCAAAACTAACACTATCCCACTATTTTGGCCAAATCTTTTTATCTACAAAAGATTCTACTTGGATTTCAATTGGGTTGGAAAGTAGACTTCAAGTTCTTTCCAGCGACATATTGTACGACTTATTTGGACTTCTAAATTAAAAGATGTGATAAAAACAAAATCCGCAAAAAACTGTTTTAGCGCCAAACGACAGACTTTGTCGCCTGGCGCTGGACTTTGTCGTCTAGCGACAAGAGGTCTTTTATTCCGAATGGAACTCTATCTCTTTTCTATCGTTTTTGACTATTTTTCTATAAATAGGGTCCTTGACCTCCGTTTTCAATCATCAACAATCACCCAGAATTCTCTAATTATCTCTTCCTCTCTCTCTCTTGAGCAATATAGCTTATTCTTTCTCCCTCTAGATTTCTAAACTAGCCTTTTCAAAATACACCATACCGCACTAATTAGCTCTAGACACACCCAGCCAAGTTCGAAGTTGCCTTCACCCCAGACGTGAAAGGTTGATAATTTTTGAGGGTTTGGTCCCAAATCCAGTCTAAACTTTTAAACTCTTTATTTCAATTATTTGATTTAATTCTTTGATTTATTATTTTCTTAAAGTTTACTAACGCGTATATTTTGTTATTAGAAAGAGGCATGAGACATCAAAGTATGTAGTCTTATTGCTCTATTCTTGTTGAAAGCATGTTTATTATTGTATTAATTCCTATTATCATGTTAGGATGTTTTTATTGTTTTCTAGTATCATGTTTATGATGTCCCTTCTTTCTAATATCATGCTAGTATCATGTTAGGGCTAAAGCTTTATTAAGATTGAGATTGTGATTATAATTGTTGGGTTTATGATAATCATTAATATTATATTGCTTGATATATATTATTGTTATTGCTTGATCACGCCTTTTCTGCAGGTTTAAAGGGAATTTGTACTTGAAATCACGCCTAATTAAATAATTAATAATTTGGTTTAGGCTAATATGATTTTAATTCAAGTGATTTCAATAATAGTTTTATTTGTGTATTAATTTTCAACCAACATATATTAAACAGGTTTAGGGCTAATATTATAAAAGAGGCCTATTTTATAGGGCGAGTTCTTTCTCTTTTAGATTAAATTCATACCCTCATCCCCGAATATCCAGTCATGGTTCCAGACCACTATGGAGTTAGCGTTCTCATGGATCGTGAAGGGGTGTAACCTTCACCCTGTGAACGGTTTACAAGTTCCTAAAACTTGTTGGCGACTTTTTTGCTCTAGCTTCCTTCCCTTTGGACGCCACCATACTTAAATGTATGATAATAGTGGATTCAAGTTTGGGATGCTTGAAATATTTTCTACAGTTAGTTTTTCACAAATGAACCTATGTCTAGATAGTTCTACACAAAATTTCCCTCTCCTAATTCAATCCATACAAATATACAACACATTATTCTCTCCTCTACCAATAATATGTTGGTACTTGGTAGGGAGGACCTGTGTTCGATCTCCCGCAATAATAATTGGGAAGGGACTGAAACCTAACCACCCGAACTGATCACGAATCCAGATTAGCCCAAAAAGGTGAACCGGGTGGAACACCAAAATAAAATTATTCTCTCCTCTCCTCTTATCATATTTGTTCTTCATTGAAGCAATTTTTGAGCTTTCCCTCCGCCAATTAAGCGGTTGCTCAAGTAAGTATTTATTTGTTGTAATTATCGAATATCAATTTCGGCAATCTAAGGTTCATTATTAATATAATTGTCAGTTGGGTATTTTCCGATCTGCGCTAAATTTGGGTTGTACACTATCAAATTTGGCAGCTAAATTTGCTTTTTTTCTCACTTTCTCCGGCAAGTATGTGGCAGTTTCAGGGGTGGCGGCAATCCAAAATCAGTCTTAGACTGAGCTTCTTGGGGTCAGGGGCCAGCTTTCTTTCTACTCCTCCTTTATTTTTATTTGTGTTTTATCATTGATTTACAATATTTAATTGTTTGTTTTTGTTTTGTTTCTGGAGACTGGAGTATTATGGGGATGTGGGATAATAGAGATTGAGTATGTGCAGCACGATTCGATTTTTTTTTTTTTTTTTTTTTGTTATTGTTGTTGTAATTATCGAATATCAATTTCGCAACCTAAGCTTCATTGTATAATATACTTATGAATGTAATCAATTTAGGTGGAACATTGCACTATAATTAAATTAGTGAAGTTGTATCAGATGAACTGAGTGCTTTCCAAATTTCAATACTTTACAGCAATATTTAATTCGGTTTTTGTACCCTAATTTGATAGTTGAGTCCGTTTAAGATATTTTCTAAGATGGATTGATGAGCAAATGAGCAATTAGTAAAATTGCTATATTGTACGAGTGATTTTTTTTTTTAATATTCCTAACGGAAACGAATTGCATGTGATTTGAGAGTTGAGGTCTACAAGGCTACAAAAACCCCCCATTTGTTTTTGTTAATTAAGCAAATTTTAAATCGTTTCTTTACTTTGAATCTTGGTATTGATTTAAGGGCTAATTCAAGCAAACTATATGCATGTTACATTAGAGGTTCCTAAAAAAAGAAAAAAAATTACATTGAAGTCCTGGAAAACCCCATATGTTTCTCTTAAATATTTCTTTCCTTAGCTTTGGTTTTCTCTGTTGGGAGAAAAGCATCTACAAGCTAACTAATTTAGGAATTCTTAAAATGCGACATCTACATTAAAACTCATTAACAAACTTCTTGATATGGTGTGTGAGCTTCATCTTGCATTTTGTGGTTGGAAGTAGATAAACCAGTTTGATTATGAGGTATGCATATTTCAATTACATTATCCCTCTATTTTGATAATTTATAGACAACTTTTATCATTAAGATGAGGCATGTTTTATTATCTACAATTATTCTAAAAGTTTATATTGAGATAAACATTATAAATCTCATATGACTGATTTTCTTTGTGCATAAATCACATACATTAGTCAAAGAGAAACATATAGATAGTGTGAAAGTACAATGTTGCTTATTTTGCTAGCTTTTTGTAAAATATTACGATCATAGCTATAGGTTTGGGCATTTATAGAATTAAGTTTTGAGCTTCTGAATTGTTGATTTGCTGAAATTTGACGTCATAGGTTTAGTTTTTGTTAATGGCATTTGGCAAAATAAGTATGGAAGCCATCGATTTATGCTTACCCAGCATAAATTTGTCAACTTTACTAGCTAAACCTGCATCTCCAAGCCTAAATTTGAGACCTTTTGATCCATCATTGCTTAGAAAGTCTAAAATGTATTAGAATGGTATGCAAGGCTTACAAAATATTGCATCATACGAGAACTATAAGTTGGGTTGATTGTGTGTTGTGGATAATGAATTGGGTCTATGGATGACGAATCGATTCTGGTGAATGAGGGGTCTATGGATGACGAATCGAATCTGGTGAACAATAAATTGTTGGACTTTTCTTTGATCGGTTTTTTTTTTTTTTTTTTTTTTTTTTTTTATTTTTTTATTTTTTTTAAGGAAGTTAACTAAATCAATGTTAGTTTGTGCTGACTGCTGAGTTTGAGTTAATTTGATGATGTTATTACAATTTATAGTATGTAATATGCTCATTTATTTTGACATTGATGTTTTTGACATTGATGTTTTTGTTGTTCGGGATATATAGCTAGTGAGAACGGACACAAGCCGGAGGAGGAGAATGGGAATGCTACGGTGGATGCCAAAACCGAGGTAGCTGTTGAGAGTATTGAAGCGTCTGTTGATGATCAGGCAGGTGGTGAGGAAGGCAATAAAGAGGTGGTTCCTCAAGAAGTCAAGAGGTTACTGAAACTGAACCTGCGGTTACTGGGGTGAGGAGAAAATTGATGCCAAATATGGTGATTCGGAATAGAGGGATGCTAAGATACTTTCATCTGATAATGCTCCGCTGGAAGGTGCGGAAACGACTGCCACTGAAGGTGCAGAACAAGGTGATGTTGCCACTGAGCAACAATATCCTGATTCAGGTAATAAAAGAATTACTTGGAGGACTGAGATTCCGAATTATAAGGTGACTTTGAGTAGCTTTTCTTTGTCGCATTTATTGCTTATTCCGTATTATTTGACTGGAATGAGTGATCATGTTTTAGTATTACTGGAATGAGGTTGGTCATTATTTCTTAATTTTACCTAAAAGAGTATTCAACTTTGATAGGATTAATTGAGAGTAGTTATTTGTTCCAAAAAAAAAAAAAAAAAAAAAAAGAAAGGAGTTAACTTGCTGATGAATTTCATTGATGATCTTGCAATGTTTCAGGTTGGAGTTCTTATTGGAAAATATGGAGATATGATAAAGTATCTACAGCTGAATTCAGGGGCCATGATTTAAATCACAAGAGATGTCGAAGCTGATCCACGATTTGCAACTAAGCCGGTTGAACTTGAGGAGACACTTCAAAGTTTAAACAAGGCCGAGAGTCTGATAAAGGATGAGGTATGGTCGTTACAAAGATTATTATGTTTTCCTTTGTTTTTTTAGAATTTTTATTGATCAATTAAGATTTATAATGAAAAGCATCGTAAATTATTCTGTAATAGCAATTTGTGTGAGCTCAAAGTTGGATCTGTAGAAAGTTGCATTTAGTCATGATAATACACCTACACCGGCATTACTATATTCAAAGAAAGCCCAATCTTTAGGCTGATAAGGAGGCTGTACCGGCTGATCTGTAATATGATAAGTGATGACCACTGACTGATGTCCAGTAAATTAGTAGCGGAGACATTTTTGCAAGACTTTGAATTTTGTCCATCTAAAGTCAGAGAATGGTTAATCCTCAATCCTCACCTGTTGGAAATTGACAAGAAATGAAAGTTTCAGACTAATTGTAGTGTGTGCATGTGTCTAATTGCTATGGGTCCCCTCCATGCGCTCCCTCTCATATTTGTATGGTTCTTTTTTGTTTTTTCTTTTTTTTTTAAACTCATTCTTTTTTTTTTTTTTTTGCGTGCTGACGCTGGAGGCTCACTATCCCTTGTTGCTAGGGGTTTTACTGCTGCTATTACTTCTGGATCATTAGAAAATGAGATACCTATTCCCGTTGAAGAAGTAATTTAAACTTTACACCTTTTTTTTCTGAGTAATTCTTAATTGTATAACTACTTTAAGATGAATAATCTATGTAAAAGAAATTCAGTTTTGAGTAGCCGAAACTCGAAAGCTAAGATTGGGATATGATAGCCTGTGAAATCTATGTAAATATCAAAATCACTTAAATCATAATGGAAAACATATTCATTGTGCACTACAGGGATATAAATATTATTTCCTGCTACTTTGTCCTTTTCATCCAGCTTTTCTTCTTTGCCCCATGTCCCTTTCTCCTCTATTTTTTCATCTCAATCACTAACTTTTTTCAAAATTGCCAATTGTAGTCTAAAAATTCATTGAAGAATCTGAATTTTGGGAGAAAATGGTTACCAAGTATGACTTGGCAGAAATGAAGTGATTAGAGAGTCTCAATTACCAAGAAGTGGTTATTCTTACAGGTCAAGGTAATTTCAATACAAAACATTTCTCTACTTATAACTCTTGCTTTATTGTTTGCAGTTTTACATTTGCTTTGAAATTTCAGATACTAGGGTCTATTAAGTTTCATTCATTCTATTTCCTATTCCATTTGATTAATTGAAGGCTTTTCTTTATAAAATATACTACTACTGGGGTGTAATTAGTTTAAATTAGTGCTTTGTAAAAACGTAAGCAGATCATATTTTTTTGGACTTGCTCCATTGTTTTGAATGGTGTAGAGTGCAAGGCCCTGTTGAATTCACTTTATTTTTGCTGAACTGAAATTATTACTGAAATAAAATTATATTTGTTGAACTTTAATTATTTTTTTTACTGAACTTAAATTAATTTTATTGAACTGAAATTTAATTTTTGCAGAACTGAAATTACTTTTACTGCTTTTCTATTATAATTCTTCTTTAAGATAACTGAATTTTATTGAATTGAACTTATTTTTACTGAACTATTGAAATTAATTTTACTAGATTGAACTTATTTTTACTGAACTAAAATTATTTTTATTTAATATTATTTTTTTAAGGTGAAGTGAACAAGGCCTAAGTCTTATATGGCTATATGATTCTTTCACTCTTTCTTTTTCTCTATCTCTATATGGGGCTAATTGCACCCTGCTTTGTTTGGCCTTTTGTTTGGGAAAAACAAACTTATTTTAAGTTGTTCTGTATTTTCAGGATTTCAAGCGCTCGAGTAACCTGAAAATCTTGATTTTCTGGAAAATTGGTAGATTGGTTGTTTGCTAGTTGCTTTTTATTATTCATCCTTTGAATGTTTCAGTCATTGTTGTTAACGGTTGAAAGATAATAGATTAGGAGAAAGGGAAATGCATTTAACAAGCAAGTTGACTTTGGTGTAGAATGAAATTGGAATATAAATTAAGGTCAGATTTGTGTCTCTGGAGCTATATGTCAATATAATTATCAGGAAAGTACATAACCAAATGTGATTGATATAATTATATTTGGTTGGCTTTCAATTCAAGGAGTTCAGTTTCAATAATTATACAAGTTTAAGGATCTCTTGGGAAAGTCAGCTTTTTATTCAAGAAGTTCTGTTTTAGTGAACATTATGATGCGTTTGGTGATTTTATCAGAACTTTTGATAATTTTTATGGAGGAATTGGGGTTAATGTTTCAGCTGTAACTTTCAGTAACATAGATATTACTCCATCCATCCCCACTTCACATTGGAATGGAGGAATTCTTTGGTAATCCTTTTGTTTAACGAGATTATCTAAATAACAGTAATTTGAGTAAAAAAAAAAGGTAATAATGTTGTATAAATAATGATTTGGCAGATCTGTGACAGAGAAAGCCAAACTTCACATATGGAAGAGCAAACGAGATAGAGAGAGGCTCTATTAATTTTAGGAAAAATTGTTAAAAATAATACAACCTTTTAGCGGTCCGCCAAAAACAAGTCAACCTTTTGATTATTTCTAAATAATACAACTTTTGATTGGTATCCGCTTTAAACAAGTTATTTTACCTACAACCTAGAGGTGACCGGTTATCAGATTTTTATTTTTAAAAACATTTATCTAATTATAATTAACTCCTAATTAACTAATACTACATATTATTAACGCTTCTTACAAAAAAATTAACACAAATTAATAAAAAAAAGGAATTCCCTTAAAAAAAAAAAAAAAAAAAACTTAATTTTTTCCCCTATCCCTCCATTGATGTCGGCCTCCCCAACCAGCAAGCTAGTCGCCCGCCGCCAAACAGATCGAAGCCCCACCGATTACCATAGACCAGCACCTTCCCTTCCTCTGGTCACCTTTGACCAAGTCCTCCCTGCCCCCGTCGATCCCCCAACCCCGACGCTTTCTCTCTCCCCAAACCCCGACCCCAATTCATCTCCTTTCGCAAACGTCGACCAACGACCAAGCGTCCTGGTGTCCCCTCCCCATCACTGAACCATTTTTTCTCCCTCCTTGAATTGTCGTTCAGGTTGAAACAAGCAGCAAACGTGATCGATTTCAATGGGTTTGGGTTGGTTCAGATGGGTTTTGGGATTTCTATAAGGTTTTGGGTGGTCTCAACCGGCGTTAGGGAGAGGGAAGAGAAAGGGGTCGGTGAGAAAGAGGGGATTTACGCCATTACTCGAGTAGGGAAAGGGGTCAGGGGTGATGGAGGTGGCGTGTGTGGTGGTGGTGGTCGGCAGGGGATAGGGGTGGATGCGTTAGCTGGTTTTTTTTTTTAATAAATATAAATAAATAATATAAATTAATAATAATAATAATAATAATAAGTTAAAACATTAAAAAAATTATAAATTAAATTTTCAAACCAATAAAATGATGACACGTGTCCATATAACCTATTAATCAAGTTGCCAACAGGTTACAACTTGTTTAAAGCGGATACTAATCAAAGGTTATATTATTTAGAGATAATCAAAAGGTTGACTTGTTTTTGGCGGACCGCTCAAAGGTTGTATTATTTTTGACAATTTTTCCTTAATTTTATCAACTTTTGGATCAAAATACTCACTAATTTTTTTTTATTAATTTCTTTTTCTTCTTTCTGAGGCAAGCCGAGAATAAGTTAGAAGTACAAAGATTTTAGAGTACAACTAAGTTAGGGAGGTCTATCCTCCTTAATTACATTAGATAAGAAATTCGAGTTATTGTTCTCTGAATCAAAATCATCAGTGGAGTCAGGCCCTGTTCTTTTCACCTTAAAAAAAATAATATTAAGTAGAAATAATTTCAGTTCAGTAAAAATAAGTTCAGTTCAGTAAAATTAATTTTAGTTCAGTAAAAATAATTTCAGTTTAGTAAAAATAAGTTCAGTTCAGTAAAATTCAGTTTTCTTAAAGAAGAATTGTAATAGAAAATCAGTAAAAATAATTTCAGTAAAATAATTTAATTTCAGTAAAAATAATTTCAGTTCAGTAAAATTAGGTTCAGTTCAGTAAAAATAATTTCAGTTCAGCAAAATTAAGGTGAATCAAACAGGGCCTTAGTCTACACTTCTTAGCTAAAAGATCTGCTACTCTACTGCATCTTCTGGGATCATAGCTAATCTGAATATTAGGAAAAACCTCCAGTGAGTCCCTGCATTGTTTGATAATAAGCAATTTAGCATCTTTAATTTGATCCTCTTGCAGCAACTTGTTAATTGCTTGTTGCGAGTCAAGGCAAATTTGGATGGTGGACTAGCCATTTGATTCAATAATAAAAAGCCAATATGAATTGCCTTCAGCTCTCCCTAAATAACCGATGGAAACCATGACTCTTGTTGGTAACTGTTTCTGTGTGGATTTGATCTCCCAAGAATTCGGACCTGAGATCCTGATACTCCTATCGGCAAGCTGAGAACCTTCACAATGAGAAGAAGTTAGCTAACCCCGGGGTGATCCGGGGATAACCACTCCGATGATAAAGTCAGAAAGTGTTTAAGAAGAAAGGAAGATAAGTATGAGAGAGAAAGTAGAGAGAGAGAGAGAGAGAGAGAGTGTGTGTGTAATTAATGCCCTCATTAATGAGGTCTTACCTACTATTTATAATGGTTTCACTTAACAGGTGGCTCTCATCCATGCAAAGCTTCTTGAGCCAAGTGTCAAGTTTCTGCTGCCACGTGCCGAATTCCGATAGGCCGATATGTCTACTTTCTGGTACATATTAGCGCCTTTTCACAATTACTCTAGGTTTGATCACGCGTTTCTTCAGGATATCGGCCTTGCCTACATATCATCCCATACAATTAGTCCCCCAAGTGAGGACGCATGATCACATATAGCACAACGTTTCTTGTACTCTATCGAGCATTGTGCACCAATGAAGCATTACTGCTATCCCTGTTGTTGCTCCAGTTCGTTATGCCCATTTGTTTTACACTCAGATATTATAGTGAATGAAGTTTAAGGATACCTCAGAGACTTTGCTTTGACCTGATGGTGTGACTACAACTGGATCTGTTCCTGTCCCTTAAGCTCTATATTCTTTTGCTGAGAAGATTCCAATACACAGGTTTCCTGTTTTTTGTAATATTTAGGGTAACGTTTTGTATAATGTAATAATTCCCTGGTATATTCATTTGTATTATCTCAGATATTTAACTCAATTTTACACTCCGTTATACTCCGTCTACTACATTACTATTACTCATTTACTCCGTTTTCCCGCCCAAGTGACCTTGTGTGCCGGTAGCAGACAAGGTCTACTTGTTACAAAGTTAGGGAGCGAAAAACTCCGTTTTCCCACCCAAGTGACCTTGTGTGCCGATAGCAGACAAGGTCTACTTGTTATAAAGTCTTGGAGCGAAAAACTCCGTTTTCCCCCCCAAATGACCTTGTATGCCGATAGTAGACAAGGTCTACTTGTTACAAAGTGTGGGAGCGAAAAACTCCGTTTCCCCCCCCAAAGTGACCTTGTGTGCCGATAGCAGACAAGGTCTACTTGTTACAAAGTCTGGGAGCGAAAAACTCCGTTTTCCCCCCCAAGTGACCTTGTGTGCCGGTAGTAGACAAGGTCTACTTGTTACAAAGTCAGGGAGCGAAAAACTCCGTTCCCCCCCCCCCCAAAGTGACCTTGTAGCCGATAGCAGACAAGGTCTACTTGTTACAAAGTCTGGGAGCGAAAAACTTCGTTTTCCCCCCAAGTGACCTTGTGTGCCGATAGCAGACAAGGTCTACTTGTTACAAAGTCTGGGAGCGAAAAACTCCGTTTTCCCCCCCAAGTGACCTTGTGTGCCGGTAGCAGACAAGGTCTACTTGTTACAAAGTCAGGGAGCGAAAAACTCCGTTTTCCCCCCCAAGTGACCTTGTGTGCCGATAGCAGACAAGGTCTACTTGTTATAAAGTTATAAATGGAAGCGTAACCGTTTTTTATCTTTTTTTTTTTTTGAGCGGGAAGTTTAATACACGTGTTGCAAATCCTGCCGTTACTTTTGAAAACTCTTATTGATTCTAAGCCGTTGGATATCTGAACCGCCTTTCACTTCAACTGACCCTTTAGTTTCCCCTTTTTGATCAAAATTCCGCCATTTTTACTTCTCATTTCTTCTAAACTTTACTCCACTTCGATCAGAGCTTTTTTACCTTTCTTTTCTTCCCTGAATTTGGTCTGCGCATTTCAGCTTTTTCGGCGTGCTTTCCTTCTGCGTCACTTTTTTACCATCAAAAGACATCGAATCAGTGATTTTTGTCGAAGGTATTGTCGTACCCTAACTCCTAATTTTGCATGTTGGTTTTTATTTCTTATTTTTAAATTAAATGTCTGAAGATAGTATTGAAGAGAACTTCCCTAATCTTAGCACTGCTAGGCGTCGTTTAATTAGGCAATCCCTAGGCAAAGAAACCGGTAGTAATCAGGGTAACTCATCCTCTCTTTCTTATAACATAGATTACCCCTTTGAGGCGTTATCTTCTAAAGAAGAAAAACGTGCTTTTATGCTACATAGGACCATTGCTCATCGCGAACAAGCTTATTACCCTACTAACCCTGATATCCCTGCCGATACCGAAATTCTTGACGTTGAGACTGTTAGTGTTCGTTATCACTTACGCAGCTTTGCTGGGAAACAATATTTTAATCAATACGGCACTAACGTTGGCAATATAGGTATAAATACTATGCCAAGGGTAAAGAGAACCAGTTATCAGCCCGAAGCTGCTGCTCGTGAGGCTGCTAAGGCTGCGAAAGCCGCTAAGGCAGCTGAAGCCGCTAAGGCAGCAGAATCTAGCAAAAGACCTGGGCAAGGTCAAGTTGTGAGTTCTTCCGAAGAAGAAGAACAAGAAGCTGATATCCCTGTAAACCCTCAGGAAGGTCCGTCATCCCCCGTTCATGATTCAGCCGTTAACTCGGTTTTAGGAGATGACGAAGCCCAAGAAGGTAGTGTCAACACCGAGAGTAGGGAAGATATTGTTGACATGACGGCAGAGGTTATCCAGGAAGAAAATCTGGATGAGGGTTACAACTCCGAAACAGATGGGGCTGAGTTCCGACAGCCTATTGTTCTCCCTAGTGATGGGAAGGTTGCAAAGGCAAAAATAAGTGATGCTTTTAGGAAAACGGAAATTGAAAAAGATTATTATCGTCGTGCCAAAAGGTTTTTCAACTTACCTGATGGGTATGAGCTATCTATTCCTCCTTCTGGGACTTCAGTGTTGGACTGCCCGGTAGGCTATGTGGCCGTTTACATGAAACATTTTGATTTTGGCCTCCGTTTTCCTTTACATCCTTTTGTTGCTAAGATTCTGAAGGCCTGGAATGTTTGTTTGGTTCAATTAACCCCTCCAACAATCCGGGCCGTTATTGCTACTGTTTGGGTTATGTTATATCGGAACTACCCTCTAACCCTTAACGTTTTTAGACGACTGATTACCTTGAAGAGGGATGGTCAATCAGAAGGGTGGTGGTCGCTATACACTCAACCCCACAAATACACCGTTCACCCTAAGCTATCTAGTTGCAAGGGTTGGAAAGATAGATTTTTCTTCATGTCGGTCCCAGAGGACTTTCCTCTGAGGAGAACCTTCTTTAGGCCTCATCCTCGTTTTGATTCAATCCCCGAGAGAGATCTTGGTAAGCACAAAGAAAGGGCTGTCAATCACTTTGACATCTCAGAATTTGATGAGGGTGACGGCAAGGTTCGTCTAGTTCCTAAGGTGTGGGTGTCGAATGTGAGTTACATTCTGGGCAACGCGCCGCTATCTCGTGTCGGTCTCTGTTGGACTGACCATCATGGTATTATTTATATTATTAATTTCTTACTTTCTGCCTCATTTATGATATTGTTTATCTGTAACTAATTATTCTTGTTCTTTTTTTTAGGCACTGATAAGTTGGACAACAAGTTACTTGGTCTATCAGCTGACGGAAAGAAAGTTGTCAGACGTTGTCCTAAAGCTACAGCCTCTTACAACACTTTAGCTTCTGCTTGTGGTCGTGCCCCTACCGTTAACGCTAAGAGAAGAGCTGAGATTATGACTGATGACAACGCAAAAAAGAGAAAGCTGACATCCCTCGCCAATCGGCGTGGTGATTTCTAGCCGTAGGCAAACTGAAGGGCGTGGTGAGAAAAAGAAGAATAGGTCGGAGACCGAGAAGGCTCCACCCACCACAAAAACTAAAATCCCTAAAGCCATTGTAAAGAAGGTAATTCAAGGGATTGAAATCGAGGATCTCACCACCGCCGAGTCCCCTCGTCAGCTTCAGCCAACCACTATAATTGCTCCTACCACCGTTGGGTCGGATTCAAGCATACCGGCTTTGACTTACCAGTCCAACCAGTGGATAGAAAGGGTTTCTGGTAGGTTTCCAGATGAAGTTCTAAAAGGCTTCGCTGTTCCTACCGGCTATTCTGGAGACCGTTGGCAACCCAACATGGATGTCGGTCGGAATGAATCGATGATCACCGACGACCCAATGCAAGGTGGTACTCTGAGCTATCGGCTTTTGAGCAACCTTACTCTACCGATGGACAGACCTGCTGGTCCAATCGGCCCCCTCGCTGCTGCACACATGCACAATATGATGAAGGTACACATACCTTTTGTTATCGGCTTCTTTTTTTTTTTTTATGTTTTATACATACCTTTACTGTGTGCCTCTCATATTCTGTATATACTTCTTACGTCAAACATTTCTTTTACACTCAGGCCGTCATGTCTGGAACGTAGCTTGTTGAGATGTACCGTTACTACCAAGAGAAGCATCATCAAGCCTCCTCCAGCCAAAGTGCCATGCAGGAAATCATCGACAACGCTGAGAAGGCCTTGGATGATTTGAAGAAAATAAAAGAGAGAGATGACAAGGAGATGGCGGAGCTGAAGATTAAGGCCGAAAGGGTCGCTTGTCTGGAACTGGAAGTACAGAGTCTGAAGACTCAAATTACTGAAAAGGATAAGGCCATTGAGCGCCTTCCTTCAGTTGAAAAAGATCTCGGCGACGCCAGAGCTAAAATTAAAAGCCTTGAAGAGAAGGTTCAACAGATGGAAGCTGATAAGCCTGGTATTCGCCAAAGAGCAGTTGGCCGTTATCTAGCTTCCGACGAGTTCTGCTCCAAGCTCCAAGATCGTTTCGACGGAGGTTGGACTGCTGCCTAGAGATGTATTGCTCATGCTACTGGTTGGAAGAAAGAAGATTGGGCAAAGGTTGAGAAAGCTTTCAACGAGGAAGCCTACAAGATTCCTTCCGGCTTTGAAGCACAACAATTCTCTGAGGAGGACTTGTACAATTTGGTGCCAAGTGCTGATGACGGCCCCAAAGATCCCAGCATTTTGAACTCCCCAGTGCCTGAGAATGCACAAGCTTGAAGGGGCGGGCAGTCATCACTGACATCTTCTTGTGGGTCTTGTATTATTGGGCCTTATCAGTTGTAATTCACTTTTCATTGTCTTTTATATGTATTAACATTTATTTTGACAATGCTGTTTTATCGGCATATACCCCTTTTTTGTGGTGATGCCTGTCGATTGTCAACTTTACCGTTGTATAAACTTCTCAGCTCATTTTCATTATGTTTTGTTGCTTATCAATTGCCTATAAATTCAGACATCTCTTACCATATCAATTAGGGATAAGATATTTTATGTCGCATATTTGCCTACTTAGACAATGTTATCGCAACTACGTTGTTTGCAAAAAACAAAGACATCTAACAACTCTCAACAATACCCAATCATAACAGCATTAACAATTGTCATTTAAAGATTATCAATATACGATATCTATCTCACTCTTTACTCCCCCTAGTGTACATATTTCGTATTAGAATTATGTATACTAGGCAGTAATACGTGTTGCTGGTCCAGATTATAACGCTGGTCACCTACTGCTTTGCTGTTTCAGCCAGTTAGGTACCCTCTCGGCGATCACTTTCTGAGCTACGCCTCATATCGGCGTATACTCGAATTGATTTGGCCGGTATTATATTTTGAACCAGCAACCTCGCGAGTTAATGTGTACAACTGATCAGGTTGTAGATTCATTAACTTCACGGAAGCGGTTTTGAGCTGTCCGTCCCATTTAACGATGTTCTGTTAAATGGAGGATGCCTATTTTCAACACACGTTGTTTGAATATTTCTTCATTCATCACTGATATCCTTTATTGATATCAGCTTTACATATTAAAAAAGTTCATACATTTTATACATAGTACTTCTTCAGCACAGCCGAGTTCCATACATTTTTTAGTGGTGCCCCATCCAAAGTTTCCAGATAAAATGATCCCTGGATGACGACATCTCTAATCCGATAAGGTCCTTCCCAACTTGCTGTCAGCTTTCCATCTTCATTTCCCTTACCCGTCGCTGCTGTTCTTCGTAGTACCAGATCCCCTATGCTTAACGACCGATGAGACACTCTTCTGTTGTAAGCCCTTGTCATTCTTTCTTTATATGCAGCTGATTTAACTGCTACTTTTTCTCTGAGTTCTGGCAGAAAGTCTAACTGCTGTCGTAAGAGCAAATCATTTTGATCCTCACAATAATGCTGAACTCTGAATGTCGGCAACCCGACCTCTCCCGGTGTCACTGCTTCTGTACCAAACACTAAAGTGTAAGGTGACTCTCCTATTGCTTCTCTGATAGTAGTCCTGTTTGCCCACAATATTTCCGGTATCAAATCTGCCCACAATCCCTTTGCATCTTCAATCTTCTTTTTAATTGCTATTATAATTTGCTTATTTGCTGCCTCTGCCTGGCCGTTAGACTGTGGATGGCATACCGCTGCATAAGCAAATTTCACCTTGTACATCATTAAAAGATCTTTGACTGGCTTACAATCAAACTGGGTTCCATGATTAAAAATCATTGCCATCGGCAACCCAAATCTTGTAAAGATATTTTTCCATATGAACTTCTTCACTTCTGACGTCGTTATCTTTGCTACTGGTTCTGCTTCAATCCATTTTGTGTAGTAGTCTATACCCACTATCAAAAATTTCCTTCCACCTGTGGCTGATGGGAATGGGCCAACTATATCCATCCCCCATTGTGCAAAAGGGATCGGGTTTAATATCGGTGTCAGATCATTTGGAGGCAAGTTAATAACTGGGGCAAATTTTTGGCATTTCTCACATTTTTTAACATAATCCATTGCATCTGCATTCATTGTCGGCCAATAATACCCCCTTCTCATTGCTTCCCTAGATAAAGCTCTTGCTCCGAGATGATTACCACAGCTGCCCTCATGTAACTCTTCCATCAACCTTGCTGACTCAAAGTCCGTTATACACCTCTGTAATGGCAATGAGAACCCCCTTTTGTATAACTGACCTTGATGTATGACAAACCATACACTGTCTTTTCTTAACTTTTTTGGTTCCCCCTTATCCACTGGCAATGCCCCATGAAGGAGGTATGCCAATATCTTATCATACCACTGAACACCGTTATCAACACATAGCACCTCTGCCGGCACCTCATCTATGCTCTTCTGTTTTAAAACCTCCACCATGACTGTCCTTTCCAAGTCATTAAAACTCGAACTCGCCAACCTTGCCAACGCATCTGCTTGAGCATTTTTTAATCTCGGAACCAATTTCACTTCAAAATACTGTAACCGCCTTGCTTCTGCCGCTATCGATAGCTGAATTCAAGCTATTGCAGCTTCGTACTCGGCCTCATTATTCGTGGCCTTGAATTTAAATTTCATGGCATATTCAAATATCTTCCCATCTGGCGCCGTTATCACAATTCTGGCCCCTGCCCCTGTTGCTGTTGCCGAACCATCAACTGATACCTGCCATGTTCCCAACTCCTCCTCTTCATCTTTATATGTCGTCTCAACGATAAAATCTGATAATGCTTGGGCCTTGATTGATGTTCTTGGCCTATAGCTTATTTCATACTCTAATAACTCTACTGCCAATGTCAGTAATCTGCCAGATGTATCCATTTTATGCAATGACTTTTCCAAGGGATGATTTGTTAATACATCTATCGGATGTGCATCAAAATAAGGCCTTAACTTCCTAGCTGCCATCACCACTGCTAGTGCCATTTTTTCTATCACTGGATACCTGCGTTCAGCCGCATTCAACACATGGCTAACGAAATATATCGGCATCTGTTGCTTCTTCCTCTCCACCAACAGAACGGCTGCCACCGTTTTCGGTGATGCCGAGATGTATAACTGCAGCAATTCTCCCTTCTCAGGTCTGGTAACCGTGGGAAGAGATCTGAGATGATTTCTCACCATTTCCAGAGCATCACTTTGTTCTTTTCCCCATTCAAATTTCTTGTTCTTTCTCAACACCATGAAGAACGGAAGTGCCTTGTCAGCCGATTTACTGATGAATCTAGTCAATCCCGCCATCCTACCAGTCAACCTCTGTATATCACGAATGGTTTTTGGTTGTTTCATCTGAAGCACTGCATTCACCTTATCTGGATTTGCATCTATTCCCCGTTCACTAACCATAAAGCCTAAAAACTTTCCTGATCTAACCCCAAACACACACTTCTCTAGGTTCAACTTCATCTGATACTTTCTCAGAGTCTCAAATGTTTCCTTCAGATCTGCTATATGGTCTTCTTTCTCCTTACTTTTCACTATTGTATCATCCACATACACCTCAACATTCCGGCCCTTCTGTTTCTCAAATATCTTATCCACCAACTTCTGATATGTCGTTCCTGCATTTTTCAACCCAAACGGCATTGCCTTGTAACAGTACACACCGGCATCCGTTATAAAAGATGTTTTGTTCCTGTCGGCCTTGTGCAAGCTAACCTGGTGATAACCCGAAAACGCATCCAGAAACTAAGCATAGCATGATAGAGGTTGAGTCTACTAGCCTATCTATTCGAGGTAATGGGTAGCAATCCTTGGGGCAAGCCTTATTCAAATCTGTAAAATCCACACACATTCGCCACTTCCCTGTCAGCTTTCTCACCATCACTACATTCGTCAACCACTCCGGATACATGCAAGGCTCAATGAACCCTGCCGCTAAGAGTTTATTCACCTCGGCCTGAATTGCTTCTATCTTTTCTGTTGAGAAATTACGCTTATTTTGCCTTATCGGTATGAACTTTCTGTTCACATTCAACTTATGCTCCATCACTTCTGGATGTATTCCCGGCATCTCACTCGCCGAAAATACAAAGACATCTGCATTCTCACGCAGCAGGCTTATCAGGTGGCACCTTGTATCTACATCCATATCGGCTCCAACCCTTACTGTTCTACTCGGATCACCTGGTTGCAGCTCAACCTGAACACTCTCTCCTCCTGGTAACGGCCTTGGGGTTTCCTCTGGCCTAAAATAAAATTTCTTCTTTGTCAAGTCTTGGACTGTTGGCTCACCTTCTCTTATCAGATTGCATGGTACCGGACCACTGCCAACTGGATTTTTCAAATCAGTCACATAACAAGATTTGGACATCACTTGACCTCCATACACTTTTTCTACAGCTCCCAAATTTGACACATAAGCTATTGCCAGATGATAAGTTGACACAACGGCCTGCATATCATGTATTATCGGTCTGCCGATAATTGCATTGTAGGCTGACTTAACGTCCACCACCAAAAACTCTGCCATCACATCCCTTGCCTGTGGCCCATCACCCAGCCTAACTGGTAGCACTATGCTTCCTTCTGGTCTTACTGTAGATCCATTAAACCCGATGACAGGATACGATAACGGCTTCAGATACTGCCTCCCTATATTCATTTCATTGAAAGCTTGTACAAACAGCACGTTTGCTTAACTACCTCCATCAACCAACACTCATTTGATGTCAGCCCCATTTATTTTAGTTATTAAAACTAATGTATCATCATGTGGGAACACTACACCCCTTGCGTCCTCTTCTGTGAACACTATTTTAGGTATTGCCGCTGGCCGAGGTATATTGTCCACATCCAAGGCACAAACCAGATGACGGTGTTCAGCCAAATGTTTCTTTGCTCTACTAACTGTTCCCCCATGTACTGGCCCCCCCTGTTATCACATCTACTCCTTTTCCAGTGGATGACGGCGGCATCCCTATATCTCCTTGTCGGACTACTCCCCCTTGGACCTTTCTGGTCTTGCTTCTATCTGTTGCCTCTCAATTGGCTGAGCTGGTTGTTGATTCCTGCCTGTATTCAGCCGGTATTGTGTCAAATGCCCTTTCCTAATCAACTCCTCAATGTTATCCTTCAGCTGTGTACATTCCTCTGTATAATGCCCCACATCTCTATGAAACATGCAATATTTCTTCACATCTCTTGGCCTTGCCTTCATGGGAATCGGCCTTGACCACCCTTCTCTATTCTGATTCACTGAATAAATTGCTGCTCTCGGTGTATTCAAGGGAGTGTAAGAGCTGTATCTCATTGGCGGCCTCGAGGCCTTTGAATCTTGCCGGCTTCCCCCCCCTTCCTGGGGCAGAGGCTCTCGGCCTACTACTTCCAGACGATGTTCCCTCGTGCTGACTTTGCCCTCTTCCGACAACTACATTTCTACTACTTGTTCTCATCAACTCTTCACTTTTTATGTAATCATGGGCTTTGTTAAACGCTGCTGCCAATGTTGGTAAATTTTTCCTTGTAAGATAACGCTTGAAATCAGAATCAACCAAGCCATTCATCAAAGCCATCACAGCTATTTCTTGTTGCAGTTTTGGGATTGTATTTGCCTCATTATTAAATCGCCTGATGAAATCCCTCAGAGATTCATCTGGCCTCTGCTCTACGGCCATCAGCTCTCCAGAAGTTCTCTGCCGCACATTATTGCTGAGATATTGACCCACAAACATCTCGGTCAATCTTTCAAAACTATCCACCGATCCAACTCCAAGGTTGTTAAACCAATCGGCCGCAGCCCCAATCAAAGTAGTCGAAAAGACCTTACACCAAACTGCATCTGAATTGGTATACAACGTCATGTGTCCCTCATAGGAGGTTATAAACCTTGCTGGGTCTCCCCTTCCATCATACCTACAAGTCGGCATTTTCACCTTTTCCATCGGCTGGTCTAGGATATGCTGTGCAAATGGAGACGCCCTTAACTGCATCACAGTTCGCACTGCCTGCCCATCTACCTGCGAACTTCTCTGCTGCTGGGTCCTTGTACTAACGGTATCACTTGAGGATTGTTCAACCCGCCGTGACATAGTATGCGTTCTTATCGGCGACTCATGTCGGGGTCTCCTGGGTGAGTTCATCAACTGATTATGTTGCTCTCCCTGATTGCTGTGTGGTGTTCCCCTATCGGCATGAGCGGCCCCCCTTTCAGCCTGTGCCGTCTCAGCCTCTTTCCTCTTCTTACTCATTGCACTCATCACCCTTGCTGCTGTCTCCAATTCATCTGGTGTGAATGCTGCCATAGGATCCTCTACCTCCCCTCCACCTCTAGGGGGTGTTAACGGCATATGAAACTAGTTATCCTCCAAGGTATGAGTTTCATCCACTATCTCTACCTGAGGTTGTTCTATCGACTGGTTTTTTACTTTTCTTGTCACTGGTGTTTCATTGTTTCCGGCCATGATTGTCGTTATTATATATATATATATATTTTTTGTGTGAGATTCTTAGGCGATAGAAGTGATCAATGTCCCCTCCTTCTAGCGCCAAATTGTTTCTGTGTGGATTTGATCTCCCAAGAATTCGGACCTGAGATCCTGATACTCCTATCGGCAAGCTGAGAACCTACACAATGCGAAGAAGTTAGCTAACTCCGGGGTGATCCGGGCATAACCACTCCGATGATAAAGTCAGAAAGTGTTTAAGAAGAAAGGAAGATAAGTATGAGAGAGAAAGTAGAGAGAGAGAGAGTGTGTGTAATTAACGCCCTCATTAATGAGGTCTTACCTACTATTTATAATGGTTTCACTTGACAGGTGGCTCTCATCCATGCAAAGCTTCTTATGCCAAGTGTCAAGTTTCTGTTGCCACGTGCCGAATTCCGACAGGCCGATGTGTCTACTTTCTGGTACATATCAGCGCCTTTTCACAATTACTCTAGGTTTGATCATGCGTTTCTTCAGGATATCGACCTTGCCTACATATCATCCCATACAATAACTATTGTCACTATTGTTGAAAGTCCACCTCCCCCGCCTCTTCTTACACACACACCCACCTAAATAAGTTAAAGGAAAAGGAAATTAAGGAAGATCTTTTGTGATTTGTAAGGTTTTAATTCCAAATAAAGACTCGAGAGTCACTGGTGTTTTACAATCCTAACACAGGTTCTTAAATTCAAACTTTGTGTAGTGTTATTTCTGGTCAATCTTACCATCTTTATCCGCAATAAGCCATATTTATTTGATATTTTAAGCTAACCAACTATATTTGCTAATTTGCTTGGGAGTGTGAGAAATTAGGTATATATTAAATTGTAAATTGGTTGACTTACAAAATTGAAACGATTATTGTATTGCTGCTATTATAGTTTACAGTTTTTTCTTTTTTGAAACAGTTATTGTCAAGTATGTAGCAATCATTTGATGGCCAGTATTTTTTATTGCCTAAAAAGTTTTTCCAAAAAGTGTTAATAACTTGAGGGGGCCACATGCTTGACATTGCATCATAATACGGTAATGTCTCTAGATTTCTACATAACTTTGTGCATCTCTACATGATCCTATTGCCACAAACTTTATTCAATTTCAGTCCTACACTTCAACATATTGTAGTGTTTTCTTTAATTTTTGTTGTTGATCTTTTGTTTGGTTTTCAACATATAACAGCGGAAGCAAAGAGAAATAAGAAGTGGAGAGGTCGTGTTTTTGCACTACAAGAAGAACTTGATAAGCTGCTAGAGCTCTGGTTGAAACAACCATCCAAGGATGGAAAATGCGATACCTAACTTTTAAGATATAGGATTGTGCTTTAGTTTGTATCTTCCTTGATTCAGACACAAACAACCTATTTTCTAATTTTTCTTTTGAAGACAAATAACATCCAATAATTTCAGCAGAATGATCTCAAAGCAGGGGCTAAGAAAGAGCATGCTAATTGCTAATGGCCTATATAGTGCACATTAATCTCTTTAGAGAAGATAGGTCAATTACTTTTGACAATTTTATATCAGATAATAATACCAATGTCTTGGCTTTTTCATATAGATAAACTAGGTAACACAACTAAATAGAGGGGACACTATTCTATCGTATATATAGTGCTTCTATATTCAAGGTTAACTTGTCTTCGTAATATAGTTCTATATACTACTTCCCGATTATGCATTTCTACTATCTGAGTGTGCCTACATTATTTAGAAAGAAATACAATTGTTTTCATTTACCCTCATGATATTACATATTTTTTAAAAAATCTTGAAATGACGACAAATTACTTTACACACGACAATAATACCAAGAATACATACACTTGCTAAAAAATATGTATCTTAAACTCATCATAAGAATAATAAAATTTTAAACCAATAATTACGACAAAAATTCACACAACGAACTAACGCGGGCATTGTGCGCGAGAGGGCTACTAGTCTTTCAAAAACAAAAATCTAGGTAGTATATACATATAGAGTTCAAATTAGAAAAACGACATGTTCATAATTATTTTGCAAACAAAATATTCATACTCTATAATGGGTAAAGTTTAGCCATAACTACTTTAAAGTGGAAGGGTATCCTAGGCTAAAATGCTACTTCGCTACTATCTTAAACTTCATTCGTTCTTACTTTTATAAATGTTCATATTCATATTGATAAATATTCATATTCATATTGATAAATGTTCATATTCATATTGATAAATGTCCATTTTTATATTCAATATTGTGATATCAATGCATGGTTATTAACATGTTAATAAATGTTTATATTCGTATTCATATATGTTTATTTTCAATTCAATATTCATTTTGATCGATATTCAACCATAAATATAATTCGATACATGTTCCTTTTCATATTGGTTAAAATTTATTTTCATATTAATAAATGTTCATTATCATGTTGATATTTAGTTATTTACTTTAATATTATTATTTGCTCTTTTTCTCCACCAACCAGATCACTCTTATTATTGACTCAATATTCATCATCCCAAACAATTAGTCCCCATAATTTGTAAACTTTGGTTATTTTCTCTCTCCTCTTTTTGTGATTTTTTCTAAAAAAACTGAAGCCATAATTAATAATAAATATATATATAAAGGGGAGTTTTTTCCCGAGTTATTAGAGAGCCACGTAGGATCTAATTTTCTCAGTGCGCCATGTAGGATTATAAATCTTTGTAGTAGCCAATTAAATAAGAGATTATTAATTTCTTTTAGAATTAAATAATTCAAATTCCACGTAAGCAAAATTGGCGAATGAGATTTTAAAGTTAAAATTAATTAAATATTATCTTTTAATATTAGGGATTTTATCTAAATATATAACAAATTTTATCTCATAAATACAAAAAAAAAAAAAAAAAATCAAACAAAACGTGCATCGCACGGACTTCATCTAGTTACTACTAATATTCAGCAAAATGCTAATCACAAGCCTAAAAAATAATATTAATTTCAACTAAAAGCATGAAAGGGGCCAAATATTGTGCTATCCTACAATTTTATTTTCCGACACTTGTAAATTAAACTGTTATTTTGTCTAACAAATTTTGTCCCTTAATAAAAAGATCCAATTATGTGAAATCAAACAAAGTCAAGCTAATACGAGGTAATATGGTATGAACATTACAGAAGACGGTGGTTGCAAACTCTGCTCATTCTCATCCTTTGTTTTTGGAATTTTCTAGCTTATTTAGATGATTGTTGATGTGAATTTGTGCATATTACCGTATTTTTTTATTTGAATTTGGTAGATTTTATCACGTTTATGTCTCAAAAATAGTTTGCAAAAAGATTTGATCAAGCTTCACCGATAAAGAAATCACCACACCGTTTTCTCTCCTCCGCCGGAAAACAAGATTGTCGTGGTCTATCAATATGTTGTCCGGAAAGAAGAGAATGGTGGTGAGATCGTTGGAGATGGACTGTTAATTTACTAGAGTTGATAAAGATAAATGTATAATTTGGAGGTAAGATGCACTAATAGTTGTTACAATTTGAAAGGGAGGGGGAAGGATGAGTGAGATTTAGTGCCGAAGGGTGTAGGAGAATGCAAGGGGGAGGGAGTGTAGGGAATTCTACGTACACTGGGGTGTAGGTAAAAAATTGACCCTTAAACAGATCAAATCTGATTTTCGTGCTTCATAATTTTTATCAAAACCATAGATATATTGATAGCCCTTGAATAAGCTTTCCAATGATATATCATAAGCCTAATTCCAAGATATAACGAAAAAGATATGATCCAAAACCGACATTGTTTTACTATTTTGACCGCCATAATCTAATATATATATTTAAAGGGAGTTTTTTTCCCGAGTTTTTAGAGAGCCACGTTGAATCTAATTTTCTCAGCGCACCATGTAGGATTATAAATCTTAGTAGTAGCCAATTAAATAAGAGATAATTAATTTATTTTAAAATTAAATAATTCAAATGCCACATAAGCAAAATTGCCGAATGAGATTTTTAATTTTAAATTAATTAAATATTAAATATTATCTTTTAATATTAGGAGTTTTATCTAAATATATAACAAATTTTAGTTCATAAATACAAAAATAAAAAATTAAAAAAAATCAAACAAATCGTGCATCGCACGGGCTTCATCTAGTTTTTGATATAGGTTAGATATTAATCTGATTTAATTTGTTTTGGAAATTAGACTTCCTGAGCTTTCCAATAGTATATTATTTATTTTATTCCGAATTTTGGATTAAAAGTTCGAATAACAACAGAAATTGCAAAACTGCTGATCCGTGCGACGCGTTTTCAAAAATCTATCTTCTTTAAAAAATCTATCTTCACTCGATTATAATCCTATAAATCCCAACAACTATTTTTTCGATCTCATACGGCCCAAAAGGTTTAGACGTAAAGCTACGACGTACAATTTCTATTGTCTTAGCTTCATTTCTTATCCTGTTTGAGTAATCAAAAGTCCAAAACAAGATCCAGAGGTTCTACCCTTTAGACCAAGGTGTGAAGGCAAACTCCCGAGGGTGATATTATTTTTCTAACTCTTTAATTTAATTCTTTTGATTTATTCTTTTTATTAAAGTTACTAACAATTATTCATAATGTGGTATATATTCAAAGTTGTACATTTGGATTGAGTATTATTTAATTCTTTTGGTTTTATTTACTCTAATTATTTTTTTTTTGATTGCTAGTAACATGTTTAGGATCATAATTTCTAATTATTAGTATCTTTTTTAGGTGTTATATTGATCTTGTTAGTATCATGCCTATGACTTTTTATTATCAATAATTATTATCATGTTAGGATGCTTTTATGTCGGTTTTAATTTTAATTTTATTGAGTTATTGCTTCCAACATTTTTATGCACGCATATTTAATCTAGTTGATTTATTTTATTTTATTTTATTTGTGTTTGGTCACCTATATTTCATGTTTAATTGGGAATATGTAACTAAAAATCACGTCTAATAAGATAATTTGAACAACAATTTTAGGTTCCTAGTAATCTTGTAGTTATATTTAAGTGATCACAATTATTAGATTTATGTGTGCATTTAATATTCAACCAATTTATATTAATTAGTTTGGAGAGAATTGAATCTTGTTTGTATGTCTTTTGGGTTGCAATTACATGACGCTATAAGAATCGGGTAGAGGCCAATACAGGCAACATTGAGTTCTTGACTCAATCCATACCATCATCCCCGAATATCCAGTTATATATGGTTCAAGTTTGCTATGGAGTTAAGAATCTCATGGTTTATAAACTAGGTGTAACCTTCATGGATCAAACAGTTTGGAGCAAATTGAATATTGTTTGTATGTCTTTTGAGTTGCAAATAATACATGTCATTATAAGAATCGAGTAGAGGCCAATACGGGTGACATTACTTCACTTTATGACTCAATCCATACTATCATCTTGGCATATCTAGTTATGGTTCAGGACCACTATTGAGTTAGTAATATCATAGATTATGAATTGGGTGTAACCTTCATGGATCAATTCGTTGTTACCTCTTGGTTGATCCCTTATCGTGGTTGGCTTTGATGATCCATGAACGATTTACAAGAAGCGGTTCCCTACTTTTTTGTCCCTATTTGTTATTTGTCAAATCCAACTTCCTATGATTTATTTCCAAGCATATTCACCTAAGCTCCACGTACGCGCAATTCAAACAACGCCTACAATATAATAGTGTACACAAGTTAACAAATACATCAAAGTCATCATTTTCTTTTCATGTGGGATAATTTCCCCTTCTTAAATCCACACCATTGAAGTAACATTAATACATTACCCCTCCGTTTTTTTTAAAGTGACACACTTTCCTTAAAAGGTCGTTTTTTTAAGTGACTCACTTCTTCTTTTAGAAATTCCTTACATTTTAATAATATATCTTCACCCCACTATCTTTTACTTTATCATTTCTCACTCCTTTCATGATCCCCAATTCCCCTCACATTCTTTTACTTTATCATTAGATAATACACTCGGGTGCACCATGCGCATGGTGCATCGGGTAAACAAAAAAAAGGCAGAAAGAACATACAATGTTTGATAAAGAACATATCTATGTTTGACAAAGAACATACCTTTAATATGTTCTTTGAGTGTGATCAGTGTGGTCTTTGAGTATCATTATATGTGTTTTACATTATAATTTATGTTATTTAACATATGTTGATAAACATATATGTTTTTTTAGGTTTAATGCTACAAAGTATGTTGTTTAAATTTGGCGTGTATGTTCTTTAAGGTCGTAGTGACGCCCAAATTCTATTTTTATTATCATATGTTATATTTATATATCTTTTACTATCGTATGTTTTTTGAGTTTGATCAGTGTGTTATTTAGGTATTAACTATATGTACTTTCCAATATAAATTATGGTCTTTTAACATATGTTATTTTGAAATTTGATATTAAAATCTTATATTATTTTTAAATGAAAATAATATTAAAGTAAAAAAACTAAATTATTATGGGAAGTTGATTTTTTTGGAGAGATAGAAAACTATTTTTTGGGGAAATGAAATATTTGGTAAAGAATTTTAAAGAGGTGATCAACATTGGCATGACTCACAGCCCGACCCGATCCAACCCGAAATAGAGTGGGTTTGGGCAAGCCTAAAAATGCATTTTTAGTTAAAATCCGAACCGGGTTCGAATAAAGCCCGAAAACCCGCTACTTTTTCACCGGTTTGGGCACGAGAAATTATGGTATGGCCTGGCCCTACTCGATTTTTTATCACCTCTAAATTTTTTCCGTTAATGTATAATTTTTCAGAAAATTTTTAAGTTTTTATCTCGTTCTTTTTATTATATCTTTATGTTCTTTGGTTATGCATGTTGTTGTCAAATACAAACATGTTCTTTGTCAAATACATGTATGTTCCTTACGAAACACAAGATGTTCTTTCCGCCTTTTTTTTATTCATCCGGGTGTACGATGAGCACTGTACACCCGTGTGTATAAACCACAGATTATATCATTTCTCACTCCTCCAACCTACCCCACAAACATCTTATTTTATTAAAGTCAATAAATCTCCTAAAACTGCGTGTCGGTCAAATTATGTCACTTAAAAAAAACGGAGGGAGTATACATTTATACCAAAGTCAGTAAGAGATGGTCAGCGATTAGTGATCGTCGGCGGGCCGGGTGGGCTACCTTTTATTTTTGTGTTACTCTTTATGTCGATAATAAGGTGAGTGGTTATTCTAGTTGGGGCTTTATTTTCTATTTGGATTGATTCTTTGAAATTTTTTTGTCATTGGTATTTGCTCAGCTTCCGGCTTCATTCTCAAATAAAAATTGTTACGTTCGTGGGTTTTGGTTTACATAAACCGTCATTTAAAACACAATGCTTTTTATACACATGAAAATAGGCAAATACGAAGTAGCATTTGTATAATAGATACGAAATAAAAAAAAAAAACTAAACTCTGTATTCACTAGTAGAAAAAACGTCATTTGTAACCGACAAAAACGGGACTTTTGTAACCAACTTCGTCCGTTAAGTATACAAGGGTTACAAATATTATTATTTCTAACACACATGCATGCTACAAATCACATAGTAACAATCATTTAGATAAAAAATATAATAACAAAATTAAGGTTTTTCATAAAAGTGAAATGGGAACATAAATATTGCTACACAAATATAATAAAAGTTTGTTTATTATGTAGCAGTTGAACACAATTTTGTAACATCCATCCCCTAAGATAATTACAAGCCATCACCATGATGTTGAAGCTTAAAATCATCGAGATTGTCTCCAACCTCATTAAGTGATTTAGATAAAAAGCTTTTGATGAGTTCCTCGGTTGAGAATTTCCTATAAATAGGTGGATTTTCTTCTGATGTTAGCTCTTTTATTGGACCATGTATCTTCTTAGATGAGTAAACACCATTAAAATTGAATGCAATAGATTGCCTTGGTCCCACCTTTTTTGCAATTACTCTGTGACTTGCACCTTTTATCATATCATTAGTTATCATCTGTAAGATATAAGATAAGAGTTAAAAGAAGTATATCGCAAATATATAAAACTCAAAATTACACATTAAGAACTAGATATTTTAATAATTCAGTTTATAAGGTAATGAAAAAACAACCTGAAGTATTTTTCCAAAGTTAACAATCAAACCACCAGTAACAGGCTTAATATTAACCCATTTGTTTTCATAAAGAACCTGGAGTCCACCAATATTGTCCTGTAGGAGTATTGTGACAAATGTAGTATCAACATGAGCATCTATTCCCATAGTCAATTCTGGCTCTGGACATGCTGGGTAATAGCTGTTAACTATGGCCCAACTTTTATTACATTTTGCGATATTCCCAAGACATTCGGGTTCAAGTCCAAGACCTAATGAGATTAACATAAGTATGCGATCACCAAGGTTATGGATATGGTTAATGTACTCTAACATTACATCCCTGCAAAAAAGTATTTATTATATAAATTATATGTAAATATTTTAAATCGACCATTTGTATTGTAAGGGAGACATAAGGCTTATATGTACCCTCTTATAAATTGATTAAGTTTGCATTAAAAGTTTGAATTAGATGAGAAGAAACTCAAAGGGAATTTTATTTTGGGAAATTCTCAATGGTACTCTTCAACTTTCTTTTTTTCTCAATGGTAAACATTAAAAAAACAAATTATCAATGGTAATCTATAATTTGTAAAACAAATTCAGTGGTAACATTAATGACATCATACCATTATTATTACCTTAACCCTAGTTAACTAGAGGCATAATGACTAATATAACCCTATTAATTAAATAAAAAAAATTAAAAAAACCCCAGCCACCTAACCCCAACCCACTGCGAGCCCACCTCCCCTGCTAGCGGCGACCGGTGACCGTCTCCTCCCTTCCCAAGGCGCCGGCGACCCTCTTCTTCCCTTCCCTTGGTGCCGACGACCCTCTCCTTCCCCGAATTCCTCACATCTTTTTCCTTGATTCTCTCTCCTTCCCCTGTTTCTCTCTCCTTCCCCTGATTCTCAGTCACCACCCTTTCATAAATTTCAAAAAAATTTCCCTCTCGAATTTGCAGAACACTCTCTTTCTCTTCAAATTTCTGTCACATTTTCCGGAAGACGGAACTCTGAAAAGTAACCCAAACCAAACTCATATTTTCAGATTTTTGGTCGAAGTTTCTAAGGTTTTTGGGGGCAAAATCTAGCTTTTGATTTGAATTTTCAGTCGTTATTTGCTTGATTCAAGGTGTTTTAGGGTGTTTTGGGTCGATTTATGCTCGCAAATGGGGGGTTTTGGCTTGAAATAGCTCGAATATGGGGGGTTTGGCTTAGATTTGCTGGGGTTTTTGGTGAGTTTGTTATCCGGGTCGGATTTTGCAAATCACGGTGGAAAATCAATGGCAATGGTGAAGAGCAGGTGGTTGTGGAAGGAGGTTTTTGGAAATTGGTGCCGGTGAAGAAGGAATCGCGGCGGCAAGGAAGCCTGGCACCGACGCCGAGGAGGTGATCTAAGTAGTTGCGGCAAGGCGGGCAGGGGGTGGTAGGGAAGAAGTAGGTGGTGGGTTTTTTCAATATGGGTATTTTAGGCATTTCTTCTTTCCTTCCATTTTAAAACATTAACCATGGTTAATAATTTAATAAAATGCTTAACTAATGTTACCACTGAATTAGATTTACAACTTATAGATTACCATTGATAATTTGTTATTTTAGTGTTTACCAATGAGAAAAAAAGAAAGTTGAAGAGTACCATTGAGAATTTCCCTTTTATTTTTCAATACGCATCAAAATTCACAAACTGGAATTTTCGAATCTATATCTATATCTACCGGGTGCACATGTAGTTTTTTTATTTAACAAATATTACTTTAGAATATGCTGCAAAAGTCAAGTGAAAATTTAATTATAAGTTCAAAATTTTTATCTTACATGCTTTTACCATTATATTTTCAAACTTTTAAAAAAGTAAAATTTAAATAATTATTGTTTTCCACATTTTATTTTTAGTAGAAACATTCCATTTAGGCATGTTTGCCAACATATAAATTCAAATTTTATAAGTTTTGAATTCGAAAAATAAAAGTTGAGATAAATCAAACAAGACTTTACCCGAGTCAAATTAACTTACGTGATTAGTGTCCTAAGTAAAAAATTATCAACTTTATAGAATCAAAACACATATAAACTAAAGAAACAAAGTTGTTAAATACAAAAATAAATACAAGAAACAATTAAAGTATACATTTTTTTACATTAATTTGTAAAGTCAAATTAATTACTACTTTAAACACCATAAAAAAAGCATGAAATTGGTTTTTAATACCAAATCGTTTAAAAGTTGTATTTTACCGCCAAAAACAATCTTAAAAATTGTTTTTCACCACCACTCAACATATTCCATCCAATAATTCGTTAAGTGGTGCCCATCGTGTCCACGTTTTGTTAGGGTATTGATCTAACAAAGAAGAAACAAATTTAAAACCTAAAACTTAATTCCCCAACTAGCCCCACCCTAAAAACACCTCCCGCACCCTTAGCCCTCTGTCGGTACCCTACCCTTGGGCCTCTACCTCTTACATTATCAAAGTCCACCCTCCTTATCTCGATCCCTTCCCTTATAATGACCAATTTTTGACCAAAGCAGTTCTAAAACGGTTAATTTTGGTGGTCGAAATCGGCCGTTTTGAAAGTGGATGAAAAGTAGGGGTGGTTGTTTGGGGTGGGGGAAAGGCTTTAGGCCGGGATTGAGGTGGGGGAAGGGAAGGGGAAGATATCAGTGGTAGGGGCTAGGGAGGGGCGTATCAACCATCAGGGGTGGAGGTTAGCGACGGGCCATGGCAGGGGTTGGTGGTGGCTCTAGGGTGGGACTGGCTGGGTGTTAGGTTTTAATACTTTTTTTTACCAATTCCTTGGTGAAAGTGGACAAATGGGCAGTATGGCCCACTAGTGAATTCTTGGATGGAATTCGATAAGTGCTGGTGAAAAACAATTTCTGTGATTTTTTTTGTGGTGGTAAAATATAACTTTTGAAAGATTTGGTGTTAAAAACCTACTTCATGTTCTTTTTTGTGTGTTAAACTTCAAAATTTCTTTAATGTAAATATAAAATAAAATAATCTACAGATTAATGGGTCGAATATGGTTCAATAATAATAATTAATAGATTTGAATAAAGAAAATAAGATAACATCTAGTTTGGTTGTTAAAAAGTACTTAAAAATGAATAAATGATTTTTGTTTATTCACTAGGTTTAGTTACATTAAATTTTATTAGGGCACATAGGGAGTATACATTTTATGTACATAGTATAGTAACACTAATCTTATAATACGATTTTGGAATTTAATCAAGTGTATGTAATGTGAGACAAATATCAACATACCTGCATATAGGAGGCAACTCTTGAGGATCAACAATACCGCCAGTTTGTCGAGCGTTAACATACAAAGTGTCTCTCCAATTTGCAGCCTTTGAGTGATACAAGTCATAGTTGCTAATAAAAAACACACGCTTTGATTGAAAATCGCGACTATAGAACATTTTCTTTGTTTCAACATCTTGTTCGTGAAACATTCGACTTCGGTTAATCATCGTTTCTAACAATTCCTTCGAAATCCCATGGTTAATCACTTGAAAAAATCCCCATTCCTTTGCTGCCTTAATAATTTCCTTGGCAATCTCTGCAGTCTGATCTTTACGTTCACCAAAATTAGCTAAGTCTATTATCGGCACACTAATATTGTCAGTACATGTAGCAAAATCTTTTAAACGATCCTCAAGCGGTCTGACAAACATCCTAGGAATTTTTTTGATTCCAGCATCTACAAGCCCTTTAACCCCAAGTTTTCCTTCATCAAACGCCTTGAGTTCATTAAATCGATCATGGTGACTTTGTGTTTCATCGAAGGCATTTTGGGTATCCATTGAACCTTAAAAGCTTTCTTTGATAGACTAACTTTAAAAGGATTTTTTTTTGATTCAAATTATTGTAGAGTTGATGAAAAATATGAGAGGCATAATTCATTATATGTATATATACTATCGGAGGCTGTATGCAAGAGGAAATCAAGGGTTAATCAACTTGGTTATTCATGTGAATCTCATTAATTATCAATAGACAGCTAAGGTGGTGCAGTCAGCTTGCTAATCCATGTGAATCTCTTTTATTTAAAATAATAAATAGACAGCTAATGTAATTAACTTTTTTTTTTTTTTTTTTTTTTTTTTTTTTTTTGTGCTTCAAATTGTTGTAGAGTTGATGAAAAATATGAGAGGCATAATTCAGTATAAGTATATATATGCATATATATGTAAATATATGCATATATGTAAATATATGTATATATATGTACACATATATATACATATATATACACATATATATACATATATATACACACACGCACACTCACACACACACACACACACACACACACACTACCAGTAGCCCGTATGCATAAGGATATCATGGGTTAATCAACTTGATTATTCATGTGAATCTCATTAATTGGAAATAATCAAATAATTAATAGACAATTAAGGTGGTGTAATCAGTTTGCTTATCCATGTGAATCTCTTTTATTGAAATAATAAATATACAACTAAGCTAGTGTAATCAGCTTTTCTTTTTATTTTTATTTTTATTTTTTTTGTGCTTCCAATTATTATAGTGTTGATGAAAAATATGAGAGGCATAATTCATTATATGTATATATATAATATCAATAGGCCATATGCATGAGGAAATCATGGGTTAATCATCTTAATTATTCATGTGAATCTCATTAATTGGAAATAATCAAATAATTAATAATAGACAATTAAGGTGGTGTAATCATCTTGCTTATCCATGTGAATCTCATTTATTGAAAAATAATAAATAGACAGCTAAGCTAGTGTAATCAGCTTAATCATCAATGTGAATATCATTTATTGGAAATAATCGATAGACAACTAAGCTAGTGTAATTAGCATACTTATCCATGTGAATATCATAAATTAGAAATAATCAGATAGACAGCTAATAAGCTACTGCACAAAAGACATGTGGCCATTGCTTTATCATGTGTGAATATATCAAGAGAATAAACAAACAAAATTTTCTTGTTTCGAGTTGTGAAAAGTTAGTCTTCACGCCATACACACTTAGTTTGATCACAAGATACTCCCTTCATTTTTTTAAAATGTAACACGTACTTTTATTGGCACGGTGTTATATGCGAGTTTGTTAAATATGTATAAATATCTAGATAGGGGAGGGATCCGATGAGAATAGGTCCATATTTGAGAATTCATACTTATATGAGAACTGATTTAAAATTTAGAACACGTGAGTAAAAATTTAGAACATACGAGTTAAAATTTAGAGCATGTGGCTTAAATTAAAATTTAGAACATATGAGTAATAATTTAGAACTTCTGTATGAGTCATAATTTAGAACAAGTAATTAAAAATTTAGAAAATTTGCTTTATGAAATTTAAAGTATATGTGTAAAATTAAGAACATTTGATTTAAGATTATGAATATGTGAATAAATATTTAGAACAACTGATATAAATATAGAAAATGTGAGTAAAAATTTAGAACATATGAGTAAAAAGTAGAACATACGCTTTAAAATCTGGAACATATAATTAAAAATCTTAGAACACACGTTTAAAAATTTAGAACATATAAGTTAAAATTTTGGAACAAGTTATTTAAAATTTTGGAACAAGTTATTTAAAATTTTGGGAAAAGTTATTTAAAATTTATAACATCAAACTTAACTAATTTATGGTTTAGAACATGTGACTATGTGAGTACTAAATTAGAACATTTGATTTAATTTAGAACACCTCAGAAAAAGTTAAATGCCTTTTGGGTTTATTCGTGATCTTCATCCATGACCTTAAAAGTCATGTTTTATGGGTTTTCTTTTTCCTTTAATGCTTATGTTGTTCAGTTTAGGGAAACAATAATTTTACCAAACGTCGCTGAGTTTTTAATTTTCACCAAATGCCGTGAAATTTTCACAAATTCACCAAATGTAACTAAGCTTACAAAAAATTCACCAAATGTCATTAATGACTAACGGAGGTTGCTAGTCATTAAGATGAAGGATTTTTTGACATTTGCTACCACCTAAAACGCCTCGCTTCTGATTTGCTACCGTTTTTTTTAAAAAAAAAAAAATTAATTTACTACCACCTAAATTAGAGTTGGTTAGAAATCACTACCACTTAACTGAATTCGTTAGAATTTCCGTTAAGTTTATTAAAAAAAAGAAAAATTAAAAAAAAAGAAAAAAACCAGCCACCCCACTGCCACCCCTCCCCCCGGCCGGTGCCAAAAGATTCGGTCGGTGCCAGCGACCTCACCCCCTCCCTTTTCCCCACCCACGAAGCCAACCCCCCTCCCTATCCCTCACCCACGAATCCAACCCCACCACCCACAAAGCCAGCCCCCACCGAAATCAGCCCCCACCGAAATCAGCCCCCCTCCCCGTTACCCCACCACAATCTAACCCCTCCCCTTCCCCCACCAAAAAACCGACACCCCTAACCCTAATGGTGTTGCGGGTGGGTGCAAATTGGTGGCTGCAAATTGAGGAGGGTTTGCGAAATTGGTGGCGGAGTTGGTGTTCAGGTGGGTGCGAATTGGTGGCTGCGAATTGGTGCGAATTGGTGGCTGCATTGGTGGAGGGAACGGGGAGGGGGGTTGAATTCAGTGGGGGTTGGCTTTGGTGGGTGGGGGAAAGGGAGGTGGGGGTTGGTTTCGTGGGTGGGGGGAAGGGAGGGGGGTGGGGTCGCCGGCATCGACCGTAATTTTGGGCGCCGGCCACCGGCAAGAGGGAGGGGGAGGGGTGGCAGTGGGGTGGCTAGACGGTGGTACGGCCCCACTAACGGAAATTGTAACGGTGTAAGGCATGGGGAATTAATTTCTAACAAAATCTGTTTAGGGTGGTAGCAAAGTTAAAAAAAAAAAATTAAAACAATAGCAAATATGAAGCTAGGTGTTTTAGGTGGTAGCAAATGTCAAAAAATCCTAAGATTAAATCATGACACGTGTCATAATATGTGTAGACACCCATTTGTGTCTCCCCAAAACCGAACCCAGTGATGAATGCCTTTCGCGTCGAACCATAATCGAATGAGGTGAAAGTGTTTGAAAGTCAAGTGTTGCGGTTTAGTTTTATTAAAAATTCTCTTCTCTCTGTTTTCGAAAATAACTCTGTTTATTTAAAATTAGCCAAGCCAGTTTAGTTTGGTCCGTAATTAAGGTCCAATAATAGTGTATTTGGATGGGGCTCGAAGAGATCTTTCCAACGATATAGTATAAGCCCAATTCCGATGAATATTGAGGAAGTTATGGCCAAAATACTAAACTGGGCCCGGTTAATTATTTACATACGGCCCAATGATCTAGAGGAGGGCCCAATGTTAATTATTATTCCTAAAAATTATTAGGATTAATTATAATTTTCTAGAAGTTTCTAGAAGGTTCCTTTTAATTCTAATATTATTAGATTTAATAATTATTTATTTTAAAGTGGATTTTTATTTGGAATAAAATATTATTATTATTATTTTTAATATCATTATTATTATTATTATCTTTAAAAAACGCTTTTTATCTTCTGTACGGATTCCGTAGATCAAGTTGATTAAAGATCGGATTCCGCGTGGAAAAACGCGCTTAAACCAGGTTGTCGCCAAACGACAAGGCTGTCGCCTCGCGACAGACCCTGTCGCGTCGCGACAGAGTGAATTCCTGGCGACAACGTGTAGTTTTATTCCTTATCAAATTCTATGATTTTCCGGATTATTTCCTTATAAATAGGGTCTCAAACCTCCGTTTTTATCCATCAATTCTCATCAGTTCTCTCTATTCTCTCATCAAGAATTACTTAATTCTTAATTTCTCTCTCTTTTTTCTAAACCAACCTTTTTACAAAATACAATATTCCGCATTCGCAAGACTTAGAATCTCTTAGCCAAGTTCGAAGTTGCCTTCGCCCTAGACGTGCAAGGTTTGATATTTTCTGAGGGTTTGGTCCAAAACTAGTCAAAACTTTGTTTAATTTGATTTCAATTTAATTATTTAATTGTTCTTTATTATTTTCATTGAAGTTTACTAACTTGTGTATTTTGTTATTAGAAAGAGGTACGAGGCTTCAAAGTATGTAATCTTATTACTCTCTATTTCTTTCACATTGTAGAAAGCATGTTTATTAATGTTTAATTCCTAGTATCATGTTAGGATGCTTTTATTGCTTTCTAGTATCATGTTTAGGATGCTCTTTATTATTTCTAATATCATGTTATCATGTTAGTACCATGTTAGGTTTAAAGCTTTGATCTTTATTGTTTAGTGACATGCTAGGATTTGTTATTAATCTTGTTAGTATCATGCCTAGGATCTTGCTATTATTATTAAGCTTTATTATACCTTATCATAATTATAATTATTGTTATTATGATTATTAATATTGGTTATTATTATGTTGCTTGATTATATTTTTATTGTTATTGCTTGATCACACCTTTTATGCATGTTAAAGGGAATTTGTACTTGAAATCACGCTTAATAAGATAATTATTAATTTGGTTTAGGCTAATGTGATTTTAACTCAAGTGATCGCCAATAATAGTCTTATTTGTGCATTAATATTCAACCAACATAGATAAACAGGGTAGGTTTAATATAATGTTTGTATGTTATTCGAAAAGCGCACATGAATACGAGCAGAACAAAGTAGAGGCCTATTTTATAGGGCGGGTCCTTTCTTTTGTAGATTGGATTCGTACCCTCATCCCCGAACCCTGTTTGGTTCAAGACCTTATGGAGTTGACGGTCCTTTGGATTGTCTTTTGGGTTTACAAGTTCCTAAAACTTGTTGGCGACTCTTTTGCTCTCTTTTTCTTCCCTTTGGAACGCCACCATACTTAAGTGTATGATCACAGTGGGGTTCAAGTTTGGGATCATAATGCTTGAAATATTCCCTACAGTTTTTGGCGACTCCACTGGGGAGGATTTCTATTTATATTCCTGAAATTTATTTTGGCAATTATTTAGAATGGGCGGATGAGACTCGAAAAATTCTAAGTATTTCATGTGCGTAATTTGATTAACATTATTGTCATATGCATTAAAAGGTTCTCATTGGATAGACCAATGAGTCAAAAACATAGGATTTTTACACGTAGGAAATTTGAGAAATATCTTTCATGACTGGAATCGAAAAAACGCTACGAAATCTGGAAAATTCTAAGAACACAGACACTTGCCAAGGCATGTAGGAACTAGCGTCTAGGAAACAGGGCTTGTCGCCTGTAAAGAGCTTCTGTCACTTGGCGACAGTTCTGTCGCTTGGCGACAGAGGTTCTTTTGCGGCGACAGTCCCTGTAGTCTGGCGCCAAGTTCTTCCAATACCGAGCCAGGGATCTGCCTTCTTGTTTTGACCATTTTTAGTGCCGTTGGCTCGATTTTACTTATTGATTAAGTCCTTTTCTCACTTTTCTGAACCCATATGCGTTCTACATATGGACATAACCCTCTGGGGGTTCTTGCTTCACCTGCCCAATTGAATATCCACTTTATGTGCAACAACGGGTACGTGCAAAGTTTGTGAATCCACCAAACCATGGAGTCGAGTTCGATTTCATCACGAACTCGCGGGGTCCCGTCCATTCGCACCAACCCTCACGGTAGGCTTGTGTGCAATACATACGGACTCATAACCATGGACCCTTTTTTGACTTAACCCATATCCTTGAACTTTAGAGAACTAGAGCCATGGTTAGGTTGCAAACTCATTGCATCATTTTGTGACTATATGAACTACTTGTGCATCTTTGTTGTGCATACTATATATGTGTTAACCGTTTGTTTGACTTGTGGTTAAGACTAAATAAACTAACCAATGACTAAAGGACTTTGTTTAATTAATTAATTAATTAATTTGAACTAATAAATAAGCCTTAAATCGAGTCATAGTTCTTTTTAGTCAACCCGGATTTTTATTCCCGTATATTGCACATGCGTCAACTTGTTTTGGTCATAGCTGTAGTTCTAGGAAGAACCACGAGTGGCAGGTGGATGGCGGTCAGGTTTGTTTGGAGCAGGTGACAGTTGCTTATGGGATGTGGTGGCCGGCGCAAAAATCAAGGGAGAGGGAGAAGGAAACCGTTAGAAAAATACTTCCTTCATTTTATAATAGTTGCAACACTTCCCTAAAATTGCAACACACTATAATTGGTAAGTTATTTTGAGGAAAAGTTGTACTATTTCCCTTATTTTTAAATTGCATGGCCCACTAAATTATACTCCTAATAACATCTCATCCCATTTTAAAGTATATTCAACCATATGAACCTCACTTTTCTTAAGTTCCGTGAAAAAGTGTGTGTTGCAACTATTAAATAACGGAGGAAGTAAGAGAAAGAAGAGAGCAGTTTGTGAGTTTTTGTGTGTATTGGGGTATTTATTGGCTTAGAAGTGTAGGAATTTAGGCAAATAAGTGTAGAAAGAAATATAGAAGTTTTGAGTTATGGAATTACTTGAAGAGCAAAACTAGAGTTTAAGGCAAATATGAATTTGATGATTGATTAAAAAAAATGAAATACGGAAATTATTAATTTCATGGTTGATCATGAAAATGAAGAAGGCAAGAAAAGGTTGCTTGGAAAATAATTTTGAGACAAATAAGATCAAAATATCTATGATCATATATTTGTTATATTTGAGTAGGAAAATATAGAAATAAAGGCAAGATATTTAATTTGCAAAATCTAACAATAATCAAATTAATTAAGCTTGGTTGGCAATAAATTTTGAGCATTATAATGCTCAATATTTTCGGACATATTAAGCCAATTAGAATTAGTTTTTTTAGTTTAGGAAATCCAAAATTATTATGTAAATAATTCGGTATTTGTAGAAAATAACTAATTAGATCGAAGTTCTAAATTAAACTAACCTGATTAACTAATCAAAATCACATTTTCTTTACTTAGAAAATTCGATTTGTGAGCTAATTAGTTTAGGCTTTTCGGAACTAATTAAAATAAATAGGAAATAAATTTGAATATTTATGTTATTCGAAAATATACTTAATTGTATTTTTGTGTTTATTTAGATAATTAAATGGTTGGTTAATATTAATCAAAATCCAAAATAGTAGTTAAGTTTGAAAATAGTTTTGGCGCCAAAATTCAAATATCAATTTGGCTCCGAAATTCAAATAAACATTAAATTATCGAAATGCCCTTTTTAGAAATTTAATAATAATTAATTAGAAAATACTTCTCAAAAATCCGGGAGATTACATGATTATGTTTTCCTAACCCAAATCAAATGATGTATGCCAATTTGGCCGGGTTAGATAGCTAGAATTTCTTGAAATCCATTCATACCCCAACCCATTTTCATTTTCATCCACCTAATTTAGTCAATTTTAGGGGCAAAGCTTCATTATAAGCCCAAACTCATCCTTTACATATTATTTTTAACCAAAGCCCAATTCACTCAAAACAAACCCTAACCCTAATCCGAGCCTTTGGAAAAGTTCAAAATGAGTAAACGCGTAAAAAAGGCCCATTAACATGCCACGTTAATTTGTTTTTTTAGTGAATATTCTTCAGGTGCCTTTTCAATATGTTTGAAAGATTCTGCAAGATGTTGGCAGTTAATTTTTCTCGAAAAACACGCAGTAAGTCACAATTGATATTTTACCCACAACAAGTGTCTAATATGTACTTTCAACATTTTTACTCTATAGAAAGCACCTATATAGTCAGATGCACTTGGCTTGAAAGGTTTCAGTATCAACACCTTATCTTTGGACGCAATCGAAAACATCTATCAACACATTTTCTTCTATTTGGAGGCCATCAAATAAGAACATGAGGCAATCAAAGGCAACATATTTTCAAGTTTAACTTCCCGAGGAGCGGAAATTTATCTTATTGTAGACACCCATTTGTGTCTCCCCAAAACCAAACCCAGTGATGAATACCTTTCGCGTCGAACCATAATCGAATGAAGTGAAAGTGTAAAAAGTCAAGTGTTGCGGTTAGCTTTTATTAAAATTCTCTTCTCTCTGTTTTTGAAAACAACCTTATTTTATTAAAAATAGCTAATCCAGTTTAGTTTGGTCCGTGACAAGGGTCCAGTAATAGTTTATTTGGATGGGGCTCGAAAAGACCTTTCCAACGATATATTATAAACCCAATTCCGATGAATAATGAGGAAGTTGGGCCAAAATACTAAACTTGGCCCAAACCGGATTTTACCTACGACCCAATGATCATGTGGAGGGTCCAAGGGTTAATCCTATTTTTAAACTAATAAGGTTGATTAGAATCTTCTATAAGATTCTAAAAAATCTTAACTATCCTTTTTGAAAAGATAAGATCATAGAGTTTGAATTTGATTAAAACTTTCCTTTTTTTTACCGTCCTAATTCTATTCGGATTTAAAGATGTTCAAAGACAGTAAGATATTATTTTCGTGCCTCATATTTTTTATCCAAATTTTATGTGGTTGGGTAGATCTTGAAATTATCTTTCCAATGATATATTATAATATTAATTCTGAGCTATAACGAAAAAGATATGAAAGAAATACGAAACTCTATCCAAAACTGACACCCTTCCACTATTTCGACCATATATTTTTATCTACAAAAGATTTTAATCTGAATCTAATTGAATTAGAAAGTATACTTCAAGAGCTTTATAACGACATATTGTATGCCTTATTTGGACTTCTGGATCAAAAGATATGATAAAAACAAAATCTGCAAAAAACTGTCTTTGTCGCAAAACGACATGCTTGTCGCCTGGCGACAGTCTTGTTGTCTGGCGACAAGGTTGATTTTTGGCGACAACGCGGAATTTTATTTCTTTTCAAATTCTACCTATTTCCGGACTATTTTTTCCTATAAATAGGGTCCTAAACCTCCGTTTTTATTCATCTACAGTCAACAATCATCAATTCTCTATATTCTCTCTCTAAGCAATATAGCTTATTCTTTCCCTCTTGATTTCTAAACTAGCTTTTACCAAATACAATTCCGCATTCACATGATCTAGAAATACCTAGCCAAGTTCGAAGTTGCCTTCGCCCTAGACGTGAAAGGTTGATATTTCTGAGGGTTTGGTCCCAAATCCAGTCTAAACTTTATAACTCTTTCTTAATTATTTAATTTAATTCTTTAATTTTATTATTTTCATTGAAGTTTACTAAGGCGTGTATTTTGTTATTAGAAAGAGGTACGAGGTCTCAAAGTAAGTAATTAGTTTACTCCCTTTTTATTTCAATGTAGAAAGCATGTTTAGATTTGTTTAGTTCCTAGTATCATGTTAGGATGCTCTTATTGCTTTCTAGAATCATGTTTAGGGTGTCTCTTATTCTTTCTAATAGCATGTTAGTATCATGTTAGGTTTAAAGCTTTGATCTTTAACGCTTAGTGACATACTAGGATTTGTTATTAATCTTGTTAGTATCATGCCTAGGATCTTGCTATTATATTTAAGCTTTATTATGTTATTATGATTATTATGATGCTTATTATTATGTTGCTTGATTTATTTTATTGTTATTGCTTTAGCACGCCTTTTACGCATGTTTAAAGGGAATTTGTACTTGAAATCACGCCTAATAAGATAATTAATAATTTGGTTAAGGCTAATATGATTTTAATTCAAGTGATCACCAATAATAGTTTTATTTGTGCATTAATATTCAACCAACATAGATAAACAGGTTTAGGGTTAATCTATTGTTTGCATGTTAGTCAAAAAGCGCACATGAATACGAGTAGAATATAGTAGAGGCCTATTTTATAGGGTGGGTCCTCTCTTTTGTAGATTAGATTCATACCCTCATCCTCGAACCCTATTTGGTTCAAAACCTTATGGATTTAACGATCTTATGGATTGTTAAGGGGTGTAACCTTCACCTCGTGAACGGTTTACAAGTTCCTAAAACTTGTTGGCGACTATTTTGCTCTCTTTTTTTTCACTTTGGACGCCACCATACTTAATTGTATGATCACAGTGGGGTTCAAGCTTGGGGTTATGATGCTTGAGATATTCCCTACAGTTTTTTGGCAACTCCGCTGGGGAAGATTTCTATTTTAATTCCTGAAATTTATTTTGGCAATGATTTAGAATGAGCGGATGAGACTCGAAAATTTCTAAGTTTTCATGTGCGTAATTTTGATTAGCATTATTGTCATATGCATAAAAAAGATCCTCATTGGATAGACCATCCGAAATGAGTAAAAAACATAGGATTTTTGCACGTAGGAAATTTGAGAAATATCTTTCACAACTAGAATCGATATAATACTGCGAAATCTGGTAAATTCTAAGAACGTAGATACCTGCTGAGGCATGTAGGAACTAGCGTAAGAAAACAGGGCTTGTCGCTTGTAAAGTACTTATGTCGCCTGGCGACAGTCCCTGTCGCCTGGCGCCATGTTCTTCCAATACCGAGCCAGAACTCTACCTTGTTATTTTGACCACTTCTAGCACTGTTGGCTCGATTCTACTTTCTGATTGAGTTTTTCTCTCTGATCTGAAACCCATATGTGTTCTACATATGGCCATAACCCTCTGGGGGTTCATGCTCCATCTACCCAATCGAACGCTCCTGGCAACGACGGGTACATCCGAGTTTGTGAATCCACCAAACCGTGGAAGCAAGTTTTTAACTTGCGGGGTCCCATCCATACGCGCCAACCCTTTCAAAGGTAAGGCTTTCGCGCGATGCATCTGGACTCATAACCATGGACCCTCTTTGACTAACCCATATCCTTAAACTTTAGAGAACTAGAGCCATGGTTAGGTTGCAAACTCATTGCATCATGTTGTGACTACTTGACTACTTGTGCATTATTTGCTTGTGCATAGCTTATATGTGACTAAACTAACCGTTTGGTTTGACTTGTGTTTGTAAATAAGTCTTAAATAAACTAACCAATGACTAAAGGACTTTTTTTAATTAATTAATTAATTAATTTGAGTGAACTAATAAATATGCCTTAAATCGAGTCATAATTCCTTTTAGTCAACCCGGATTTTTATTCCCGTATACTGCACATGCGTCAACTTGTTTTGGTCGTATAACCTATGGATCTGTAGCCCCGAGTTGTATGTTTCATTAGGCGTTGGTTTCGTCCCAATCAGAGTCATAGATCAAAAGTTATGACTTAAATACTACAGCTTGTCCAATTTAGTACACATACGTGAAGTCTTAACTTAGTCTTTGCTTGAGTCTAGTCACATAGTCTAGCCACATGGTCATGACACAAGTCTTAACATGTCACTTACACTCACTAGTCTTAGCACACACTTTGTATATGTCACAATGACCACGTCTTAGGTTCATACATGAGTCGTTTTTTCGTCATTTGAGTTGAGGGTCCATCCCATTCCTAATTCCTTTCATGTTTTCTTCCTATCTATTGCATGTTGAAAAGAGCTTGAGTCAAAATAATTAATATAGAACTTATCCCTAATTTTCCTTTCCATAATACTTGGTCAAGGAGAGAGGGGTGATTAATCAAGGACAACACCTTTATTCAAGTGCAACTTTTTGATAAACCAGTCAGTCGGAAAAGAAAAGCTAAGAAAATAATGGCAACTCGAGAAGAAGTCAACAAACTTAGGAAGGAATTGGCTAATATGACCAAAGGGTTGACGGATTTAGCCCTTCAAGTCAATGACCCCGTGAGATAGCAACAAATGGAGCTCATACAAGAAAGCTTAGGCAAACTCTCTAATGATTATAGATTCCAGGACATTAGTTCACAAGGGGTCTCGGTGGACAAGGAATCTCTTCCGCATAAGTTCAATGTCAATGACATCCCTAAGTTTAAACCAATTGACAGTCCTTACTTTCACTTAAGGGCCTTTGAAACTATAATGAACATTAAGAGGATTGATAAGAAGAGTTTTCATTCTTTGTTCTCACTGTCTTTAGAAACCGTTTGTCAACAGTGGTTCTTTTCTCTTGGAAAAGAGAAAATCTCTTCTTGGGACTCAATAACAAACACTTTCATAGATAGATATAAGTGCAACATTCAAGATGAAACAGACCACAGACAACTTGAGATGTTAAAACAAAAAGAAAACGAAGGGTTCACTTCTTTCTTCAACAAATGGAGGGAAACTTCAGCTAATATGATTAAGGTTCCTACCGAAAAAGAGTCCGTAAGGATGTTCATCAAGAACCTTCAAGAAAAATATGCAAAGCACTTAAAATACCAACACAACTTGAATACTTTTCAGGTTGTGTATAATATAGGCATTGACATTGAAGATGACCTTTTGTAAGATAATAGTGCGAAAGGAAAGAAGAACGACCTGAAGGAGTTATGTCTTCGATAAGTGCAATTACTAGATATATCAAGGATCACTATTATGGAGATAATAAGTTCATTCTATAGGGTCGTTAATATCTGTTGTTAGATATGATAATTAATATTTGGGTTAGTTAAATAGCCCAAAGCCTTATAGAATGGATCCTATGAGGTCACACAACAAGGGTATTGGATTAAACAAGTAAGAGGCCCATTAATGGGCCTCATGAGATTATGACATACCCTGTAGAGTGTTGGGCTAGAGTAGTGTGTTTAGGATCAGGGTTTTGGGATTTTGACATGGGCTCTTATTTAGAGATGTGATCTATACATAAGATCCATGCCTAGGGTTGCAAGGAAGCAGTAACAATCAACATACAGTAGATTGTGAAAGAAGCAACCAAGTCCCAAACCCTAAACACTCTCCTCACCTCACGGCCCTCCCCTCTCCCCTTCACGTCTGTATGTGCGGCGCCCCTCATGGTGGTTCGTGGTGTTCGTCGTGGTGGTTCGTGGTTAGCTCGTGTCTCTCTTCTCCGTTGAAGGTTGATTGAAGCGTTCAATCACGACTAACTAGCATTAGTGGAGGTTTAACTTGTGCCCGTGGACCAAGTAGAGGAATCACGCTTGGGGTTCTTTATCTCCCATTGTTCTTGCTCGATCGCATGTGGAATCACGCTTCAAAGGTACAATTATGTGTTCTTTATGTGTTATGAAAAGGTCCTTGGATCAGGTACTATATGAATATGATTCATGTTTATTTCTGTTGCGTAGTACCTATAAACCCTTACAGTGGTATCAGTTCGCCTATTGCATTTACGCATATTGCCAATAATTATTTGATAGTCCACAATTTTAATTCAATTAGGAGGGAGAATAATTTAATTATGGATCAATTATTATATTAAATGTGATTTAACTCTTGGAATTGATTAAATATGATTTAATAATGCTCAAAATAGCCATGAAGAGGACCGTGTTTGCCCTATTATGCTCGAATATTTTTCGAACCCTAACCCTAATTTTTCGAAAATTTCGAACCTAATTAGCCCTAAAATCTGATTTTTGTGCTTGATTTTGTTCAATTTCGTTTGTTTAATGATTCATGAATTTAATCTAGTTGATTTTATGTATTAATTGTGAATTTTGCATGGTCAATGATTTAATTTAAAAGTTAAATTAAATTGGGGATTATTTTCATGAAGAACCCTAGATTTTAAAATTAGATTGTGAATTTAATTTTAATTGGATGAATTAGCATAAAAGTTATGTTTTAATTTATCATGGACCACATGAATTTTATTTAACAAAAGTTGTTAATTAAAATTGAAAAAAAAAATGAAAAAATTGGTGTAGTTTCAGGCGGAAGCCACGGCTGGGTGGCGAGTGGCCGCCGCAGATGGTGGTCCAAGAGGGAGGGCAGCAGGGGTCCGAGAACTAAGAGCAGCAGCAACACCGTGCAAAGTGTTGCGCGGCACTGCTGCCGCTGCTATGGCAGCGTACACCGCAAGGTGTACGGCCACCGTGGCCGGCTTAGGCTGGCCACACCACGGTGGCTGGTGCACGGTTTTTTTAAAAAAAATATTAGTTTTTGAAAATATTTCAAGATAATTATAAATTATTTTGGGATAAAATCAGTTTTATTTTGGATAAATATTGTTTATTAAAGGATTAAATCAAATCTTTCAAAAGTTGATAAGTTTGATCTTATCCATAATTAAAGTTGTTATTTTAATAATTATCCATAATTAAAGTGGTTAATTTTGGATAAGATTTGTTAGGATATTCTGAGCATATTCCAAATGGATAATAATTGATTTAAATAATGTGATTATCCCATAATTATTTTTGGATATAATTGATTTAAAATTTTGTGATTGGCTAGTAATTAGAATTCCCTAACTTTGTTAGGATAATCTTTAAGGATAAATATGATTTATCTTTTAAGATTAAAATAAGATTTGATTCTATCTCATGACTAATTTAGAATATATGATATTTTATTGATGATCATGAATAATATATGATATTATCTAATTGCATTAATTAAAATATGAGATATTTAGATGCCATGTTTCCTTAATTGTGAACATTCAATGTTGTAGTTTAGGAAAGCATGATGAGTGATTTATTATGTGGCAATTTTATAATATATGATGTTGTTTATTGCTATATAATAACTAGTATGGCCCAGTATATTGCTAAATACGATATGCGCATCGTGATGTATTTTTGAAATCTTAGTACGATCTACGAACCGATAAAGTATTTTTGTAATTTTATTTCATTTTATTTAAGTAGTAGATAGAATAGAATAGAATTACAGGTTGCAGATAATCCAAGAAGCCCATGAAGTGAAGGCCCAAAGGAGCAAGGTGGATGAGATCCATGAAGATTCAAGTGGGAGCTTTTTACTTTATTAATTTTCTTAGGATTAGGGGCCATGCTATGTCTTATTTATGCATTCAGTATTTTATGCATGTTAGATTTTATTGATGTTTTGTGATGATGCGCTAGATTTCACTATTTAATCACAACATAATAAATCTAGATCCCAGTAATATTGAGGCAGCTTTTCCAATTAAAAACCCGACGAAACCTTCGATCGTTTATGATAGGTCGGCCTCAGCAGAGTGTCATAATATATCTTGGGGAAGTGGGGGTAGGACCCATTCTACAATTTTAGTTGGTTATACTCAACATGGTTACCTAAAGCGTTTAGAACCTTGAAGTTAAGGGTAATAATTAAACATGTGATGGTTAATTATTCAACCAAGAATTACAAGAGTTGTAATCAGTAAAGAGTTTACTCACCTTGAAAATGTAATAGTTGATGGCAGGGCCTCAGTCCGGTCAACTATTGCACAAATAAAGGATCTTGGAATCATTTTATTCAATAGGGATCATTTAAAATTGAATAAATGCTTTAAAGTTACCAATTTAATTCGCTTATGGTACTTTAAATTTTATTAAACATAATTGAATTTTGCGTTTACTTATAAGTAACATGTCGTTCTAATTTTATATATAATTTCCTCGATTGAAAATAAAGTTGAGAAACGTTCTCAAAAAGTTTAAAAGATAATACATAAACCTATATTCCAATTTTGCTAAGATTGTTCTAAAAGGCAAGTTTTAGAAATTCATGTCACATGTCTAAGGTTGGTTTTATCCAAAATGTTTGAGTAAAATGCCAACACATCTTCATTTTGAAAAGTGTTTCAAGGGATATAATGAGATGAGAGGTACAAACCCTCCAAAAGACAAGTGTAAAAGTCCAATAAAATCTCTTATCTTCAGTATGATTGAATATAAGAAAGTGATTGGAAATATCTATGATCAAAAGTTGATCAAATGACACTAATTTTCATCCATTTTATATAGAGTTTTATATTTGATTAAACTCAAATATGAAAAATGATTGAATAGACTTAGCAAAATCATGAAAAGTGCTTAAAGAAGTTAAGCAAAGCATCATTTTGAACCTAAGAGAAGTGTTCTAAGTGGCTCAAATGGAAAAGGTTTAAGAAAGTATGAGGATTGCAATAAGAAGTTATAGGCCAAGAAATGCAAACAAGTTGCTACTTCTCAAACCTAGAACTACTTACATGTTAAAAGTTGTTATGAACAACAAATGTTTCAAATTAAATGGACCAATTCCAATTGATTAGTTACCACCTCATATATTTGGAAGGTAAAAAGAATGGAAATGTTCCAATTTAAAAAGTATATTATAGAAATTGATTTAGCACATTGCTACTTCTTGGACATACGATGTCTTGTTTAGATCATTCATTGCACAATATGGTTGAACTAAAGAAAGAATTTAGTTAAAGGAGGAATAAATCTACAAGTTTAGAAGCAAATGTTGCTACTTCACAAGTAGAATCTATAAGTCTGGAAGCAAAAGTTGCAACTTTACAAGTGGAACCTATATTTCACCTTACCTTAGTATCTGCTAGAATTAAAAAAAAAATGTTATTCATTCTTGCCATTATCAAAACACCATTCAATGTTAATAATGACTAAGCATCGAAGATTCAAAAACGTGGAATAAATGTTATTCCATGCTTCATTGAGTTATAATGTGTTTTGAATTGCTAAATAGGTTTAAATTCTATATGATAGATTTAATTAAACTATATATATATATATATATATATATATATATATATATATATATATATATATATATATATATATATATATATATATATATATATATATATATATATATATATATATATATATATATATATATATATATATATATATATATATATATATATATATATATATATATATATATATATATTTTGTCTCTAATATGTCAATTAATTCGAATGAAAATGAAAATTGCATGCGAAAGGTCCAAAGGGATGGACTTTCAATATCATTAGATTATGAATCTATTGATATATGTAATTATCATTCTAATTTGAAATTTTGACTAAGTAACCATTTAGAGAAATGATGATGTGAACTCGAGGTCGAATACATATCGATTTAAGAAAGCCAAAGGTTCAAAGGCTAGAGACGGACAACGAAACTTCATTTGTAATACGATCACTATTTGTGCTTAGTTGAAGCATGGAAGTGAAAATTTTGAAAAGTTCAAAATGTTCAGTATGAAGTTCAGTATCAACTTGATAAGAAAATGATTACATTACAATATGATTGTAATTGTGAAAATTTAAGTCAAGACATGTACTTGGCAACACATTCGAAATATTGCGATATGATCGTGATAATGGGAATTTAAGCCAAGACCTTGATAAACATCCAAGAGTTGTGAAATCGTTTTACAACAAACTCCGAAAGAAAACCTTGTGAAGTGTTTATGAAGGGAGCTATCAACCTATATGAGATATATTTTGATAATGGATGTAAATTACCTATCTTCCAACCATTATCCATGGGATATACTTTTAAGATAAGCTACAAAACTAAACAAAAACTACATAGGTCAAATCAAAATGTAGCAAGGCTTCATATGTGATATGGATAAGAAAAGTTCTTATTAAATCTTTCTACAAAATAAGGAATAAAAGTTGTATTAAAACGTTTAATGCACGTTCTATTCCTATAAAGAGCACGGGGTACTACTACACAAATCATACTTAGCACAAAATGTTTGTTGCTCAAGTAGGTGCCCTTATGGAAATTGTTCCAAAAGGTCAAGTGGGAGTAGTATAAATCTTGAAAGAGTTCGAGAAAAGGAACAAACAAACATGGTTCAAACCATGGTTGGTTCACCCTATGCTAAATATGCCTCCTCAAAAGGCAAGTGCAAGTATAAGAATCTTGAAAAGTTCGAGAGCCTTGAAAGAGTTCAAGAAAAGTGAATTCGAAAATCTTGAAGAAATTTGAGAAGTAATCGAATAAAAGCAACAATATGAGCATGATTCACCTCATGTTACAAATGACAACGCGTGGTCTCATTAAGTGTAATGGGATTAATAACCATGTGTCGAAGGTAGTACATTCCAAGTGCACATCCTCTATTGTCGTTTCTCATTGAAAACTAAACAAAGTTGTTGTATGAGTTTCAATTGTTGCATAAAACCCACAATGATGACTAGCATATGTAAAACTTAGCCAAAGAAATATGATTTAATATTGACTAAGAGTTCTAAAATATTTATTTTGGAACATTATGATTATGCAAGTAATAAAGATGATTTGATAAGTTATGACTCCAAGTGGTTTAAAACCAGGAAATCTGAAATAGATTTTAAGTCTGTAAGCAAGTGTATGATACTTGAATAATTTGCCTAAATTGGGTGAAACCCATTGTAAGCAAAGCAGAAAAGAAAGAAAAATGTTTTCAGACTAAAGCAAAGACTTGTTAAAGGATTCAACAAATTCATAGTATGACTATGATTACAATGAAATCTTTACATTAGTCATGTTGCAAAGATCTATTAAAGATACTTTAGTGATTTCTACCTTATGAAATTTGGTAGATGGATTTCAAAACACTTTCTTGAAATTGTTCATGAAATAAGATTTGTATATGATACAATCAAAAGTTTGGAGATCCAATAATCCTAGGGATGCATAAAAGATCCATAATGGATTGAAGTTAGCATCAGGGAGTTAATGTTCTTAATTTTGTGAGTAAATCAAATCATTTGATGTTCTCGTAAAATGAAGAAAAGGTCTTGTGTGTACAAGATGTTTAGTGGGAACTATGAAGTCTTCTTGTTCTAGTATAAAGAGCAATTATTCATTGCTTGAAGAGTCAAGTGGCGGGTAATGCATTTTGTATCTTGAAGAAGAAGATGAGTACATTTGGGATTCAAGATCTATATAGATAGGTCTCGAAGGATGTTTGATTTTTGGTTAAGAAGCTTACACTGATAAGATTCTTATAAGGTTCAACATTATATTGAAAAGAATTTCAATCCCATGTGACATGGCACGTTGCTTAATGATTCAATACCTTGAGAAAGGTTGATGAAATTAAGACTTTGAGTGATGATCCTTATGCAATTTGCAATGGACGTATCATGCATGTCATGGACTAAACTCATCCATTTGATTCACGTGTTTTAAGAACAAGTGATGATAGATTTCAATCGAAATCCAATGTGACGTTGGAATATAAATTAGAAATTCCTAAGTTCCTTGCGAAAGGGCGAAGGAAAATTCTTAGTGTATGGAGGTGAATATTATTATAAAGTTTAGAAATTGCAAAATTCATGTTTTTGAGAATGTCTCATGAACTCTACTTACTAAACCCCTTCCATTTCCAAAGCATGAAAAACATGCTAATGAAACTGGATTGAGGCAAATGATGTAATTAGAAGTTGTATTTGTTTTTGGAGAAATACAAGTTACATGTGTAATACATTCATTTGCATAATTATGTTTATCAATTGAAACAAAGGTTTCAATCTTATTTAATCGTGGTTTCAAGATTAAATAAAATTTCCAAAATAATTATGAATTGATGGGCTCACTAGGTTGATGACCTTTTAAATGAAACCCCACAAGTGAACTAAATTCATATATTATTTAAGTTCCTAGTTTGGAATCATTAAACTGGATATAAATGATTTCTAATAATGGACTAGCATGTTAAGATTGATTGGATAGCGCAGTTTCATGGGCTATAGGAGCGTAGTGATGCTCGGTCAATCACATGGATGTGCATGAATGATGCATGATCGAACTATAGACCTACTTTGAAGTTCAAGTATAGAGCTTCCGGATATATTAGTGGATTCCTTTGACATGAGTGGAACACTGATTCCATTCTATGATTGATTTAACTGTGGTACATTCAAACGTCTAGCCGTAACTGGAGATTATAAAGGATGTTTCCCGGTTACTTCATGAACTGAGTGGGAGCTTTGGTTGCCACAATATTGGATAGAGTCTACCTATTAATTAGGAATGTGTCTTGGCCCCTTGAAGAGGGAGAATTCAGAAAATGCATGGCCGTGCTCAAATAGATTACATAGTAATCATTTGTTTTGTAATTCTAACTCAGTTTTCAAGAAAAGATTTGTAGATTAATATGATCACGACATAAGATGTAATCATATTATCAAATCGACACAAATTGACTTAAGGAATTTGAATATTGCGCACTTGTCTCAGGCAAGTGGGAGATTGAAGGAGTTATGTCTTCGATAAGTGCAATTACTAGATATATCAAGGATCACTATTATGGAGATAATAAGTTCATTCTATAGGGTCGTTAATATCTGTTGTTAGATATGATAATTGATCTTTGGTTTAGTTAAATAGCCCAAAGCCTTATAGAATGGATCCTATGAGGTCACACAACAAGGGTATTGGGTTAAACAAGTAAGAGGCCCATTAATGGGCCTCATGAGATTATGACATACCATGTAGAGTGTTGGGCTAGAGTAGTGTGTTTAGGATAAGGGTTTTGGGCTTTTGACATGGGCTCTTATTTAGAGATGTGATCTATAAATAAGATCCATGCCTAGGGTTGCAAGTAAGCAGTAACAATCAACATACGGTAGATTGTAAAAGAAGCAACCAAGTCCCAAACCCTAAACACTCTCCTCACCTTACGGCCCTCCCCTCTCCCCTTCACGTCCGTACGTGCGGCGCCCCTCATGGTGGCTCGTGGTGTTCGTTGTGGTGGCTCGTGGTTAGCTCGTGTCTCTCTTCTATGTTGAAGGTTGATTGAAGCGTTCAATCACGACTAACTAGCATTAGTGGAGGTTTAACTTGTGCCCGTGGACCAAGTAGAGGAATCACGCTTGGGGTTCTTTATCTCCCATTGTTCTTGCTCGATCACATGTGGAATCACGCTTCAAAGGTACAATTATGTGTTCTTTATGTGTTATGCAAAGATCCTTGGATTAGGTACTGTATGAATATGATTCATGTTTATTTCCGCTGCGTAGTACCTATAAACCCTTACACGACCATCCTTCTTCTTCCTCTCCCATTAGCGAAGTACATGGTACAAACACCTCTAAGCAGCGAATCCAAAGGTCAAAAGCGTGTTCATTCCACTTGGTATGAGTTATGAAACAGCTTTCGAAAAGTTATACCACAAAGGACTAGTCATGCCCATAGGACCTATCAAAGACCCAGTTCCAGAAGCCAGGCCACCTAAGTGGGATCCTAATAAACACTGTAAATTTCATCAAGGAAAGGGTCACGACACCGAGGAGTGTTGGAAACTCAAAGAAGCTATTCAAGACCTGATCGATGACAATAAAACTTCCGAGATTCTAGCCATCACAAAAGATCAAACATCCTTCAATCCTTCGCTCCTTATCACTCCTTTAGGTGAGCCCATGATCGATATAGCTTATATAACCTCTATTGATGAAGTGGCCATGATTGAGGAAGATGAAGGGGTTTTCTTAGATAACATCGGGGAAAATTTTTCAAGTCCAAAAGAAGACGTTGGAAAATTGCAAGATATCATTGCCATGCTCTTGAATGTGGTAGAAGGACTAGCAAGTCGGATAATGGTTATCGAACAAAATTCTCACCAAGGATTCAATGCTCCTAAGCCACGGGCAAAACGAACCATGGAAAACCTCAATGATTCAAATCACCTTCATATTCCTCTTAGCAACAAGAAGGCCAAGAATAGTAACAATAATAACGGTGGCTGGAAAGGAAAGAAGAACGACAATCTTTCTTCTTCAAAAACTACCCACTCAAACAACGTTAGCACATTTGACTTAGATGAGATCCTTGCCATGAACAAACGAGGGCAAATGAGAAACTTCACACCTATTGGTATAACTTATGACATCACATTTGACCGTTTACATGCAAAAGGTCTTATAACTCCCACTGGACCGTTTGGGGATCCACCTGTCGAAAGGAGGACGGCTAGCTGGAATCCTAACGCACATTGCAAGTATCACCAAGGTAGGGGTCATACTACTAAGAACTGTTGGAAGCTGAAGGAGGCCATCCAATATCTGATTGACAATAGCAAGCTTCATATACCTCCAGTTAGCAAGAAGTCCGAGTGATGATAAGGCACAAGACAAGTGGCGAGCTTCAACGACAAGATTTCGTGACCTCTTTTTCTATTTCTTTGTTTTTTCTCCTTTCCCCAATAAGTCTAGCATAGGCACTTGTCACTTTCCTTTAGATTTGTTTTGTAGGACTTTCATTTACTTTTTCCTTTTAATAAAATGAGCATTTTATTTTCTTGCATATGATCATTGCGTTGCATTGTTTAAAAAAAAAATCCATGTCGAATTAAGCACAAGGTATACCAATGATTTGAGGCACCCTTTGTAGCCTATCATATCATCTTTACCCTTTCAAATATATAACTTTTCTTGATAAACCACTTTGAGCCTCGTCTAATGATAGACCTTTCTTTCTTCAACACACATCTACTTAACCTCGGGATGGGATGGTGTGCAACTTAAGCAAGTTCTAAATACAAAGCTTGAGTGATTTTACCAAAGAATTCAAAAAATAGCAAAAATAAGCAAAATAATAATAAAAGTGTGCAAAAGGGAAAGTGTTCCAATGTCTTTGATATGAAAATATCTTTGATAAGAACATGTCTCAGATTGCTTCTCTTATCGAGTGCTCGGTACCGTACCTGAGAAACATGAATGCCAAGTGTAGGCGTCGCTCGAAGTGCGCCTACGTAAAAGCATGTTGTGAATATGCTTGGCACTCATAGGAAGTGGGAATTGACATAACGATTAGGGACAAGGAAAGTAGGGAGCCGCCAACAAGTTTTTAAGGAACTTGTAAACCGTTCACGGATCATAAAAGGCAACCACGATTAAGGGACAACGAAGGCAACAACGATTGACCCGTGAAGGTTACACCCCATTCATAATCCATGAGATTACTAACTCCATATGGTTCGGAACCACGAAAGGAGGATCGGGGATGATAGTACGAAGTGAGTCATGGAGTCACATTCGCCCGTGTTGGTCTCTACTCGATTCTTATTGTGAAAAGTATTCCTGTGATCTCAAAGGCATACAAACAAAATATTCAATTTGCTCCAAACTATTATTATGCTAAATTGGTTAAATATTAATGCAACATATAATTCTATAATATCGTGATCACTTCGATTTAACAACAAGATTAAAAAGGAACCTAAACCGGTTGTCCAAATTATCTTATTAGTCGTGAGTTTCAATTACATATTCCCTTTAACATGCAATATGGTGATCAATAAATATAGAATAAATAAACATTAATATTGGAAGCAATATAGCAATAAATCCAACAATATAAAATCGTTAGAAAAATAATAGAAATAAAAGGAACATGATTCCTTACTTTGATTTTGTTTGCTTGCTACTATAAAAACAATAAACGCGTTAGTAACTTCAAGGAAAATTAATTAAACAATAATCAAAATGGAATTAAATTAAATTAAAATAGAATATAATTGATTTGGGGCCAAACCCTTAAACAGTTCTACCTTTCACGCCGTGGTTTAAGGATAGAACCTCGGGTAAAGTACGGACTCCTTGGAGTGCTTAAGGAAGGTATTTTGAAAGAGAGAAGGGTAGGCTCGTGTTTAGGCTAGAGCATAGAAGAGAAATGAGAGAGTTATTTGATGCCCCGTACATCAGAAATGAGGGGGTATTTATAGGAAAAATGTGCTGAGGGAACGCACGGAACCCTAAAATGACAAAAACCCTAAAACAGTATCCCGTGACATGGTAAACTGTACCGTGACACGGTAAATTCCACCGTCTGACGGGAAAGATTCCCGTGACACGGTGCAATGTTGAGTGACGCGGGATGTTTTTTAACAAACGGGGAAAGAAAACGCGTTAGGGTTTACGCAGAAAAGACACATACTGCACCCGTGTCACATCAGGTTTCTCGTGTCACGTGATTCTGTACCGTCAGACGGGAAAGAATCCCGTGACGCGGGACAGTTTTGTCTGCTTTTTCGTCTAAATTCATTTTTAACCCTAATTTCATTCAGCATTTTAAGTGCCGATTGATAATTTCGGGCCATTTTCAGATTTATTAAAATTGGGCTAAAATAAGAAAATAATTAAAAAGAAATAAATAAAAGGTTTGGGCAAAAAATAAACAATAAAATAATTAAAAAAAGGTTTTGGGCTGAAATTAAAACTATGCTTTTACCAAACACCAAGACCGATCCATGGCCTATTCAGAAATACGAATTTAATTAAATATGATTTTTAAGCACTCTCGGGATTAAATACTGAATTCGACCAATAGTGGCGGTGAAAGGTTGTTCATCATCGGGTTTGGTTTTGGGGAGACATTTTTAGATGTCTACAGAAGCCCCCACTTTGACTGAGTTTGTAGAAACGTAAGTTTCGAAAACGATAGTCAAAATAGTCAACAGGGACGGAGAATGACTTAAGACGTTCTGCGATCCTAAATCACTCTGTATACGCCGATACCTGCAGAAAAATGTTAGTTCCACAGATAAAAGAGTAAAGCGATAGAATGCGTATCTGACACCAGTGTATCGGTGACAAAATGAGTTTGGTAGCCTCCTATGCTTGAAGGAATCCACCGGATAATGTTTCACTGAAATGCTTTCTATGCCTGAGGAAAGCCGACTGATGAATTTGGTAGCTTTCTATGCTTGAAGAAATCTACCGAATAACATTTTCCATGCTTGAGGAAAATCGACAGATGACTTTGGCGGTTTTCTATGCTTGAAGAAATCCACTGATAATACTTTCCATGCTTGAGGAAAGCCGACAGATGTGTACTTTCCATGCTTGAGGAAAGTCGATGAACGAATACTTTCCATGCTTGAGGAAAGTCGATGAATGAATACTTTCCATGCTTGACGAAAGTCGATGAATACTTCCACGCCTGAGGAAAGTCGATGAATGACATAATCGCTGACTTGTTCGTGCTGAGAGGTGACAACGACCGACAATTTTCCATGCTTGAGGAAAAATTTGTCTATTGAAATCACAAGTCTCTGTGTATCGAGAACCTTGCGCCGGAATGATAGTGGTTCGATTGTCCCCGAACGTGGGCCGTAGATAATTTACTGTCAAGTCGACTTTTCGACCATATTAGGTGTTAGAAATGTCGAAAAATAGACTTTGACGCTCGCTGGGGGTAAAATGGTAATTTTGGTACCCTTTAAATATCAATTAGAATTTTCTGTGTAATTCCAGCGAAAAATAACTGCCCAAAAGCCTCGAAAAATCATTCAAACTGGTCAAAAATGCTAGGAATATTCGCTGCCAATGCTTCAGAACCACCGTGCCACGTGGCTTAATGCCGTGACACGGTATGTCTCCCCGTCAGACGGGAAAATACCCCGTGTCACGGGGCATTTTTTTTATTTTGAACTGGTCAACTGGCTCGGATTTTCGTGCGTTTGACCTGCAAATCCCAGCGCGCCACGTCATGTATTATCCGTTACCTGATAACGGACCCCGTGGTACGGGAAACAGAGTGCGTAACGGTAATATTTCAGCTTTAAAATCAACCTTCTGCTTCACCATTTCACCATATTCATTTTTTCTGCTGCTCATACTTCTCCATTTTTCATTTTCATTCTCACACGAATTACCGTGCCTCGGATTAATTCGCCGGTGCTCGTCTTGCATCACCGTGACACGGATCCGGCTACCGTGACACGGCGTTTTTTTTGTTTGTGTTCTGTTACTGCTGCTGTTGCGTGAGGGTACCGCAATTGCTAAATGCTTGTTTCTCCTGTCAGGAGGTTCACCGTCGCTTCCGCCGGAGCTCCGTCGTCGCCCAGTTGTACCGTGACACGGGTCTTGACCACCGTGTCACGAAAGTTTTAAACTGTGCCGCGGTGAAGAGTCTGCTGCAGTTTTTTTTTTCGAGCTTTTGTTGCCCGATTCTCCATCAATTTTACCCTAACTTTTTGCTACTTCCCCCATTTTCGATTCTCCACAAGGATCTATGTAAGTTTCCTTTCATTTTTATCTCAAATTTATTTCAAATGAATAATTTCATGTAAAAACCCTTAAAAATCAATTTGGGGATTTTTGATTTTGAGGTTATATGTCACAATTGTTGCCATGAATTTGCTTGTATATGTATGTATGTATGTGTGTTTGTGAGAAATTGGAGACAAAAATTGCATGATTTGGTGGAGAATTGAACAAAACACCATTATTGGGTACTACTTCTTGTGAAATGATGTTCTTGTTGTTCATGTTATTTCTTTGCACTTGAAATGGTGAAATATTGGTGGTAGATCTTGTAAAATATGCCATGATATGTTGATCTATTGTTTTTGTGCAATTTCGAAACATATTTTTGTGTATGTACTATATTGTCATGGAGAACATAGTATCATGCGGCTAGGAGAACTGTAGTATTAGTTTGTCATGGAGAAACTTAATACTAGTAAGAATTCTATTATTTAGCTAATTTTCAGCCTTGAGGTAAAAATTTAGCGCATAACAGAAAATGCAACCGGAGATAATTGATAAGTCATTTTTGAATAAATAAATAAATAAATAACTTAGGAAATGATGCTAAGCATTTAGATTTTTATTTTTGAAATAGCATGCCTAGACGGCGGGATTGCGATCTTTCCACACGTGGCCAAGAGACCGAGCCGCACACTTCTTCGAGTAGGGGTAGATGGGTTCCACCTCCATGGACACCCGATGAGTTGGTTTTCTGTCGTGAGAACCACGTTTCTCACCGTCCACTTGCCGGCATAGTCGATGGCACGCTTCGCCATCATGGATCCGGAGCTGGAGATTTGATTCCTCGTCTGCATGAGATTATCACGAGGGATCCTGTTACGAATGCCTTGTGGGTATCTGCTGGTTTAGTGGACTTTTATTCGGCGGTCGTAGGGTTTCGCAGGCCCCGGGGTTGCAGCCGGACAATTGTTCGTGCATTGTTGGAGTATTTTTGGGATACTACCAACACTTTTCATTTTTCTTGGGGGGAGATGACAGTGACCCCTCTGGACTTTAGCATGATTACCAGTCTGCGCTTCACCGATCAGGCCGTACGACAGCTTCCTGACCTTAGCTGGGGGGCGGCTGAGGTAGCAGATCTGTTGGGTCCGGTCGTTCAGTATATTAGGACTCGACCGATACCTCGAGGTGGTCCGAGGAGCGGGCGATCAGAGCTGGCTTCCGTTCTGGCCCAGGGTTTTGACATGGAGGAGACATCTCCTGAGCAGCGAGTGCAGATCTTCATTTTGATTCTGATTTCTATGACTCTTTCTCCTGATAGGAGTTCACGCGCGCTCGTTTGCTATCTTCCTTCTTTAGTCAGGATCAACGAGATAGGATCCCTTAGCTGGGCTAGCGTTGGATATGCGGATCTTCTCTTGTCGCTACGTCATGGCTGCAGGCAGCTGAATGACCAGTCCCCCGTGACTGTTTACGGCTTATAGAGAGTCGTAGAGGTGACGATCTTTCCTCGTCTTGTTTTTCTCCAATCTGTTTGACTCATGTGCTCATAGATTACTTTTTCATTGCAGCTTTGGTTCTATGAGTATTTCCCGGGATTGGCCCCTCGTTGGCGTCGTGGAGCGGTCCATGACTTCCCTGTTGGAGATAGCTGGCATGACCGAGGCGAGTCACGAGTGGAGTCTGTCTCTATGCTGCGCGGGACCGAGGCACCTCTTCTGTTGGCGTAAGAATTGATTTTGCAGCCTGCCATTCTTTATCTTGACGTCATTTTCAGCATCTCATTACAACTTTTTATGGTTTTCAGGTGGCTATTGACGTCCAGTATCGGCCTTGGGCTAGGATGACTGACCTTCCTGAGGCCTTGCAGCTTTCGACGCGCTGTACTGTTTTTGTCGGTACTGGTCGCTTTTTTTGGTATCTTGGAGAGCGTGTCGTTCGCCAGCACAGTGATGATCGCTTTGTGGTGCCTTTGCCTCCACCAGAGTCGATGTTGGACTCACGGTTGCTTATGGAGTTGATAAATAGAGGAGAGCGGTTCACTTTTCCTTGGCAGGGGCTCGTGCACGTGGAGGGTGATTACTCGCGGGACGTGCTTCCCCTTTTGGCTCCTCCACCCCGTCTTCCGGAGGTATGGTTTCTTTTGAGAATTTTGTCACTAGTCTCTGTTTAAATCGTCGAATAACCTGATTATTCGATCGTATTTTCAGACGATTGTTCGCCCTGTGGGGAGGATTGAGGTGCCACCTCAATCTGTCCGTTACCCGGGGCCTATTGGTATTACTGAGTACCACATTGCTGACGCGCCAGAGGGTTATAGACAGGCACAGGAGTCTTTGCCTGACGTGTTTGAGCCGATAAGCTTTTGACATATTGTTCACCCTTTTTAATACCTCTTGTTACTGATTTTCCTTTGCTTTGTTCTCAGCCTACTCACCCGGAGATGATGGGATTCATAAAGCTGGTTGATGCCTTGAAGTATTGCATCATCAAGCTTCGGCGTGGCGCGAGTTGTCGAGGCGGTTCTAGCGATGTTCTTGAGGTATGTTCACCTTTTTATTTTTACCATTTGTTCTATCTTGCATCATTGACATCTTTGATTTCGTGTTTTTCAGGAGCGACGGAGGTCCCGATCGCGCTCGAGGCATAGAGACTCGGACGAGGGGGAACCTAGTCGTGGCAGACGATCTCCAGGGGTTCGTCGGCATTCTCGGTCTCAGCGGGAGCCTCCGCTTTCTCAGCCGCCTCGTGAGGCTCAGTGGCAGCAGCCTCAGCCTTCCCAGCCATTCCAGCACTTTAAGGGTCAGTGGCAGCAGCATTCATTTTCACAGCCTTCTCAGTCTGAGTTCAGTCCGGTCATCAAACCTGTGGATCGGAGCTTATATTCAGCTCCATTGTCTAGGGCGATGCCTTCACCAGTGCCTGGCTTGTTTTCAGTTCCACTGTCTGGGACAATGCCTTCACCGACGCTTCCTACTTCTTGGAGTCAGTCTTCGCCGTTTACCAGCTGGACGGGCCCTGCCTTGATGGAGGGACTAGTAGGGAAACTACTCCTCGTACTCGGATGATGGAGGGACTCTTTGGTTCTCACCCCCCGTATACTCAGGATACTCAGCCTGGAGATGATACTGATTCTAGTTCTAGAGATTTTTGACTGAGGGTTTTTATTTTGTACTTTGCTTAATGACACTTGACACTATCTATGTACCATGATTTACTTTGTATATTTTATTCACACTCTATGCTTTGATTTTAATTAATGTGTATGTTAGTGTGTGCTTGAGACTAATTGTGTGTGACTGTGTATTTATTAACGACGCGAAAAAAAAATACCGTTATTTTTCGTAAGTGGAGGGTACCGACCTTCTCCCAATAGAAAAAAAACAAAAGAAAAAGGCTAATTTTCCCAGAATAAATTTAGAGCGAGTTTAATAACTTCCCTAAAATAAAATAAAATAAAATGGAGCAAGTTTAACAACTTCCCAAAAATAAAATGAAAAATAAAATGGAGCAAGTTTAACAACTTTCCCCAAAAATAAAATAAAAAATAAAATGGAGCAAGTTTAACAACTTTCCCCAAAAATAAAATAAAATAAAGGGATAAAAAATAAAAAATAAACATAGAAATAAAAAGGGGGAATTTTATTGGGAATAAAACTCTCGAAATAAGAATGGAAGATAAACGGTAAACAAAAATATCCGGAAAAATAGGTCAAGGATAAAAAATAGAAAGCGTGTGTGGACCGTGACACGTATTATTGTACCGCATCACAGTAAAATGTCCCGTGACACGGTAAGGTTTCCCGTGTCACGGTGGGAATTCCCGTGTCACGGTGGAAATTCCCGTGTCACGGTGATAAAACACTGCAGCCGCGTTTTATACGCGTGTAACTTGATAAAGTTTTCCACGTGCTGACCCTTTTTCGCCTATAAAATACGACCCATAATTCATGATATGCATAATTACAAAATACAAAATAATTAGAATTTTATATTTCAATAATAATGTCTCAGAATTTTGATAACATATTGCGTGATTGGTCATATTCTTTGACTAATGCTGACAAAAGAGAATTGGAGTTATTTTATGTGAGAGGTTTATTAGCCCTGAGACATGTCGCGATTGAGCATGATTTTCTGAGGGCAGCCTTAGATTAATAGAGTCCAGAAACTCATTGCTTTAAGTTTGATTATGATGAACTCTGCCCTCTGCCGGAGGAATTTGGTGCCATCTTTGGCTTTCCTGCTAGGAATCTCGTTGCCATGCCTACTCTGCGCGAATACTATAACCAGGATTTTGAACGCCATCTGAATCTGACAGATCCTGATTTGAATAGGATTGTGTGCGGTAATGAAGTAGATCTAGAAAAGCTTGCAAATTTATATTTTAATCGCCCTGTCTCTGAGTCATATCATGTATACCGTAGAAGGGCTTATATTTTTTGCATGTTTAGCAAGCTTTTATTTGCAAACGGTAGGGTAGGACATGCTTGTTTAGCGTCTGTGCTTGAACATGTTGAATCTGGAAGTTCCCCTATGCCTACTTGCCTTGGAGAAACTTTGCGCGGCCTTGACGAAGTAAAATCTGACCGGAAAGCCATCAGGAAGGGCTCTCTAGTACTGCTGCAGGTAAAGACGGCCTTTTGTTAATTCCCGTGACATCTGGCAGGCACCGTTTCACGGTAAAGCTCTCCCGTGACACAGTGTAGTCTGCCGTGTCACGGTGGAAATCTGCCTTTTTTTTTTGTTTTTTTTTTTTGCGGAACTGACCCCTTTTTTTTTTTTTTTTTCTTTTTGCAGATTTGGTTGATGGAGCGTTTAGAACTCTTTAAAGCGCCCGACGATATTGAAAAATATGGTCCCAATGATCTAGTCCAAAGGAAGAAAAATTACTCTGCAAACATGTCGTATGATGATTGGAAGGTGTTCTTTGCAAAGAGAGAATTTTCCATTCGATGGGTGGTGCCGTGGTGGAGACTTACTAGGATGGTTGGGACGCATGATACACCGTATTGCCGTGTTCCTAGTATATCAAAGTTGACTTTTTATTGCCCTTCTCGAGTGATGCGGCAATATGGACTTGAACAAGTAATTCCACGCTATAATGATAGTCCTCGTGAAGTATCATTGCATGAAAGTAATGTTCACAAGTATGAGCTCTATTGGATTGCAAGGCCTATGTGGACCGTTTCTGCGAGTGATCAAGCTCCTCCCCCCTTATCTAGTGCATACAAGGCATGGTTGAATCCTCGAAGTAGAAGGGAGAGGTTTGGATCACGTAAATTTGATATGAAGGAACGACTTGGAAGTAAGAAGGCGCCCCCTAAAGATCGTCTTGGTCCGAGAACACAAGGAATTGAGTTTAAAACTCCTATAATGCCTAAGAAGAAGACTTATGTGAAAGGAAAGGGTAAAGAAAAGATGGTTTATAGGGAAAAGCAACCTAAGAACTATAAAAAGGATGAAAGGGGTGAGAGTTCGACAAGAGGTGTGACAGTTCGGGCTACAAGGGACACACTAATGGTGAAGGCCGACTTAGTGGAAAAGAAAGATGAGGCTTCGAAAGTGAAGAAGGATTAGACCAATATTGCTTTGCTCTTATGATTTTAAGTTTTAATTTTTAAATAAGGCGTATGATGCCAATAATTGTAGTCTCATTTATTTCAATAATAATAGCATATTTATTTTCTCCTTAATTAAAAATTACAATGACTTTTTTTGTTTTTGTTTTTGTTTTTGTTTTTTTTTTAATCCGAGTCAAGAAGTTGGACGCAATGGAAGAATAATAATAATTGTCGAATAAAGTATTCGAAAAAGCAACAAAAATAACAAAATTTACAACATCTGCATTGCCGTGTCACGGTAAAATCTGTCGTGTTACGGTTTATCATAATGTGTCACGGTAAAATTTGGTGTGTCGCGGTAGCAGTTTGAGTGGCGCAGCGTTAATAATCAAAGAACAGGTCTGCCGTGACGCAGTAGTTTCTGCCGTGTCACGGTGGGTTCTGCCGTGTCACGGTAGGTTCTGCCGTGTCACGGTGGGTTTTACCGTGGCGCGGTGGCTTCTTCCGTGTCACGGTGGATTCTCCTTTGTAATTTTATTGCGTTTTTCTGGCTTTTGTGCCATATTTAGTCGACGAAGAAGGGATTTTTGTTTTTAAAGTGGCCGGGCCCCCTTGAGGGGTTGCCTACGTATCCTTGCAAAGGAATCAGGCCAAACGTAGCTCTATTGGGTCATGAACCCATGCAACTAGGCATAAAACTTCTTGAGTTGATCGAAATTGGTTAAGTTGTGGAACCCGTTACCATCCATGTCTACTAATTGTGCTGCTCCGCCAGACAAAATGGATGTGACAATATATGGACCTGACCAGTTCGGTCTAAATTTTCCTCTTGGATCAAGCACGTTTTTGCGAAGTGCTTTAAGTACCAAATCACCTTCCTTGATGTTCCTAGTCTTGACTTTTTTATTGAAATGTCGTGCCATATGCTGTTGGTAGGTTTGGACATGATGCAAAGCTGCCAAGCGTTTTTCGTCAAGTAAGACTAGTTCATCATATCTTGCTCTAATCCAGTCGACTTCATCTAATTGGCTTTCCAATGCAATTCGTAGAGAGGGGATTTCGATTTCTATTGGTTGTACGGCTTCAACTCCATAGACCAAAGAGAATGGGGTAGCCCCCGTTGATGTACGAACAGAGGTTGGATAACCCCAAAGGGCGAAATGTAGCTTGCTCGGCCAATCCTTATAATTTTCCGTCATCTTTTCGATGATAGTTTTCACGTTTTTGTTAGCCGATTCGACTGCACCATTTGTTTGTGGTCTGTAGGGTGATGATCTGTGATGCTTGATATGATATTTCTTTAATAATTATGCGCACTCGGCTTGGAAGTGTGTCCCATTGTCACTGATCATTTCATGAGGTACCCCATAGCGGCATATGATGTTCTTCTCAATGAATTGAGCTACATGTTTTGCCGTTAACTTAGCATATGAGGCAGCTTCGACCCATTTAGTGAAATAGTCAATTGCTACGAGGATGAATTCATGTCCTCCTTGCCCTGGTGGCATTATTTTGCCGATGATGTCAATACCCCAAGTAGAGAAAGGCCATGGGGAAGTGTATGTGTAAAGAAGCGAAGGTGGAACGTGCTGCAAATTTGCGTAGACTTGACACTTCATACATTTCTTGACGTATTCGTGACAATATCTCTCCATAGTAGTCCAATAATATCCTTGTCGTTGAATCTTTTGGACTAACATCTTAGCATTCATATGCGTTCCACATATTCCGGCATGAAGGTTCTCCATGGTCTTATGTGTTTCTTTCCCAGCTATGCACAAGAGATTTCTCCCTAGCGCAGTCCTTTTGTGGAGTTCTCCTCTGATGAGCACATACTGTGAGGCCAGGAGCCTCAAAGCACGGCGTGCCCTTTTATCAGTGTTAGGAGGATATTCACCCTTGGTCACGTAGTTCAAGATATCCGTATACCATGGTTCTTCATCTTCTTCTTGTGACTCTTGTTCATCATCAAGTGCATGAACATAAGCTGGCTCATATCTTCGCTCTATAGTTAGCGGCATCCTGATTGTGTCCGTTGGAATGCACACCATTGATGCTAACTTTGCTCGTGCGTCAGCAAATTGATTTTCTTCTCTAGGCAAGTACGTATATTCCACTTCATCTAGTTGCTCCGTGAGAGTTTCCAGATGAGCTTGATACGTAGCGAGACTTTCACTTCTCACCTTCCATCTCTTAGAGATTTGGTTAATGATTAGTGATGAATCACCGTAAATTCTGAGCTTCTTAATTTCCAAGGCCACCGCTATTTCTAATCCCAAAATGCATGCTTCATACTCTGCGGCATTGTTGGTGACATCAAAGTCAAGTTTCATGGAAATTGGGATGTGCTCTTCACTGGGTCATACGAGCAAGACCCCTACACCACACCCTCTTTAGTTTGAAGCTCCATCGAAATAGAGCGTCCATCTATCGTCTTCAGTCATAAGTAGATCTTCGTCAGGGAAATCATATTCATCTTCTTCTTTCTCAACTTCTTCCAGTGGAAAGTCCGCTAGGAAGTCAGAAACCGCAGAACCCTTGATGGCCTTTTGTGGTACGAATTTCAAGTCAAACTGAGCAAGGTTGACTATCCATCTTGACAACCTACCATTGAGTGTTTCTTTTTCGAACAAATATTTGAGAGGATCTATCTTGGACACGACATGTACTGTATGAGTAAGCATGTAATGCCTTAATTTCTGTGCAGCCCACACAAGTGCGAGACACAACTTCTCAAGTAATGTGTATCGTGTCTCATATCCTTGAAGCTTCTTGCTCAAATAGTAGATTGCATTCTCCTTGCTTTCAATCTCTTGTGCTAGCATTGCCCCCATCGTTTCTGTAATCCCCCGTATTTTTAAATATTTTATAAATGAAAATTTATTTTATTTATAATATTTATTTGTTATTTTTCATAATTTAATTTCAAAAGTTTCAAATTATTAATCTAGGTCGAAAATTATTTGAACAAATTATTTTATGCACCTTTATTCTACAATTTATGTCCAATCATACAAGCCTAACCCATTTGTTTACTTAATCGACCCATTATTTTTATGAGGCCCAATCTTTCTTTTTACCCTACAATAATTCTCTCCTATAAATATCCCATGAATCTCCAAAAATTTCCCACACAAAAAGGTTAGTCTTATTTTCATCCTCCTTTGTTTCATTATTTTGCTTAATGTTAATTTAATTGTTTTGGGTTTTGATTTTAGTATAAAGATTATATTTTTAGTATCAAATTATATTTTAATGGTATAAAGATTATAAATTTCAGATTATATTTATGTTATAAATTTCATATTTTATGAATTATAAACCTAGGGTTTCAATTTATTGAAAATCATGATTTTAGGGTTTTTATGAACAATTGATTTAGGGCTTTTATAGTAATGATGTTTTGAAATTTTGGTGATTATAACTACTGATTAGTTTAACTTAATTCCAGATTATTTTGAACACATAGATTCATGTTTTAATTTTTAGATTTCCGTTCGTTAATATTAATCCCGTTTTAATCCCGATCAGGTTCTAAACTCATCCGATTTTGACAAAAAAGTAGTGTTTTCCATGTGGAAACCACGTTTTAAGAAAGACTCACTACCTATGGTAGTGAGCACCACCCTTTCGAGGCCAAATTGAGCCTTTAAATATGATTTTCGGGCAGTTTTTGATTTTAACGAAGTTTTTACATACTTAAAATATTATCCTTGAGTTTGATTAATAAAATTAATTATGTTTAAAGTTAATTAAGCATAAATATATGTTTTTATTGAAGTTTCAAGTGTTGGAAATAGTTTCTAAGTACTACTTTTGATGTTTTATAAAGAGGATTTAATCACCCATTAAAAAGAGAGATTTTAGGGGTTTTTATATAATTTTAAGATTTTTATTAGACTTTGAACTTGCTGTAATTTCATGTATAAGAGTGTATTTTAAGGTTTTTATGAAGAAAAATTTAAAGAACTATATATAAGCCTTTAATTTTAACAAAAGGGAAGGTTTAAAGTGTTGTTTAATTTGGATTTTGAAGGTTTTAAAGTAAGTTAGTATTGCTGTAAATTTAATTGATTGGGTATTGATTGAGATGTTATTATTTAGCTTAGGAGAGGAGTTTATTGAAGGTGATTTCTAGTTAGTAAAGTGGCATACCAATTCGTTTGCTCAAGGTACGTACAAGTTACAAAACCTTGCTTTTAGGTGCATGTTTAAGGACGGATCGAGAACATAGTATCATGTCTAGGGATGACTGGGTTAAATTGTTTGGTTATACATTGTGAATTTCCTTTGACGTGCACTATTCCTCATTGTAATTATTGGTTATGTTCTAATTATGCAAGGCGCGCTTAGAGACAAAGGTATGTGATTGGTGAAATGACTTAATTATTACTCATTCATGATTTAATGAAATAGGATGAGTAAAGGAATGGTTCATGTCTTATAAGACAAGGTTAAGAGTTTGGGGTGTCTTATGCACTCAAGGTGTTTATACACCGAGGTAGTAAAGGAATAAATAATAAATGTTGCTTGCCACTAATAAATCAAGAATTGAAATTGAAAAGTTGCTTTACTTGATTGAATTGGTATTGGATTGATTGTATTGTTATGCATATGAGTCATCACCAAGTCTAAACCTGTAAATCACGTAAAGTGCATGATGGATGACCAATAAAACTCTGGATTGGTGCACTTCTGGAGTAATGACAATCAGGGGTTGGGGTACATGGGGTATTAGCCGTGTACTTTTCTCGAGGCCGTCTGATCTACGAGTCTCTTATTTCAAATATTTTTCTTAAAACTAGGAGTTAGGTGAGATCTCATACTAACTACGGTCACGGAGTCGCGCCCGTGGTCGTTGGATGTTTATTGATGTTTCCGAAAGGAGGCATGGGGTTTTTCTTTTATTGATGTTCCAAATGGAGCATGGGTTGGACAACCTTGTCTATTGCGTAATCCAATGAATAAAAATAATGATTTACCTATTATTAATTAATGGAGTCTTAGTAATATAAATAGTTGAGTCGTGTGTTGAGTCTATAATTTAATGATGCATGATGATTGATTATTAGTAGCATGTTATGGAATTCTTAATTTATTTTGCAGCTTGTATGTACTCAGCTTTGCTGATTGCGTGCTTTGTGTGTCTTTCTTTGGTCATGGCCTTCGCCTTTCAATGACCCTGTGACGATCCAATTTTTACACTTGTAATATTGGGGAGCAGAATTACCACAGGTTCTTACACATGCAGCATTCATCAGGGTTGTGGGATCTTGAGTAGAGAGTTGGTTGTTTCATTTTATTTCTTTTGCAAGTTTGAATTTATTTTAATTCGATTTTATTCGACACTATTTCTTTTGGGTTTGAATTTATTTGAACACTGAATTTAATCACTTACTACTTTTATTGGGTTTTGAATAAGGGCCTTAATGGTTCCAAGTTGTATGACTTAATTTGGTTTCATTCATTGGTTTTGAAACTTATTTATAACTGATTTAGTTTTTCCGCTGCTATTTTCTGATAAAGCCTTAACGTTTGAACACGTGGCGGTAGCACGCCAGTAATTCTCTTAAATATTGTTCAGGGTCCTCAGAGGTTTAAAGAGAGAATTATTGGGGTGTTATAGTTTCTCTTGTGACCGTAAGGTAGAGTCGAAGAGGAAAGTCAGGAATTGCTGGTGCTAGCACAGGTGGGTTTGACAGGTACTCTTTGATCTTGTCGAAAGCTTTTTGGCAATCGTCATCCCATGTGACTGGAACTTTCTTCTTGAGCTTTTTGAATATAGGTTCGCATATTGCCGTGAGTTTGGATATGAACCTACTTATGTATTGCAATCTTCCAATAAAGCCTCGAATCTCCTTCTCAGATTTGGGTGGTGGCATGGCCATGATTGCTTTGACTTTCGTGGGATCTATTTCAATCCCTCGAGAACTGATCACATAGCCAAGCAATTTGCCTGATGTAACTCCGAATGCACACTTTGCTGGATTTAGTCTCATGTTGTACTTGCGGAGTCTTTCAAAGAACTTGCGAAGTGCAATGATGTGGCCTGGGCGATCCTTTGATTTAACGATCATATCATCAACGTAGACTTCCACCTCTTTGTGCATCATATCATGTAACAATGCTGTGGCTGCTTTTTGGTAGGTGGCACCCGCATTTTTCAACCCGAATGGCATTACCGTATAGCAACATGTTCCCCACTGTGTGATGAATGTGGTTTTCTCCATGTCTTCCTCGGCCATAAGCACTTGGTTATATCCAGCGTAACCATCCATGATGGAAAGAAGTGCATGGTTTGCTGTGTTGTCGACCAAAATGTCAATGTGAGGTAGAGGGAACCTATCTTTTGGACTTGCTTTGTTGAGATCCCTGTAATCAACACACATTCTGACCCTTCCATCTTTCTTTGGGACTGGAACCACATTAGCTATCCATTCCGGATACTTGGACACTTTGATGAAACCTGCAGCTAGTTGCTTTCTGATTTCTTCTTTGATCTTGAGAGCCACATCCGGCTTCATACGACGCAACTTTTGCTTGACGGGCTTCATACCTGGAATGAGTGGTATCGTATGTTGTGCAATATCCCTGTCAATACATGGCATGTCTTGGTAAGACCAAGCAAATACATCAACAAATTCACCAAGTAAGTTAATTAACTCTTTGCGCTCATCTTGACTTAGTGTTAATCCAATTTTTACTTCTTTGGTAGTCGTATCATTGGAAATATTGATTGTTTCTGTATTTTCAATAATTGCCGTTTTATTATCATGTTCTTCCATTGCTTTTATTATTTCTTTGTCATTCTTATCATTAGCTAAGCAATATTGATCAGGGTTGGGGGAATGACACACATCGTAAGCAAAGGTACTCATTTCATTGAAATCATTGGTCATTACATCAAGGAGGGCAAGGTCAGCTGCGACCTCGCCAGAATTATTTGGAATAGAAAGGAAAGACTCAACAAGAGGCTCAACACTAGGGGGAACTACAGAAAAAGAGTCGATAGCAGAAAGGGGGTCGGCCTTAGATCCTAAGGGTTCATTAACGGACTCAAACTCAAACTTGGACCCAGACGATTCAGGTTCAACAAACATGGGGTCTTCGCTAGTGGTTACTTCAAGTTTTTCTCCATTCGGCATGGTAACCTTCACCGTCTTGCTCCATCCTTTCAGAACACCATCAGCTGGGGAAATTAACTCCGAAGGATCAAAATCTTTGCTTGACACGACCGCTTGAATGAGCGCAGAGTCGTCATTGTTGGTGGGCCTAGGTTCATTCTTTTCCAACCCGAAAAGAAGATTAATACTCATATCATCAGAACTTGGGCTGGTTGGTTCTTCAGCTGTTGAGGAGACATCACCTTCGTCAATGAAGTCACAATCCATGAACACCTCAAAACCTGGTTCACGTTTCCCCTTGTAGGTAAAAGGTTCAGGAAATTCGTAGCACGGGAAGTCCTCTCCTTCCTTGACGAATTGACCATTGAGCGTAAGGGGATAAGGATTTATAGTCATCTCCTTGTTCTTATTTCGAGCTGCGTTCCGAGCAACCATCTTGATCACAGTTTGTTTCATATCTTCCTTTGTTGGTATGAATCCCAGGCCAAAGGTGTCCTTCTTTAACGAGCCTGGATGGCCCCAAAGTTCAGCTATCTTCTTTTTGATGCCAAGGGTCATCCCAGGGAAATGCCCTTGTTTCTTCATAATCGCATTGATGTTGTCTTTAGAATAGGGGTCAAACTCGAGGTGGCATTTTTCATCTTCTTCGATCATAAGCACATCTTCTAGAGAAAACCCCTAGAGATCCTCATCTTCCTCATCATGCTCGACATGAACGATGGGGGTATCAATGACTTGAATACGCATGGGAGAGGCATCAATGGTGATCGGAACTCCTCCAACTATAGCCTTAACTTTCTGGTGCAGTGATGATGGGATCGCCTTCAACTCATGAAGCCAAGGGCGACCTAACAATAGATTGAAAGAAGCCTTGATGTCCACCACCTGAAACTTGGTGCAACGTTCAATGGCTCCAGTAGTGATATTCAACATGATAGTACCCACGGCTTGACGGCGAGTATTATCATAAGCTCGGATCCCTTGAGTAGAGGGAATTAATTCTTCATATTTTATGCCCAACTTCTTTGCGGTGCGCAACGGGCATACATTGATTGCTGAGCCATTATCAACTAGGCTCATGGGAACATTCATCTGCCTACACACCACAGTAAGGTGTAGGGCTTTGTTATGTTGATCCCCTTCCGGAGGTAAATCCTTATCAGAAAAGGAGATCAAGTTACTAGGACTTGGCAATTCAGTGGTGAGAAAGCTGACTAGTCCTTGAGGAGTCATGTCACTATCAACTCCTATCTTCACAAGAGCATTCATCACAGCCTTCCGATGCTCATGAGACGTAGCCAACAGCTTCCAAACATTCATTTCCACCTTGGTCTTTTGCAATTGTTTGATCACATCGTTGCTTACAGGGTCGATGGGATCAACTATTGGTTGTGCTTGCGGTGGAGGTGTAGATGGGGTGGGTTGCTGTAACCTTCTAGTTTGAGAACCTTGACTTCAGGGTCCCCCCAAACATCTTCGCTATCTTGCAGATTGACAGCGCCAAGAGATGAACAAACTATGTCTTTGAGATAGACGTCTTCATCATCGCTATCCCAAATTCCGTTAACTTCTTCACAGCTTGAAATAAAAACAACTTCTAGTAGAGGTTCATTCACAGGTTGAATGAGTATTGACGGATCAAAGGAGACTTCATCTCCCATGATAGCCAAAGCATCAGAAAGAGGACCTGTTTGAATATTAGGCTTCTTGCCCCCTGGAGGGACAGGAAGTTGATTAGCATCAATCAAGTCTTGGATCGCATCTTTCAACTTCCAACACTTCTCAGTAGTATGACCTTTGCCTTGATGGAATTTGCAATGAGCATTAAGATCATAACTAGCAGTCCTGTTCTCTGGTCGAGGTTCTGGAAAAGGTCCAATTGGCATAATCAGTCCTTGACTATGCAAGCGATCAAAAGCAGCATCATAAGTCATTCCCAAAGGCGTGTAAACCCTCCTTGGCCTTTGGAATCTCTGAGGGGCAGCATTAAGAGCTAGCACATCATTGATATTGACATTGTTGGTAGCATTATTGGGCTTGGAAGATGAAGAAGAAGGACTGTCGTTCTTCTTGTTTTTCCAAGTGTTGTTGTTATTATTGTTGTCATCAGTTCATCTACGATATTGATCCCAATATCGTATACAGCTTCAAAAGTGTTCAGTGGCAGGAACTTCAAGTGTTGCTTATACTTATGAGTTAGATTTACAATAAATAGGCGAACCATCTCCTTCTCCTTGGGAGGATCCACCAAGAGTGCAGTTGTTTTCCTCCACCTGCTTAAATAAGTAGTGAAGCCTTCATTCTCTTTCTGTTTGAGAATGGAGAGTTCACGTTCAGAAGTTTTGGTTTGGATGTTACACTTGTAACGGTTCATGAAACTTTCAGTAACGTCCTCCCAAGTTGCAACGTGCTTGGATTCCAGAGAGTAGAACCATTGTTGACAGGCATGCTCCAGGGAAAGAGGGAACACAGTAGGGAAGAGTGTCACATCTAACCCCTTAAGAGCCATGGTTGCAAAAAAGGCTTTCAAATGAAACATAGGGTTATCAGTAGGCTTGAACTTGGGAATGTCAGCAGTGGAAAACTTCTCAGGGAGCATGTCCCTTATGTTCAGAGAAGTGGCAGGTTGTTCTACATAGGTGAACTCTTCAGAGATCTTACTCATTTGTTCTCTGATTTTGTCTATTGCAGCTACAACGGCATTGCTTTGATTGTTTTGCTCTACCGTGTGAACCCTAGTAGTGAGTGCTTGCATCATAGTAAATAACCTGTCAATGGCATGGTTAATGTTTTCCATATCTTCCTTAGTGGCCATTGGTTGAAAGTAAATGGGAGATGGATTCCGTGGGGATGCTTGTGGTGGTTTTCTTGTATGCCTCTTAGGTTGTTAAGGTAGCGACTCAAACCGTAACAGTCTACCCCTGCTTCTTGACCAAGTGCTGTGACATTGAAATAAATGCACATTTAATGACTAGACTTATCCTTGACCCATCCGGCAAATAAGAAAGTAAAGAAGAAAAAAAAGTTTTGAAAACAAAGAAAGCATGTATGGGAGGATACCATCCGACTTACTCCTAAAAAAAACGAAAAAAAGACGCAAGACTTTCCTAATGTACGGTCACGAACAAAATAGTGTATGACTCGAGGAAAAGTGTGTGAACTCGACACGACTTGTGAGTGATTAAGTGAGGTTATGGACACGTGTTATGACTGTACAGCTATACATGACACCAAGCTGGACACATAAACCACATAGGTACGCACACAGAACCAAAAATGGACTTGCGGGACATTATCCTGGGCACCGTGCCACGGTGGTGACTGTCGTGACACGGTACAGTCCACCGTCAGACGGTAGAAAGTCCCGTGTCACGGCACTGTTCACCGTGTCACGGCAGACTTGCTGAGACGCGGTCCTCAGTTCCAGGCCTTTTGTGACGTTTTTCCAGATTTTAATCGATTTTATGGTCCGTACTAATTACTAAGTGGAAATAAAAACCCTCGGTCATAGATTAGTCCAAAAACAAATAAACAAACACATGTAGGTTAGTACCAAATGAACCACATAGCATTTAGTCACGATGATGCAAAAAGTTCTGAACCTAAGGTCAAGTTCTACGTTCGACTATGGTCAAGCTTTGGGTGTCAAAAGGGTACCATGGTTAAGAGTTTGGACGCGTTAGCAAGGCAGCCTCCCTTGAGGGTGTATGCCAACGGGCGGCTCCGCGAGTTCGTGATGAAATCGAACTCGACTCCATGGTTTGGGTGGATTTAATAACTCGGATGAACCCTTATTGCCATGAGCGTTTTTGGGTTGATAGAGCATAAATTCCCCGGGGCTAAGACGTATGTAGAACACATACGGTTTTTCAGAAAAATCGAAGGAAGTCGACTGTGAGAAGAGAAAATAAGCCACCGGGCTAATTTAAGGACTGCCGTGACACGGCAATGAACACCGTGTCACGGTGCAACTCACCGTCATACGGTAAACTACACTGTGACACGGCAGTCAGGAAATCTGACTGGTGCCCTGTTTTTCTTCGTACACAATCAAGTTGTTCAATTTTTCCTACGGGACAGATCTAAATGCGACGTTAAAACGTCTATGCTTATGCAAAAATGCCAAATTAATCACAGGAATATTTTTCAAGAATCTTTCAAGTCTCATCCACTCATCTCAATTAAATACCGATCACTCAAATCGATAAATAACCAAGAATCCTCCCCAGTGGAGTTGCCAAATTGTAGGCGTCGCTCTAAGTGCGCCTATGTAAAAGCATGTTGTGAATATGCTTGGAACTCATAGGAAGTGGGAATTGACATAACGATTAGGGACACGATTAGGGACAAGGAAAGTAGGGAGCCGCCAACAAGTTTTTAAGGATTGACCCGTGAAGGTTACACCCCATTCATAATCCATGAGATTACTAAATCCATATGGTTCGGAACCACGAAAGGAGGATCGGGGATGATGGTACGAAGTGAGTCATGGAGTCACATTCGCCCGTATTGGCCTCTACTCGATTCTTATTGTGAGAGCTTAAAAAAACAAAGAGTTTAAAGCCTCAAGCATAAAAATAGAAAAGATTCAAAAGCAATGTTCCACACCTTGGGGGCTTATCTAGGGTCTTGAGCCTTAATCCCCTTCTTCTCTAACCTTTAGCATAACCACGTTACAACCCTTAAAAAGACCTTTTTGAGGTATACACACACTTGTGCGAGGTTTTGCTAGAGCTACGTTCGGCCTGATTCCTAACGGATACGTAGGCAACCTCACCTTGAGGTGCGGCCGTAATAAAATGCATTCATTTTCACATTCACACTTACACCATGATCATATCAAGGGAACTCCGATGCTCATCCCTATTTACTTAGAGCTAGACTTGGGGGCTTGATCCCTACATCATTAGCCTACCTAGCCTAAGAGTCACCATTATTTTAATCTTATCAAATAATACTTTTCCACACCGTTAGCTCTTGCGGCCTAACTTAGTGTCACTTTCACACACTACACAGATACATGACCAAATAGTCCTTCCTTTAGGAACCCTTTGTCATGAAATCTTAACACAACGTTGAAGCATACTTTATCATATCAAAATCACTCATTGTCATAATCATCATTACGTCACAGAGTATGAAGTACTTAGCCTCCGCGCCTAAGTTATCCAAATACTTTCATCATTGAGTCAACAAATGAGATAGTCTAAGATGTTACAATCCTTGTACTACGAGAGACAGCGTTAACGCATTAAGCTCATTCAACATGCACCATTAAACACTTCGATTCTTTTTTCGCGTCTTTCTTTTTCGGGAGAAAGTCGGTACCCTCCACAAAAATGACGGAAATTTTTTTTTTTGCATTTTCGAGTTGCACATCACACACGAGTCATGTATATTGAGTCATGTCGTGTCATATCACATTGAGTTGAGTCTAACACATGTGTCAAAACACATTAAGTCACACGAGTCATGAGTCACACGTGTCAATTCACCTTGGGTCAACCTCAAGTCAGGTTTTCACATTGAGTCAACCTCAAGTCAGTCAAGCCTTAGGCCAACCCTAGGAAACACATCAAGCCTAAGGTCAACCCTAAGAAAAACACCAGCAAAGTCTTTTGGCAATTGTTTTGATTTTTACAGGATATAACCATTTAGCAAAGCTCCTATTCGCAGCCAATCGAACGATCTCAACAAACATTCAAGGATCCATTCAAAGCTCTTTTGCTCAAAGATGCGTGGGCATCCTATCAAGATCTTTTATTCAGAGACGCATGGACATATTATCAAGCTCCTTTGTTCAGAGACGCGTGGACATCTTATTATCAAGTTCTTTTGTTCAGTGACGCGTGGACATCTCATTATCAAGCTCTTTGTTCAGAGACGAGTGAACATTCCTCAAAAAAAGGCTCCATTGTTTAGAGACGAGTGAACATTCCTAGAAAAAATGATCCGTTGTTCAGAGACGAGTGAACATCAACAACAGCAAGATGGCGTTCTCTAGCTTGTGGAAGGTCGTCAAAACAAAATGCAGCGACAAAAACGGTTACTTCAGAGATGTGTGCTCGTCGGTGCAAGATACGCGTTTCTTAACTCTCTTTATCTGTTTAACTAACGCTAGTTTGCAGGTATCGGCGTTACAAGAATGATTTGGGATCGCATAACGTTCTGATCATTCTCCGTCCATATCGCTACTTTGACTTTTGTTTTCCAAACATGCATTTCTCCAAACTCAGTCAAAGTGGGGGCTTCTGTAGACACCCATTTGTGTCTCCCCAAAACCAAACCAGTGATGAATACCTTTCGCGTCGAACCATAATTGAATGAAGTGAAAGTGTGAAAAGTCAAGTGTTGCGGTTAGTTTTTATTAAAATTCTCTTCTCTCTGTTTTTTTAAAACAACCTTATTTTATTAAAAATAGCCAATCCAGTTTAGTTTGGTCCGTAACAAGGGTCCAATAATAGCATAGTTGCATGGGTTCGAAAAGACCTTTCCAACGATATATTATATGCTCAATTCCGATGAATAATGAGGAAGTTATGGCCAAAATACTAAACTAGGCCCAAACTAGATTTTACCTGCGACCCAATGATCATGTGGAGGGTCCAAAGACTTAATCCGATTTCTAAACTAATTAGGATTGATTAGAACCTTCTATAAGATTCTAAAAGATCTTAATTATCCTTTTTTGAAAAGATAAGATCATAAAGTTTGAATTTGATTAAAACTTTCCTTTTTTTTAGAGTCCTAATTCTATTCGGATTTAAAGATGTTCAAAGACAGTCAGATATTATTTTTGTGCCTCATATTTTTTCTCCAAATTTTATATGGTTGGATAGATCTTGAAATTATCTTTCCAATGATATATTATAATATTAATTCCGAGCTATAACAAAAAAGATATGAAAGAAATACGAAACTCTATCCAAAACTGACACTCTTTCACTATTTCGATCTTATCTTTTTATCTACAAAATATTTTAATCTGATTCCAATTGCATTAGAAATCGAACTTCAAGAGCTTTCGAACGACATATTATATGCCTTATTCAGACTTCTGGATCAAAAGATATGATAGAAACAAAATCTGCAAAAAACTGTCTTTGTCGCAAAACGACAAGCTTGTCGCCTGGCGACAGCGCGGAGTTTTATTCCTTTTCAAATTCTACCTATTTCCGGATTATTTTTCCTATAAATAGGGTCCTAGACCTCCATTTTTATTCATCTACAATCAACAATCATCAATTCTCTCTATTCTCTCTCTAAGCAATATAGCTTATTCTTTCCCTCTTGATTTCTAAACTAGCTTTTACCAAATACAATTCCGCATTCACAGGATCTAGAAACACCTAGCCAAGTTCGAAGTTGCCTTCGCCCTAGACGTGAAAGGTTGATAATTTCTTAGGGCTTGTCCCAAATCCAGTCTAAACTTTATAACTCTTTCTTAATTATTTAATTTTATTATTTTCATTGAAGTTTACTAACGCGTGTATTTTGTTATTAGAAAGAGGTACGAGGCCTCAAAGTAAGTAATTAGTTTACTCCCTTTTTATTTCAATGTAGAAAGCATGTTTAGATTTGTTTAGTTCCTAGTATCATGTTAGGATGCTCTTATTGCTTTCTAGAATCATGTTTAGGGTGTCTCTTATTCTTTCTAATAGCATGTTAGTATCATGTTAGGTTTAAAGCTTTGATTTTTAACGCTTAGTGACATGCTAGGATTTGTTATTAATCTTGTTAGTATCATGCCTAGGATCTTGCTATTATATTTAAGCTTTATTATGTTATTATGATTATTATGATGCTTATTATTATGTTGCTTGATTTATTTTATTGTCATTGCTTGAGCACGCCTTTTACGCATGTTTAAAGGGAATTTGTACTTGAAATCACGCCTAATAAGATAATTAATAATTTGGTTTAGGGTAATATGATTTTAATTCAAGTGATCACCAATAATAGTTTTATTTGTGCATTAATATTCAACCAACATAGATAAACAGGTTTAGGGTTAACTATTGTTTGCATGTTAGTCAAAAAGCGCACATGAATACGAGTAAAATAAAGTATAGGCCTAATTTATAGGGCGGGTCCTCTCTTTTGTAGATTGGATTCATACCCTCATCCTCGAACCCTATTTGGTTCAAGACCTTATGGAGTTGACGATCTCATGGATCGTTAAGGGGTGTAACCTTCACCTCGTGAACGGTTTACAAGTTCCTAAAACTTGTTGGCGACTCTTTTGCTCTCTTTTCTTTCCCTTTGGACGCCACCATATTTAAGTGTATGATCACAGCAGGGTTCAAGCTTGGGGTTATGATGCTTGAAATATTCTCTACACTTACAAACAACTTGTAAATTTCCTAAGGCGCGAACGATTACTATTTATCAACCTTACAAGCTTCACGATGCGAAAAGGTTTGTAATCTTACATCATTCATCTGCAAATTCTTTCAAGGCAAGACAAAGTGTCAACTGTTGCATTATTTTCAAGGCATAAAAGTTTACATCAAATGTCCTAAGGTACAAAATTCCCGAGGTGCGTAATATCACTTTTGTGAGTTGCTCGAGGCGTGGTACGTACTTACAATAGGTTTCTCGAGGCAAAGAAAGCTATCGTCCACCATTGTATATTCTTCCCAATGCATGGGTGTATCAATCGCATTTAATAGACTACTCGAAAGCACAAGAGTCTACAATATAATTCCCAAGAAGCCAAAAATTGTAACATTTACATTATGTGAAGGGTAAATTCACACTAGATTTCTCGAGGCATAGAAAGTTACACCCTTTTTCTATTAGAAATTGATTTTGTTAAGACTTGGACATTACAAAGGTTTAACTCAAAAGGTTTAACTTTAAGAAGGTTTGACTAGGAAGACTATGAAGAGGTTCAACTTTAGGGATTGCTTGGAAAACGATCAAAATGATGATTTGATTGACATGAGAAATATGAAGTTAAGGTGACGTGGTAATAAAAAGGAATGAAAGACGGACAATCACATGAGATAACTCAAATGAAGACTCTTGAAGAAAAAACTCACTTGGGGAACAATTTTAACGTTTAGAAAAAACCTAAAAAGTACGAACACTATAGAGTGGCATCCCTAGGAAGCGTGTCATGCTAGTTTTGTGTGTGATAAACTACAATGTGGCATTGTGTTCAGGTATGTAACGCCACAAACTGGCGTGTTACACATGCACTAAGCGTGGCTCGCTGAATCTATGTTCTCATCAAGTTATTTTACTCGAAGTGGCTTAAATTACGATACGAATTTAGACCACTCGTAAACACGTTAGAAGCCATAGTATCAGCATAGAAGCAACAAATATGCACACTTAACATTTAGTAACAAATAATGCAATGAAGTTCGTAACCTACATGTAAAGGTTCTATGTTCTTACTATTAATCGGCTTCAAGGGGTGGTCACAAATGCATCATATTGAATGTTCAGTTGTGTAGCAAGTCTTCCGTATTTTGAGAGCACATATGTGCATACGGACGATGACTTTATGATCGTGTAATGTGGACGAAGCGACTCCACAATTTGGTTCATCTATGCACTAAGGCCAAGCCTTCTTGCCATGAAAGTTTTTAGTAGGCATAAGCTAAATCTGGAAGGTGATAATGGGTTAGTTAAAGGTTAATGACTAGTAGAACTAAAGGTTGTTAGTCTAAAGGTAATTTAATGTGCTTATGATAAACTTGGGGGTTATATAGTGAAGCAAAGGTAATTGTATAAAAAATATATAGTTTGATTAATCCAGCAACATATTATATAAAAACATATGTTTTTTATTATAGGGAATATTTCAAGCATCCCAAACTTCAACCCCACTGTAATCATACACTTAAGCATGGTGGGGTCCAAAGGGAAAAAACAAGAGTAAAAGAGTCACCAACAAGTTTTAGGAACTTGTTAACCATTCACAGGGTGAAGGTTACACCCCTTCACGATCCTAGAGATCGCTACCTCCATAGTGGTCTGGAACCATGACTGGATATTCGGGGATGAAGGTACAAATCCAACCTAAAAGAGATTGAACCCACACTAAAATAGGCCTCTACTTTAATTTATTCTTCTCATATTCATGTGCGCGTTATGATTAACATACAATCACTAGGTTAACCTAAAACCTGTTTAATCTATGTTGGTTGAATATTAATGCACAAACAAATCTATTATTGGCGATCACTTGAATTAAAATTATATTAGCCTAAACCAAATTATTAAATATCTTATTAACGTGATTTCAAGTACAAATTCCCTTTAAACCTGAAGAGAGGGCGTGATCAAGCAATAACAATAATGTACATCAAGCAACATAATAATTAATATTATGGACATAACAATTCATCACCATAATAATCTCATCATTAAAGCATAATAATATTAGCAAGATCCTAGGCATGATACTAACAAGACTAATAACAAACCCTAGCATGTCACTAAATAGTAAAGATCAAAGCTTTAGCCCTAACATGATACAAACATGATAGAAGAAAGAATAGTAAGCAACCTAAAGATGATATTAGGAAGCAATAGAAACATCTTAACATGATACTAGAAATTAAAAAAATAATCTAAACATGATTCCTATATCAAAAGAATAATTAAGTAATCAAACTACTTACTTTGATGCCTCTTATATCTTTCTATCAAAATAATACACGTGTTAGAGAGAGAATAAGATTTAACTTAGAGAGAGAAGAGAGATGATTGTTGGTGATCAAGCTTGTTGATGATTTGAGAAAGGGGAGATATGACCTCTTTATATAGGAAAAAAAGAGAGTTGAAGAATAAGCAAAGAATCCGAATTCAAATCGGAATAGAACTCGATGGACAATAGTTTTTGCGGATTTTGTTTTTATCATATTTTTTGATCCAGAAGTCCAAATAAGGCATATAATATGTTGTTGAAAAAAAATCTTGAATTCTACTTTCTAACCCAATTGGAATCAGATTAAAATCTTTTGTAGATTACAAGATATGGCCGAAATAGTGGGACTATTATGAGGCACGAAAATAATATTTGATAACTATTATGAGGCATGAAAATAATATTTTGTAATAAGGACACCGACTACCCATATCCTTCCACTCAACCATCTTCCTCGCACCCAAAACCCTTCTCTTTCACCTCGAAAACCCTCTTCCCTCCCCTCGAAAACCCTCATTTCCCCACCAGCCGGCACCTAAACCACTTCTATTGTGCTGGAGAACCAATTTTACCCTTTCGATAGTCATTTCCACCCCCTTACCCCTTTGAACCACCATAGTAACTCTAAAACCCCAAAATCGAGTGGTGGTTTAGGGTTCGAAATCCCATCGAACCCCAGAACTCCTATTTCTTGGGCGGGTGGCTCAAAGGTAAGGATCTTGGTCAAGAGGGGTTCCATTGGTCAGTTTTTTCTTCGATTTTAATTTTTTTAAAAGTTTTTTAAAAAAAAAGATTAAAAAAAATGTTAAAATTAATTTAACTTATTTCAACCAATCACACATGTGACACTTGTCAAATGTAATCTTTAAAACAGGTTATATGTTTTTTGTTCTATTTTTTGCAAATGGGTAGCCAATGGCGTTTTATTTTGAAATAATCCAAGGGTCGTTCTAATCTTGGAAGACTGGTGAAAAGTGGTATTATTCCAGAAAAATTTTCCTAGTTTTTTTTTGGGGGGGGGGGGCAATGAGCAAGGTGTAACAGGTGAAAGTCATGAAGACGAAGAAGAGGGAGAAAATAATTAATGATGAGAAAGATGGATCAAGCTCTAACCCTACTCTTATTATTTTGAGTTTTTTGGTTGATTTTGTGTGATTCCGAGCTATTACATACGACAAATAATTAATAACTTTATATAAATTTAATTTGACTCCTTTTTGCTAATCTTATTAAGATCTATCTTTCTATCCTTCTTAGTTTTCTAATATATTTTTATAGACAAGTGTATACAAAAATTATAATTCGGAACGTTAGCTGAGAAACATACTACTTGATGAATATTAAGCAAGTCATGCTATTAAACCTTAGCAATTACCTTAAACTTAGCTTGTCAACTTACATGAATTAATTTCTATTAATTACTTAGTTTATCAACTTAAATCTTATACTTGAATCTTGTAATGTATAACTTTTTAATTTTATAATTTATGTCTGCATCTTACACTTGAATTGATATCAAAGAAGATATTTTGATTTTAAAGAATCGAGAGTATAAATCTCATTTGTGAAAAACACTAAAAAAAAATAATAAAATAAAAAATTTATTATTTCAATTGGATTTTAAAAAAGGAAAATTTAACACCAGCAGTCCAAACTATGACTAACCTTATTTTTAAAGGGGTCAATTATTGATTAACTTAGAATGATCCTAACTAAAGGGGGTCCTTATCAAAGAGTCCCGAATATATTTTTAAACGGTTTGAGTGCTTAATAGTTCCACATAACATGCCTTGTTTTTGATAGGCGTAATTACAAAATAAATCCTCTACCATTATAAACACTACACCCCCCTATTCCATTTACACCATCTTCATGTTAATTTTTGAAAGAAAACAGATCACTAAAAATACATGTGTTTTAATCAGTTTATCTAGTCGATCATCATAAGCTAGGGACTATTTTAAGAAGGACACTCCCAAAATTGGGATCACCATGAGTTAATCGATAGTTTTTTCCTTTAAAATGAAGTTTAAGATAACTTACTAACATATTTTATACATAGTTATAAATTTGAGCTTAGGCTTCCCTAAGTTGATATGAGCACAAACACATTTATAATCAACCCAAATAATAATCAACTAATTTACACTCTTAATTATATAATTTGATGCTTATAAGAACGAACATACATGCTTCTGTACAATACAATATTAAAATGAAAAACTTAAACTAAATTACACTATTATTATCAACACAACAATTTTTATACGACACGAAAAAAGTACTTATATAATAAAGATAAAACAAATCATGATAAACAAACACTAATTTTGTTTAAAGGCATTCATGCTACAAAGCGCATAATTAAGATTAAAAAGCGTACATAGTAATTAAAGGTGTTTCATGAATTATAATGGAAACATAAATTGCTACAAAAGATCATAAAAGTTTATTTATTCTGTAGCAAGTAAACACAAATTTGTAGCATGATCCCCACTGATAATTAGTTGCCATCACCATGATATTAAAGTTTGAATTCATCAAGATTGGCTCCAACCTCATCAAGTGATTTCGAGAAAAAGCTTTTTATGAGGCCCTCAGTTGAGAATTGCTTATAAATAGGTGGATTTTCCTCTGATGTTAATTCCTTTATTGGGCCATGTATCTTCTCGGATGAGTAAATTCCATTATAATTTATTGCAATGGAAATCCTTCGTCCAATTGTTTTCGCAATCACTCTATGACAAACTCCTTTTATCATATCATTAGTTATCATCTGTAAGATATAAGATAAATATATTTATAACACACCAACAAAAAGCTTAAAAATTACACACTAATATAAGAATTAGAAATTTTAATAATATAGTTTTAGAGGTAAAAATACAAAACCTGAAGTATTTTTCCAAAGTTAACAATCAAAGCACCAGAAATAGGCTCCACATTAACCCATTTTTTTTCATGAAGGACCTGGAGGCCACCAATATTGTCTTGTAAGAGTAATGTGATAAATGAAGTATCAACATGAGCATCTAATCCAATGGTCAATTCTGGTTCTGGACATGCTGGATAATAACTGTTAATTATGGCCCAGCTTTTTGTACATTTTGCCATATTTCCAAGACATTCGGGTTCAAGTCCAAGACCTAATGATATTGACATAAGTATGAGATCAGCAAGCTTATGGATATGGTTAACATACTCCAATGTCACATCCCTGCAAAAAAGAATTCATTATATAAAAATCAATATTTAAAACAAACCATTTGAAAAATATATAGTATAGTTATGTGTATGCACATGTGAAGCAATTTAATTTGCATTGATGATGGTCTGAATTTGTTAAGGATAAAAGCACTGGTTCTTTTATTTGGTTGCCTCATATGAAAAAAACCAATGACTATTATATACATTAGTTTCATTATCAGTTGATTTATATGTTGAGGGATGACAACGAGTTGAATTTGGATCAAATTTTATTGGATCCAGATCCAACTTTATTCTCTAGAGGTGAATCTAATTCGTGGATCCAAAATTTTGGGATCTAGGTCTAAATCAACCGAATCCATGTGAGCTTTTTTTGCAATAAAAAGTTATTATTTTAGATATTTCTTTTATAAAATCCAAGTGCAATGTTATTTTTAAGTTTATTTATTTGATTCCGCGCTTATACATCATTTTTTCAAAATAACAAAAACTAAAGATATAAAATCACTAAAAAAATAATTCCTCCTTTTCATTTTAATTGACACGTTTCATTTATCCACAATTTTTCAATACATAACTTCAAATATTATAACAATTAATGTTTGAAAAAAAAGAGACTGAGATAAATCAAACAAGACCTCTCATATTGATGTATCTATTAAGAATAAATCATAAAATAAGTCAAAGTAACTTATGTATTTAGTGCTCTAATCAGTTGAAAAGAAACGGATGGCGTATATAGTAAAGAAATAAAAGTTTCTCAAATAAAATCAATAATATGAGAAACACTTAAAGTAAGATTTGTTGGCCGACAGATCTAGACTAGGTCTAAAAACTAGTAATAGAGTAGATTATGCCTATCAGTTTCAGATTTGGATCTGTTGAGTCCAAAACTAGAGGATTTAGATCTTACAAACTGGAACTAGACTCACCGTATCTGGATTGGATAGATAAAAGAACCATTTCCATCCCTACATATACTACTTATTTGTTTAAGAACCAAGGCCTAATGCACTTTTTTGTAGCAAACTATTCGATACATATATATAGCCTTAGATTTTTTTAGAAAAATTATATCTCCTCAGCCACGAACTAAAAATCTCGTTTTCCTTTACCACAAGTTTTGAAGAAGGAGAATAAAAAGAAAAACTATGGAGATTGGTTTTTTAAAGATAAATATTTATATAACGAGGGTTGTAGTTTAAAGTGAAAAAAAAAAAAAAAAAAAAAAAAAAAAACAGATATTAAGGTTTGGTTGTTTAAAAGTAAACGGAAAAAAAAGTAAAATGGATTTTTGTTTAGGTACAAGGTTTATGAGTGAATTAGAAATTATTTTAGTTGTGAAGAGAGTATATATCTTATGTATGATAACAACATTTTTGTAACTTAATATTGGAAAATAAATAAGAGTGCATTGTGTGAGACAAATAATTAACTTACCTGCATATAGGAGGCAACTCTTGAGGATCAACTTCACCATTAGTAAGTCGAGCGTTCACATACAAAGTGTCTCTCCAATTTGCAGCTTTTGATTGATACAAGTCATGGTTGCTAAAAAAGTACACAAGCTTTGACTGAAAATCGCGACTATAGAACAATTTTTTAGTCTCGGCATCTTGTTCATGAAACATTCGACTTCGTTCAATCATTAATTCTAACAACTCCTTAGGAATCCCATGGTTAATCACTTGAAAAAACCCCCATTCCTTTGATGCCATAATAGTTTCCTTGATGATCTCAGCAGTGCGATCTTCATTTTCACCAAAATGTGCAAAATCTATTACCGGCACACTTATATCATCAGAACATGTACCAAAATCTTTTAAACGATCCTCAATCGGTCTAACAAACATGCCAGGAATTTTTTGGATTCCTGCATCTAAGAGCCCTTTCACCCCAAGTTTTCCTTCATCGAATGCCTTAAGTTCATTAAGTCGATCATAACTACTTTGTGTTTCATTAAAGGCGTTTTGGGTATCCATTGGATTTTACAACCTTTCTTTGATGAAATAACTTTAAAAGAATTTTTTTTTGTTTTCTTTAGGCTTTTATTATTTTAGAGATGATGAAAAATCTAAAAAAAATTGATCATTATATAACATTCGTAGATCAAATGCATGAGGAAATCATGGGCTAATCAAAATGCTTATCCATGTGAATCTCATTAATTTATTAAAAAAATTAATAGACAACTAATAAATTGGTAAAATCAAATTGTTTATCCATGTGAATCTCATTAATTGGAGAGCTAAGCCAATGTAATCACTTATTATCCATGTGAATCTCATCAATTGGAAATAATCAATAGACAAGCTAGTGTGATCACTTGTTTATCCATGTGAATCTCATTAATTGGAAATAATCAATAGACAGCTATGCTAGTTTAATCACCTTTCTTATCCATGTGAATCTCATTAATTGGAAATAATCAATAGACAACTATGCTAGTGTAATCACCTTTCCTATCCATGTGAATCTCATTAATTAGAAATAATCAAATAATCAACAGACAACTATGCTAGTGTAATCACCTTTCTTATCCATGTGAATCTCATTAAATGAAAATTAAATAATCAATAGACAGCTAAGCTAGTGTAATTCCTTGCTTATCCATGTGAATATCATTAAATAGAAATAATCAATAGATAGATAAAATAGTGTAATCACTTGATAATTCATGTGAATCTCATTAATAGGAAACAATCAATAGACAGCTAAGCTAGTGTAATCACTTGCTTATCCATGTGAATCTCATTAAATAGAAATAATCAACAGACAACTTAAAAAGTGTAATCACTTGATAATTCATGTGAATCGCATTAATAGGAAACAATTAATAGACAGCTAAGCTAGTGTAATCACTTTCTTATCCATGTGAATCTCATTAAATAGAACTAATCAACAGACAACTAAAGTAGTGTAATCAGATCACTTGATAATTCTTGTGAATCTCATTGATAGGAAACAATCAATTGATAGTAAGCTAGTGTAATCACTTGCTTATACATGTGAATCTCAATCATTGAAAATAATTACTAGACAAGCTAGTGTAATAACCTTTATTTTTCATGTGAATCTCATTAATTGGAAATAATCAATAGACAAATATGACAGTTTATGTAATCACTTACTTATCCATGTGAATCTCTTTATTGAAAATTAAATAATCAATAGACAGCTAATAAGATAGTGTACCATGTGAGTCTCATTAATTGGAAATAATCAATAGACAGCTAAGCTATAGTGTAATCACTTGCTTATCCATGTGAATCTCATCAACTGAAAATAATCAAAAGACAACTAATTTAAGCTATTGTAGTCACCTTGATTATCCATGCATGTGATTCTCATTGGGAAATAATCAATAGACAACTAAGCTACTACATGAGATGCATATGCAAGGTCATTGCTTTATCATGTGAGAAAATAGTCTTCTTCAAGTCTTCACGACATACTCTGTAATGCCTAGTATTTTCGAACCACTATATTATGTGCATTTTAACATATTAAACCTAATTATTAATTTAAAATCTCAAATTCTAATTAATGTTAATTAAATCAGCAAAATCGGTATTCTAATTTATGTGTCATCCCAAGCCCGAAACCCTAATTTTAATATTTTGACGAAACAATTTAAATTTATTATTTAAAAGGTTTTTAATTTGAGTTTTAATCAATTCATTATATTGGACATGTTTGAATCAATATTAGCCTCAAAGGGTGATTCCTTAACCTTAAGCATCAACTCAGTAAGTGTTACACATAAATTATATGTAATTTTGATGTTTAACGTATTGTGATTGATATGAGTCATCATGGGTGATTCCTAGACTACAGTGCCAATTTGATAAGTACAAAATGATTTTAGGGTTTTTAAGGCGTTTTATGTTCAATCGTATCAATATTGACTTATGAAGTTATATAGGGTGATTTCTTCAATTCGTTTATCAAATTGATATTGTTTATAAACAATTATTTAGTTCTTCTATTTATAAAATTCATAGATCATTAGAAATGAATAATATTATTGGTTTTACATTTGTCTTTTTATGTCACTTTTCTATATATATATATATATATATATAAATATATTTATATTTATATATATATATATATATATATATTCGTATCGTGATTTAAATTATTGTTTTCATTATTGTTATTATTGTAATTACTTTTGATATTATTATTAACATCGTCCCATATTACTGGCACATTTTCTTAAGCTTCTAAAATATTGGTTCACATATTGTTGTTAGCTTGGATATGAACCTACTTATGTATTGCAACCGGCCAACAAATCCTCGAATTTGCTTCTCGGTTTTGGGCGGTGACATTGACATGATTGCCTTGATCTTGGTTGGGTCTATCTCTATTCCTCTAGAGCTTATGACGTATCACAAGAATTTTCTTGAGGTTACTCCAAAAGCACACTTAGGTGGATTCAACCTTATGTTGTATTTTCTTAACCTTTCGAAGAATTTTCTTAAGGCTACTTGATGTCTTGGACGATCTTTTGATTTTACAATCATGTCATCCACATACACTTCAACTTCCTTGTGCATCATGTCATGGAGTAGGGCGGTTTCTGCTCGTTGGTAAATGGCACTCGCATTTTTCAACCCGAATGGCATTACCGTGTAAGAGTAAGTACCCCAAGGTGTTATGAATGTTTTCTCCATGTCTTCTTCTTCCATGAGAATCTGGTTGTACCCTGCGTATCCATCCATATATGAGAGAAGCGCGTGATTTGCTGTATTATCTACCAAGATGTCGATGTGTGGTAAAGGGAAGTCGTCCTTTGGACTTGCTTTATTTAGATCTCGATAGTCAACACACATTCTTACCCTTCCATCCTTCTTTGGAACTGGGACCACATTTAATTTGCGACCCATTCGGGGTATTTGGATACATTGATAAAACCTGCAGTTATTTGTTTTTGAAATTCTTCTTTTATTTTAAGAGCTACGTCGGGTTTCATTCGACATAACTTTTGTTTTACAGGTTTCATTCCTGGAATTAGTGGTATAGTGTGTTGAGCTATTTCTCTATTAATTCCTGGCATATCTTCATATGACCAAGCAAATACATCGATGAATTCTTTAAGTAGATTGATTAAATCGCTTCTTTCATCTTTACTAAGTGTTAGTCCGATTTTAACCTCTCTTTTAATGGTTGGATCTTTTAAGATATCAACCGTTTCAGTGTCTTCAATTACCGGAATTTTATTTTCAAGTTTTTCCATTGCTTTATTGATTTCTTTGTCACTTTCATTGTTAGTTATGCAATGCTCGTCATCTTGGGTTAATGAATGACATGAGGAGTACAAGGAAGAAGACATATTATTGAACTCAGAAATCATTACATCAAATAAAGATATGTCCGCTGAGACTTGTTTACTAACTAACTATTCTAGGAGTAGGTGATAAAATAGAAGAATTAGGATAAGGTGCTAAAGCTAAGGACTTAGAAGACTCGATAGGGGAAGACTTTGACTCAGACTCTGACTCTGACAACTCTTCAAACATTGGTCATCGTCCTGTTGTTATAGCGATCTTTCTTCCGCTTGGAGTAGTCACTCTTCAAACATTGGTCATCGTCCCTTCGCTGGAGTAATAAGCTTTGAAGGAGCAAAGCTCTCACTTTGTAGAACCTTTTGAATGAGCGAGGAGTTATCCTCAACATATATTGGCTCATTCTTCTCGTGCCCAAAGAGAAGTCCCATGACATTAAAGTCAAGACCTGGAGGTGCTCTCTCCTTATGAATGGGAGTTGGGATGTCATCTAGGAAATTGCAATCCAAAAATATTTCGAACCCAGGTTGCCTTATTCCATTCACAACAAAGGCTTCAGGAAATTCATGGCATGGATAATCCTCTCCTTCTCTTATAAAGTGCCCATTTAAGGTAAGAGGATAATAATCCATTGGGATTGCTTCATTTTGGGTACGAGCGTTCCTACGCGCATTAGACTTCTCCCGGGCTCACTTAAGATCTTCTAGAGTCGGTTCGAAACCAAGTCCAAAAGTGTCCAATTTAGGGAGGCCAGGTAGTCCCATTTGTTTTGCTATCTCTTTTTTCTTTCCAAGAGTCATTCTAGGAAAGTGTCCCTGTTTTCTGAGGATAACGTTTACCGTCATGTTAGAGTGGAGGTCATAGTAAAGAAGGGTTCTTTCATCCTCCTCGATTAAGGAGACCTCTTCGTTAAAGCCCCACAAATCTTCATCTTTCTCATCGTGCTCCACGTTGATGATTGGATTTTCAATGGCCTTGATTCTCATGGGTGAAGCATCAATTGTATAAAGGATTCCTCCAACTATATCCTTCACTTGTTGATGAAGGGACGAAGAGACGGCCTTAAGGTTATGAAGCCAAGGGCGTCCCAAAAATAAGTTGAAAGATGCTTTAATATCTACCACTTGAAAAGTAGTAGCATGTTATATAGCTCCTGCTGTTACATTCATAGTAATTGTCCTAAGAGCTTGGCGACGAGTATTGTCAGAAGCCCTTATTCCTTGTGTAGGGGGGAAAAATCTTCGTCCCTTATTCCTAACATTCTCGTAGTTCGAAGTGGGCAGACATTGATTGCCGATCCATTGTCTACAAGAGTCATTGGGACATTCATTCTCTTACAAATTACTGTGAGATTTAAGGCTTTATTATGTTTGTCACCTTCTCGGGGTAAATCTTTGTCTGAAAAAGTGATCAAGTTGATGCGACAAGGAAGATCACTCGTGAGAAAATTAGCCAACCCCTCAGGAGTGGTTTCAGAATCTATTCCTACCTTAGCTAGAGCATCCATGACTGCGACTCTATGCTCGCGGGATGTAGCTAAGAGTTTCCATACATTCATCTCTACCTTAGTCTTTTTCAATTGTTTGATAACATCGTTGTCTTCAATGATAGGTATGGGAAAATTGATTGTGTGGTAATGGAAGCTTGCATTCTCCCAGATCTTGTGAGAACATCTATGGGTGAATCTTCTTCCACATCTTTGAGGTAGATGTCCTCATAGTCACTTTCCTAGACTTCGCTGATCAAATCTGAAAATACCTCTCTGTCTGATTGAATTTGAACACACTTTCTATTATCAATCAGCTTTTGAATTAAATCCTTAAATTAAAAAAAATGTTCTATAGTATGTCCCCTTGATTGATGGTATGGACAATAGTACTTATCTGTCCTCTTTAATGATTCAAATGGTCTCGGTTCGAGAGGTTTGATCTTGCCACTCTCGGAGAGCACTTTGAACATGTTAGCATTGGAAGTCCCAATTGGAGTGTAAGGCTTGTTGCTCCTTTTGGGTGTATCGACTACTTGGAGAGAAAATGGCTTCCTCTTAGTAATTTACATGGGAAGAACCTTGTCATTGACATGCTTGCTTTGTTCCAACTTTGTGCGTTTAAGAACTTTACTACACATGTCTATTGTTTTCTACATTGTATTTATGAGAAGCAAAACCTCTTCTGTAGTGGCGAGTTGTTTACTTGGAGCCCAATCACTCATGGCATCATAGAAATTTTCCTCCTCTTCTTCGATAGCATGAGTTTCATCGACTAATTTAATATACGACGATGGGTCGTGTAGACACCTAAAATTGTCTCCTCAAAACTAAACCCGATGATGAACAACCTTTTACCATCATTATCGATTCAGTTGAGTATTTAATCATTAGAATGCTTAAATCCATATTCAATCCCTATTCCTAGTCCATCTCCTTAAACTGTAACTTATTTTTGTGCCTTAAAACCCAATATAATTCATTTCGTGTCCTTTTTATAAAAACGTTTAGAGTAGTTTATTTTGGTACATAATCTAAGTACAATTATTAAAAATTTGGATGGGGCTTGAAAAGATTTTTCCAGAGGTACATCATAAGCCCAAATCTGAGTTATAACGAATAAGTTATGGCCAAAATACTAAACTGAGCCCAAACCGAATCCAAGCCCACTTACCTACGACCCAATGATAATGTGGAGGGTCCAAAGGATTTAATCTCATTCCTAAACCAATTAGGATTATTTGGAAGCTTCTATAAGTTTCTAAATTATTTTAATTTTCCTTTTTGAAAAGATAAGATTAAAGAGTTTGAATTTGAATAAAACTCCTCTTTTTGAAAGTCCTAATTTCATTCAAATTGAAAGACGATCAAAGATAGTCAGATATTATATTCATGACTCATAGTTTTTATCCAGATCTTAAATTTTTGGATAGCCCTTGAAATTATCTTTCCAATGACATATTATATTATTAATTCCGAGCTATAACAAAAAAGATATGAAAGGAATACAAAACTCTATCCAAAACTAACACCGTCTCACTATTTCGGCCATATCTTTTATTCTACAAATTATTTTGATCTGATTCTAATTGGGTTAAAAATTAGACTTCAAGATCTTTCCAACTACATATTATTTATCTTATTTTGAGTTCTGGATCAAAAGATATGATAAAAACAAAAACCGCAAAAATTGTTGTCTATCGAGTTTTATTCCGAATAAACTCGGTTCTTATTTTAATTCTTCGACCACCATTCTTTTTTCTCTATAAATAGAGGTCATATCACCCCTTTTTCAATCATCAACAAGCTTGATCACCAAGTCATTATCTCTTCCTCTCTTATACACAAAAAACCTTCTCTCTTCTCTCTCTTGTTTAAACCTAATTTCTAGCCACCATATTCTTCCATCATACATCCCTTAAGCACTCCAAGGAGTCCATACTTGACCCGAAGTTCTATACTTAAACCAAGGCGTGAAAGGTATAATTAACTAATGGTTTGGCCACAAATCAACTCTATTTTTTATTTAATTTAATTTCAATTTATACTTTTATTGAAGTTACTAACAATTTATTCCTGATGTAGCAATTCAAGGAAACGCGAAAGTGAGTAATTAATCACTTAATTACTCTTATTATTATTTTTATTGCTAGTATCATGATTAGGTTTATTATTATTTGATTTGACTAACGAAATTATTGTTGAATTGCTTCCAATATTGATGTTTATTCTATTATTATTATGATCACCATATTGCATGTTAAAGGGAATATGTAATTGAAAATCACGCTAATAAGATAATTTGGACAACCGATTTAGGTTTTGTTTTAATCTTGTTATTAAATCAAGTTATCACGAATATTTTAGAATTATGTGTTGCATTAATATTCAACCAATTAGCATAATAATAGTTTGGAGCAAATTGAATCTTTGTTCGCATGCCTTTGAGATCGCAGGAATCACTTTTCACATTAAGAATCGAGTAGATCAGAGGCCAATACGGGCGAATGTGACACCATGACTCACTTCGTACCATCATCCCCGATCCTCCTTTCGTCGTTTTGAACCATATGGAGTTAGTAATCTCATGGATTATGAATGGGGTGTAACCTTCACGGGTCAATCGTTGTTGCCTATCGTTGTCCCTTAATCGTGGTTGCCTTTTATGATCCGTGAACGGTTTACAAGTTCCTTAAAAACTTGTTGGCGGTTCCCTACTTTGCTTTGTCCCTAATCGTGTCCTTAATTGTATATGTCAATTCCCACTTCCTATGAGTGCCAGGCATATTCACACATGCTTTATGTAGGCGCACTTCGAACGACGCCTACAGGTCGACATGGTCTTCCTCATCAAAAATAGCCAAGTGATCAAAAAGTGGTGCATTATTAATACTTGGCTTCTTGCTTGTAGGAGGCAATGGGAGTTTATTGCTATCAATTAAGTCTTGGATAGATTCCTTTAGCTTCCAGCAATTTTCAGTATGATGGCCCCTGCCTTGATGATATTTGCAATGTGCATTGGGGTTCCAACTAGCCATTCTCTATTCGACTAGTGGATCTCCAAATGGTCCAATAGGAGTCATAAGACCTTTTACATGTAGACGGTCAAATGCGGTGTCATAACTCATACCAACAGGAGTAAAGTTTCTATTAAATGGTTTCTTTTGTCCTTGGTTGTTCATAGCGAGGACTTCACTTAGATTAAAGGTGCTAACGTTGTTTGAGTGGGTGGTTTTGGAAGAAGAAGGATTGTTACTCTTCTTTCCTTTCCAACCACTGTTAGAGTTATTATTAGCAGCTTTTTGTTTTGCAAGGTCATCTTCAATATTGATTCCAATGTCATAGGCGACCTTAAAAGTATTCAAGTTGCTTTGGTACTTGAGATGCTTAGAGTAATTTTCTTGAAGATTCTTAATGAACATCATCACAGACTCTTTTTCAGTAGGTACCTCAATCATCTTAGCGGAAGTTTCCCTCCACTTATTAAAGAAAGAAGCAAAACCTTCATTCTTTTTTTGTTTAAGTATTTCAAGTTCTCTATATGATCAGCTTCAACATGAATATTACATTTATATCTATCAATAAAAGTGTTTACAATAGAATCCCAAGTAGAGGTTTTCTCTTTGTCAAGGGAAAAATTTTTGACAAACGGTTTTAAGAGATAAAGAGAACAATGAGTGGAACACTTTCCTATCAATCCCCTTAATATTTATTATAGTCTCAAAAGCGCTTAAGTGGAAGTAAGGATTGTCTGTTGCCTTGAACCTAGGGATGTCATTGGCATTGAACTTCTGCGGAACAAGCTCCTTGTCCACCGAGACCCCTTGCGAGCTAATGCCCTGGAACCTATAGTCATTAGAGAGCTTGCTCAAGCTTTCTTGCATGAGCTCCATTTGTTGTTTCCTCATAGGGTCATTAATTTGAAGGGTCAAAGCCTTCATCATCTCAGTCATGCTAGCCACGTCCTTCTTAAGTTCGTTGACTTCTTCTTGACTTGCCATTATCTTCTTAGCTTTTCTTTTCCGACTGACTGGTTTATCAAAAAGTTGTACTTGAACGAAGGTTTTGTCCTTGATTAAATGCCCTTCCTTTCTTGACCAAGCGCTGTAAATTAAACCATTTACTTGTTTTAATGACTTGACTCAAATTAACTTTGACTTTATTGGTTTTAAAAGGCAAAAAAAAGCAAAATTGAGGTGCATATTTTTTAGAATCAAGTATATGGGTTCAAACGAGTGTGGTTTTAATTGGAGGATTAATATCCAACTTACCCCTCTAAAAAAATGACGAAAAACACGCACATACAAGACTCTCTAGACTTGGTCAAGGTGTAACATGCATATTAAGTGTGTGCTTTATATGAGTGCAAGTGACATGTTTTGACTCTTGTGTAAGACCGTGGGACTAAGTGCTTAGACTCAATTAAGGACTAAACATGGCTACTGCCATAAACTGGTCAAACTAATTAATAAACTGTTTAATTAGACTCTTCGTGAAGACTCGAGCAAAAACCTGGACTGTTGTCGAAGCAACAGGATTGTCGCCGCACACTAAAGCCCAGCGCCAAACGACAGAGTTGTCGCCAGGCGCTGGACACCAGTGTTTGGCGCCACAGTCCAAACCTTTGCGCCATTGGTGGAACATCAGTCTGGGACTGTTTCCAGTGTTTTACTCTAAAGGGACAGACCCAAAGTCGTACTAAGTCAGGTTTGATCCATTTATTTAGACTTTAATTACTCAAATTAATTAATTAATTAAGCAAAGTCCTTTAATTCATTAATTGGTTTTATTTGACTCATTCACAAGTCAAACAAACGGTTTGTGTAAACACACATAGGTTATGCACAAGCAAAGAATGCACAAGTAGTCAAGTAAGCACAATATGATGCAATGAGTTTGCAACCTAACCATGGCTCTAGTTCTCTAAAGTTCAAGGATATGGGTTAGTCAAAGAGGGTCCATGGTTATGAGTCTGGATGCATCGCGCGGAAGCCTTACCTTTGGAAGGGTTGGCGCGTATGGATGGGACCCCGCAAGTTAAACTTGCTTCCACGGTTTGGTGGATTCACAAACTTGGATGTACCCGTTGTTGCCAGGAGCGTTCGATTGGGCGGATGGAGCGTGAACCCCCAGAAGGTTATGGCCATATGTAGAACACATATGGGTTCAGAAAAGAGAGAAAAACTCAATTAGGAAGTAGAACCGAGCAAACAGTACTAGAACTAGTCAAAACAAGAAGGCAAATTTCTGGCTCGGTATTGGAATAACTTGGCACGAGACAACAGAGACTGGCACCAGGAGATGACTCTGTTGCCAGACGACATTGTTGTCGCCAGGTAACAAAATCATCGCAAGGCGCTGGCTTTGTTTTCTCATTGCTAGTTTCTACATGCCTCAACATGTACAGCTCTCTATGTTCTTAGAATTTTCCAGTTTTCGCAATATTATTTTGATTCTAGTTGTGAAACATATTTCTCAAATTTACTACATATAAAAATCCTATGTTTTTTACTCATTACGGATGGTGTTTCCAATGAGGAACTTTTTATGCATATCAATAATGTCAATCAAAATTACGCACATGAAATACTTAGAACTTTTCGAGTCTCATCCGCTCATTCTAAATCATTGCCAAAATAAATTTTAGGATTTAAAATAGAAATTGTCCCTGGCGGAGTCGCCAAAAAAAATGTAGGGAATATTTCAAGCAACCCAAACTTGAACCCCACTGTCATCATACACTTAAGTATGGTGGCGTCCAAAGGGAGGGAAACGAGAGCAAAAGAGTCGCCAACAAGTTTTAGGAACCTGTAAACCGTTCACAGGGTGAAGGTTACACCCCTTCACGATCCATGAGATCGCTAACTCCATAAGTCTGGAACCATGACTGGATATTTGGGGATGAGGGTACGAATCCAATCTAAAAGAGAAAGAACGCACCCTATAAAATAGGCTCTACTTTATTCTGCTCATATTCATGTGCGCTTTCTGACTAACATGCAATCATTAGGTTAACCCTAAACCTGCTTAATCTATAATGGTTGAATATTAATGCACAAACAAAACTATTATTGGCGATCACTTGAATTAAAATCATATTAGCCTAAAACAAATCATTAATTATCTTATTAGGCGTGATTTTAAGTACAAATTCCCTTTCAACCTGCATAAAAAGGTGTGATCAAGCAATAACAATAGATATATATCAAGCAACATGATAATAACAATAATAACAACAATCATAACAATCATCATAATAACAATCATAATCATGATAAAGCTCAATAATAATAACAAGATCCTAGGCATGATACTAACAGGATTAATAAGAAACCCTAGCATGTCACTAAACATTAAAGATCAAAGCTTTAAGCCTAACATGATATTGATATGATATTAGAAAGTATAAGAAGCACCCTAAACATGATCCTAGAAAGCAATAAATAACATCCTAAAATGATACTAGGAATTAATAAATAATAAACATGCTTTCTACAAGAATAGAGCAATAAGATTACTTACTTTGATGCCTCGTGCCTCTTTCTAATAACAAAATACACGCGTTAGTAAACATCAATAAAATATTAAAATCAAAGAATTTGAAAGAAAGAGTTAAAAAGTTTAGACTGGATTTGGGACCAAACCCTCAGAAGGTATCAACCTTTCACGTCTGGGGTGAAGGCAACTTCGAACTTGGCTAGGTGTGTTTAGAACTTGTGAATGCGGAATTGTGTTTGTAAAAAGGTTGGTTTAGAAAGCAAGAGGGAGAAAGAATAAGCTAATGCTCAGAGAGAGAATAGAGAGAATTGATGGTTGTGGATGTTGAAAACTAGTCCGGAAACTGATAGAAAAGAGATCGAGTTCCAATCGGAATAAAACACTTCTTGTCGCCTGACGACAAGACCAGCGCCAGGCGACAAGTATTAGCACCAGGCGCTGTTTTAGAAAATTCACACGTTTTCCACGGGGAATCCTTTTCTTAACATGATTAAGTCGTAAAATCCATGTTTCGCGTTAAAATCGTATTTTCATAAAAACACTTATTTTATTCCAAGTAAAACTCTGTAAAACATAATTATCAATCCTAACTCCATTAGGATTTAAGAGAACCTTCTAGATAATTCTAAAGGACTATAATCAATCCTAATAGCAAATGATAATTAAGAATAGGCCCTCCTCTAAATCATTGGGCCGCATGTAAGAGCCAAATCGGGCCCAACTTAGTAGTTTGGTCATAATTCCTCATTATTCATCGGAATTGGGCTTATAATATATCGTTGGAAAGCTCTTTTCAAGCCCAATCCAACTACAGTATTATTGGACCCTTATCATGGACCAAACTAAATTAGACTGGCTATTTTCAAAAATAGTGTAGGTTTTTGAAAACAAAAATAAGGATTTTAATAAAAACTACCGCAACACTAAACTTTTCACACTTTCACTTTGTTCGATTATCTTTCGACGTGAAAGGTATTCATCACTGGATTTGGTTTTGGGGAGACACAATTGGGTGTCTACATGTGTTATGCTAGTTTTGTGTGTGATAAACTACAATGTGGCGTTGTGTTCAAGTATGTAATGCATGCCAAAAACTGGGGTGTTACACATGCAGCGTGGCTTCCTGAATCTATGTTCTCATCAAGTTTTTTTTACTCGAAGCGGCATAAATTACGATACGAATTTAGACCACTCGTAAACACGTTAAAAGCCATAGTATCAGCATTGAAGCAACAAATATGCACACTTAACATTTAGTTACAAATAATGCAATGAAGTTCGTAACCTAGATGTAAAGGTTCTATGTTCTTACTATTAATTGGCTTCAAGGGGTGGTCACAAATGCATCATAGTTGAATGTTCGGTTGCGTAGCAAGTCATTCCGTATTTTGAGAGCACATGTGTGAATACGGACGACGACTCTATGATCGTGTAATGGGGATGAAGCGACTCCAAAGCTTGGTTCATCTATGCATTAAGGCCAAGCCTTATTGCCATGAAAGTTTTTAATAGGCATAGGCTAAACCTGGGAGGTGATAATGGGTTAGTTAAAGGTTAATGACTAGTAGAACTAAAGGTTGTTAGTCACTAAGGGTATTTTGATGTATTTTTGATAAACTTGGGGGTTATATCGTGAAGAAAAGGTAAGAGTATAAAAAAAATATTTAAAATATACACTTTGATTAATCCAGCAACATATAAAACATGTGGTTTTTTTAAACTCAAATTTATCAAAATCAATTACGAGGTATCATAAACTTCTCTTTCTAGGGTTTCGGGTGTATGTTTAGGGCGATTACTAACATAAACTAACCTCCATATATGGTGAAGAAGAAGAAGAACTCATCCTCAAATAATATATTGGAGAAGAATGGATCTACTTCAATAATAACTACTGGTGGTGTTACTTCAGGAGCTAATGGTAATGTCGATCTTAGGACTATGTTGGTGCCGAATGGAATGGGTGGTCAGGTGGAGCTGGTTCAGTCTCCGCTAGTTCATCCAAGTGCTGGGCTTATTACTAGGATGGATCATGAGAGTTTAATAGAGTAGAAGCGAGTTTTGGGTTTTCCTTCAGTTAACGATGAAATCAATGGAACAGTAACCAAATCTCAGAGTTTGGGGGAAACTTCCGTCAGATCTGGGAATGCTTCAGCTTATGTGATTGAGGATGAAATTCATTGTTTGAATGCTATGGGGAATATTGTTGAGGAAGAACTAACACTATGGGCAAGGAGAAACAAGTTCAGCGTTCTCCATTGACGAGCAAGGGTGTAGCTCTGCAATTTTTTACCCCGGTGGTGAAGGAAGAGAAGAAGGTTGCTCAAATGCAGAAAGCAGAGACTGAGGCTATGAATTTGAAATGGCTTACTTCGATTATACTTTATGTTGTTGGAGATACTCCACTCTTTCAGCGGTGAAAAGGTATATTGCCTCAATCTGGAATCAAGTTCAAATTCCAAATGTTTTCTTGCATGATGATGGATATTTTGTTGTTCAATTTAATTCTATTTAGGATAGAGATGTGATTTTAATTGGTGGACCTTACAATTTTTTGAATAAACCACTAATAATCAAGCCATGGTCTGCTCATTTTAACTTCTATGAGGAAATCTTGAAAGTGATTCCTCTTTGGATTAAGCTCCCTAATCTTCCTTTGAATTGCTAGCACCTTAGATGTTCCCTTATTTGCTGATGACTGCACTACTAGGCAATAGAGGGTCTCTTTTGCTCGTATTCTGATGGAAATGGATGTAACAACTACACTCCCTGACCATGTTTGGATTGATGATGAGATGGGAGTTGCGTTCAAGCAAAAGGTGGTTTGTGATTGGAAGCTAGCTTACTGTAAACAACGTCAGATGTCAGGGCATGATTGCTCTGCTTATAACAAGCTGGCCAAGCTTGTTGCTCCTATGAAGAAAACTCATAAGCAAGTGTGGGTGCCTAAGAACGTGCATCCCTAATAAACTAATCAGCAGCCTAACCAGGTGCTTCAACCAGCCAATGCTAATAATGTGAGCACTCCTAAACACCACACATTTATTGGTAACCAATCTAGTGCTGATGTAAGATGGAGAGTTGCTACAAAGAAAGCTAAGGCCCTGTTTGATTCACCTTAATTTTGCTGAACTAAAATTATTTTTACTGAATTGAACTTATTTTTACTGAACTGAAATTATTTTTACTGAACTGAAATTAATTTTACTGAACTGAACTTATTTTTACTGAACTGAAATTATTTTTACTTAATATTATTTTTTTAAGGTGAAAAGAACAGGGCCTAAGAATAGAGGAGTTCCTATTAGCTCATCTAATACCTTTAACTCTCTCTCTCTCTCGGAAATGGATGTGGCAGAAGTGGAAAATGTGGATGCAGAAGCCAGTTCTACTCAGGATGTACTTGAGGATCCTCCGGATGTTTGATGATTAGTCTATGCACTTGGAATATAAGGGGGTTGGATGACCCTTCTAAGGTATTCTCTGCTAGAAACTAGAGTAAAACCGCATAATTGTAATAAGTATATGAAGAAATTTGGTAGACTTTGGCAATGGGAAACGAACTATGCTTTTTGTGATAGAGGCAAAATCTGGTTGGGGTGCCAGCCTAACAATGTTACTATTTCTATTCTCTTTATTTCTTCTCAAGTTATTCATTGTGAAATTATTGATCTTGCTCTTGGTCAATCTTTTTTTTTTTTTTTTTTTTTTTTTTTTTTTTTTTTTTTTTTTGCTGTGTATGGGTTGCATTCTGTTGAGACCAGGAAAGCTTTGTGGGTTGAGTTAGGGAGTATCTTTGCTTTTGTTGGCAATCAATCTTGGCTTATTGCTGGGGACTTTAACATTATGTTAAATCTCTCTAATCGTGTTAATGGCACTATTGTTAGTTATGCATGATATTCATGATTTTTCTGAGTTTATCGCTACCTATAATCTTACTGTTATTAAGAGTATAGGTCACTATTATTCTTGGCATAAAGGTGATGTTAGCACTAATACTGCTAGTAGGATAGACTGGTGTCTTGGGAATACAGAACGGATGATGAATAAAGGTGACATAGTTGCTGAATATCTAAGCCCATCCATTTCTGATCATAGCCCAATTTTGGTGGACTGTATTCATAATGCTCCTGGGGGTGGAAGACCTTTTAAGTTCTTTGACTACCCAGCTGATCATAAAGAGTTCCTTCCTATTGTTAATGAATGTTGGAGTAATGAGGTTGCTAGCTCTGCTATATTTTCTGTTTGGTCAAGGCTGAAGATGATCAAAGGGAAACTTAAGGGCCTACATAAGGAGGAGTTCAAGGGCATTTTAGAGAAAATTAAGATTGCTCGTGCAGACCTGAATACTATACAATCTCAACTGCATAGTGATTATTCTGATTTTGATCTTCTTCAACAGGAAAGAAACAATGTTGCTATTCTTAAAAAATGGCTAAAGATTGAAGAGACTGCTCTAAGGCAAAAATCAAGAGTTCAATGGCTTCACACTGGGGATTCTAACCATCATTTCTTTTACTCTTCTGTCAAATAAAGGCATGGAGTTAATAGAATCTCTATCATTTATAATTAGCAAAATGAGAAACTGACTAAACATGATGATATTCAGAATAAAATCCTCAGATTCTATGGTGGCTTACTTGGGTCTTGTGCTACTCATCTTCTTATGATTAACCTCCCTATAATGAGAGCTGGTCCTAGAACTGACCTTGAAATTGAAAGTGCTCTGAATGGGATTGATGATAAAAAAAAAAAAGCTCCCTGGAATTGATGGGCTGAATTCTGTTTTCTTCAAACAGGCTTGGGTTACTTTGAAATAGGATATTTGCTTGGTTGTTAAGGAATTTTTTGATAAGAAGCAGCTCCTAAAACAAACTAATTGCATTCTTGTTACTTTGGTTCCTAAAGTCCCTAATCCTACAAAAGTTAAAGACTTCAGGCTAATTGCTTATTGCTCTATGATCTACAAAATCATTGCAAAGATCTTGATTGCAAGGCTTCAGTTAGTGGTGGGATATGTGGTTAATGACTGTCAGGCAGGTTTCATTCCTGGAAGACATATTTCCGATAATATCCTTTTGGAAACAGAGCTCATCAAGGGCTATACTAGGAAACATATCTCTCCTAGGTGTATGATAAAGGTTGATCTCAAAAAGGCTTATGACTTCATTGAATGGAGTTTTCTGAGTAGTGTTATGCAAGAGCTTGACTTTCTAGATAAGTTCCGAGATTGGATCTTTTCTTGCCTAACCTGTGTCTCTTATAGCATCCTTATTAATGGAAATCCTAGCCCTCCTTTCCCTGCCAAGAAAGGGTTGAGACAAGGAAACCCTCTTTCTCCCTTCCTCTTTGCAATAGGCATGGAATACTTGTCCAGAAACATGGATCACTTGAAAAATGACTCAACTTCAATTTTCATCCAAAATGTGTAAAATTGAATATCACTCATATCATATTTACAGATGACCTTTTGATGTTTTGTAGGCCTAATATAATCTCTGTAACTGTGCTCTTTCAAGCTTTTCAAAAGTTTTCTTGTGCTTCTAGTTTAGAAGCCAACCTAGAGAAGAGTAACGTTTACATTGGTAGAGTTGATTAGGGTGAATAGCAGCAAATCATTACTAAGCTACAGATTCCAGCTGGTTCTTTCCCTTTCAGATATTTGAGTGTGCCCCTTGCTGCTACCAAGCTCTCTTATGCTGATTGTAAACCTTTAATTGAAAGGGTAATTGCTAGAGCTAAAAGCTAGAATCTCTCCTATGCTGGCATACTACAGTTGGTCAAGGTGATTTTATTAAGCTTGCAGACATATTAGTGCCAGATTTTTATTATCCCCAAGAAAGCTATTAAGGAAATTCAGAGGTTTTGCAGACTGTTTCTTTGGACAGGAAACATTGAAGCTTAAAAAAAAAGCTCTTGCAGCCTGGAATACTCTTTGTCTCCCTAGGGTGGATGGTGGATGGAATACCAAGGATATGATCAATTAGAACAAAGCTGCCATTTGTAAGCTCTAATGGGCTATTTCTTGCAAAAAAGACAAGCTCTGGGTTAGATGGGTACATGCATACTATATGAAAAACAATGACATTTGGACTATTAGGTGTCCTGCTAACAGCTCTTGGGCTCTAAGGAAAATATTTGACTATTCTCAAGTCATTACTTCTGCTGGCGGATGGGGCAAGTTTGTGAAAAATGGGTCATTTTATATTAAAGAGATCATCTACAGGGTGACTTTGAGAAAGTTCCCTAAAATAGAGTTTTGTGTCAAAATCAGGCTTCTCCTAGGAGCTTATTCTCTACTTGGCTAACTGTTAACAACAGACTCCCTACTAGAGACAGGTTAGCTACTTGGGGTATTGTGACAGATGTGAATTGTTGTTTATGTAATGCAGTGCTTGAGTCAGTTGAGCATTTGTTCTTTTAGTGTAATTTCTCTGCTCAGATTTGGACTATGGTTCTTAAGCTCCTGTGTTTTGATAGAGCTCCTAATACTTTCTCTAATGAGCTAGCTTGGGTTGTGAAAAGTGCTAAGACGAAGACTGTTAAGCGTCAACTATTCTTGATGTACCTTGTTGAATGTCTGTATGCCATATGGCTGCACAGGAATGATCAGGTCTTTAATCAATGTCACAAAGCTATGTCTGCTACTCTGCTATTCAAGGGGATCAATTTCAAAGTTGCTTGCATATCCAGTGAAACTCTGAGGAAATTCTTGTTAGACAATTGATCTTTTTAATGTCTGTTTTTGTTTTTTTGGCTATTTTGACTGTTGAGTCAGTTTTTTGGCTTCTTTGGTTGGATTCTTAAATGTTATTTTCCTTTTGTAATTAATAAAAAATTTTAATTGCCAAAAAAAACATATGTTTTTTATATATTAATAATAAATAAAAGTCAAATTTGATATAAGAATAGTGCAAAAATCAAATTGATGCATTTAAAAAATATACAAAGAAGTTTCATATGTCGGGCCTCGGATACAATGCATAAAAACTAGGGGTGAGCAAAAATATATACGGGGTACTATGTCCTGCACCCGGAGCTGGTTAGAACCTGTCGAGCCTAAAACTGGTTATAAGTGGTTCAAATTCGAGATCTTCTTCAACCCAGTAGCCGACTTGTACCCGGAACCAATTCCACAACTGTAAAACTCTTAGTCCACTTTATTTAGGAAGACATAGCCTCTTCGTTGGGCATATAAAATTCATAGCACAATATTAGTTTCTAACTAACCAGTCACCCACATGGCCACATAAAATGAGTATTCTCTCACTTCTAACCCTAATTAAACTCCTATCGTTCATTAGCCACCCGTCACCATTATCTACAATTCTACTTCGTAGCTTCCACCCCCAAAAATCTTTTGCAACTAATTTAGAGAACACTTCAAGAAATTAACTCACCCATCCGAGATCTTTTACTCCATTTTTAAATCTAAAACACATGTTATTTTACTTAGTTGTTTGGAAAATTTGCCAAAAATAAGACCACCTTTCACCAGTCTTCCAAGAATAGAACGATCTTTGGATTATTTCAAAATAAAACGACCTTTGTTACACATCTGCCAATAATGTAATGTAACCAGTTCGTAACCTATTTAATAGGTTACTAGTGACACGTGTCACAATGTCGTTGGTCAATTTTTTTAATAAATAACCTTAAAATAAATTTTCAAAAATACTTAAATTTGAAAAAATTAAAAAAAAACAAACCTCCCTATCCCTGTCGACAGCCACCCCTATCACCGGGCCTCCCTATAACCTCCGGCGGCCAGAGCCCCTACCCCGACGCCGACGGCACCGCTCCTCAAACACCGACCACCTATATCCTTCTACTCAACCATCTTCCTCGTACCCGAAAACCCTTCTCCTTCACCTTGAAAACCCTCAATTCCCCACCGGCTGGCGCCCAAACCACCTCCATTTTGCCGGAGAACAAATTTTGCCCCTCCCATAGTCGTTTCCACCCCCTACCCCCTTTGAACCACCATAGTAACTCTAAAACCCCAAAATCGAGTGGTGGTTTTAAGGTTCAAAATCCCATCGAACCCCAAAACTCCTATTTCTTGGGTCGGTGGCTCAAAGGTATAGATCTGGGTCAAGAGGGGTGCCATTGGTGACGGGTAGAGGGGCTCTGGCTGTAGGCGGTTATGGGGAGGGCCCGACGGTGAGGTTAGTGACGTAAGGGGGAGGGGTTTTTTTTTTAAATTTCAATTTTTTCTTCGGTTTTAATTATTTTAAAAGTTTTTTTAAAAAAATCAGTATTATAAAAAAATTTTAAAATTAAATTAAATTATTTCAACCAATCACACATGTGACACTAGTCAAATGTAACCTTTAAAACGGGTATATGTTTTTTGTTCTATTTTTTGCAAATGTGTAGCAAATGGCGTTTTATTTTGAAATAATCCAAGGGTCATTCTATTCTTGGAAGACCGGTGAAAGGTGGTATTATTCTTGGCAAATTTTCCTAGTTTTTTTTTGGGTGGGGGGGGAGAATGAACAAGATGTAATAGGTTAAATTAATGGAGATGAAGAAGAGGAAGAAAACAATAAAGAGAAAGATGCATCAAGCTCTAACCCTACTCTTATTATTTTGAGTTTTTTGGTTGATTTTGTGTGATTCCGACCTATTACATACGACAAACAATTAATAAATTTATAAAAATTTAATATTACTCATTTTTGCTAATCTTATTAATATCTATCTTTCTTTCCTTCTTAGTTTTCCAATATATATTTTATAGACAAGTGTATACGAAAATTATAATTCAGAGCGTCGGCCGAGAAACACACTACTTGATGAATATTAAGCAAGTCATGCTATTAAACCTTAGCAATTACCTTAAACTTGTCAACTTACACGAATTAATTTCTATTAATTACTTAGTTTATTAATTAACTTGAATCTTATACTTGAATCTTGTAATGTATAACTTTTTAATTTTATAATTTATGTTTGCATCTTACACTTGAATTGATATCAAAGAAGAGATTTTTATTTTCAAGAATTGAGAGTATAAATCTCATTTGAAAAAAAGAAAAAAAAAACAAATTTATTATTTCAATTGGATTTAAAAAAGGAAAATTTGACACCAGCAGTCCCAACTATGACTAATCTTATTTTTAAAGGGGTCAATTATTGATTAACTCATGATGATCCTAACTTAAGGGGGGTCCTTATCAAAGAGTCCCGAATATATTTTTACATGGTTTGACTGCTTACTAATTCCACATACATGCCAGATAGGCGACAAAAAATAAATCCTCCACCATTAAAAACACTGGTTTCCCCCCCCCCCCCCATCCCATTTACACCATCTTCATGTTATTTTTCGAAAGAAAACGAACCACAAAAAATACAACACGTGTTTTAACCATTTTATCTAGTCGATCATCATAAGCTAGGGACTATTTTAAGGACACTCCCAAAATTGGGATCACCATGAGTTAATCGATAGTTTTTTTTCCTTCAAAATGAAGTTTAAGATAACTTACTAACGTATTTGATACTTAGTTATAAATTCGAGCTTAGGCTTCCCTACGTTGATATGAGCTCAAACACATTTATAATCAACCCAAATAATTATCGACTAATTTATAATCTTAATTATATAATTTGATGCTTATAAGAACGAACATGCATGCTTCTGTATAGTACAATATTAAAAAGTGAAACTTGAACTACATTACACTATTATTAACAACACAACAATTTTTATACGGCACGAAAATAATACTTATATAATAAAGATAAAACAAATCATGATAAACAAACTCTAATTTTGTTTAAAGGCATTCATGCTACAAAGCGCATAATAAAGATTAAAAAACGCACATAGTAATTAAAGGTGTTTCATGAACTATAATGGAAACATAAATTGCTACAAAAGATCATAAAAGTTTGTTTATTCTGTAGCAAGTAAACACAAATTTGTAGCATGATTTCCCATGATAATTAGTTGCCATCACCATAATATTGAAGTTTGAATTCATCAAGATTGGCTCCAACCTCATCAAGTGATTTCGAGAAAAAGCTTTTGATGAGGCCCTCAGTTGAGAATTTCGTATAAATAGGTGGATTCTCCTCTGATGTTAATTCTTTTATTGGACCATGTATCTTCTCGGATGAGTAAATTCCATTATAATTTATTGCAATGGAAATCCTTCGTCCAATTGTTTTCGCAATCACTCTATGACAAACTCCTTTTATCATATCATTAGTTATCATCTGTAAGATATAAGATAAATATATATAACACACCAACAAAAAGCTTAAAAATTACACACTAATATAAGAACTAGAAATTTAATAATATAGTTTTAGAGGTAAAAAAATAAAACCTGAAGTATTTTTCCAAAGTTAACAATCAAAGCACCAGAAATAGGCTCCACATTAACCCATTTTTTTTCATGAAGGACCTGGAGGCCACCAATATTGTCTTGTAAGAGTAATGTGATAAATGAAGTATCAACATGAGCATCTAATCCAATGGTCAATTCTGGTTCTGGACATGCTGGATAATAACTGTTAATTATGGCCCAGCTTTTTGTACATTTTGCCATATTTCCTAGACATTCGGGTTCAAGTCCAAGACCTAATGATATTGACATAAGTATGAGATCAGCAAGCTTATGGATATGGTTAACATACTCCAATGTCACATCCCTGCAAAAAAGAATTCATTATATAAAAATCAATATTTAAAACAAACCATTTGAAAAATATATAGTATAGTTATGTGTATGCACATGTGAAGCAATTTAATTTGCATTGATTGTCTGAATTTGTTAAGGATAAACGCACTAGTGCTTTTATTTGGTTGCCTCATATGAAAAAAAACCAATGACTAACATATACATTAGTTTCATAATCAGTTGATTTATATGTTGAGGGATGACAACGAGTTGAATTTGGATCAAATTCTATTGGATCCAGATCCACCTTCATTCTCTAGAGGTGAATCTAATTCGTGGATCCAAAATTTTGGGATCTAGATCTATATCAACCGAATCGATGTGAGCTTTTTTTGCAATAAAAAGTTATTATTTTAGATATTTTTTATAAAATCTAAGTGCAGTGTTATTTTTAAGTTTATTTATTTGATTCTGCGCTTATACATCATTTATTCAAAATAACAAAAACTAAAGTTATAAAATCACTGAAAATAATTCCTCCTTTTCATTTTAGTTGGCACGTTTCATTTATCCACAATTTTCAATATATAACTTCAAATTTTATATCAATTAATGTTTGAAAAAAAAAAAGAGACTGAGATAAATCAAACAAGACCTCTCATATTGATGTTTTTATTAAGAATAAATCATAAAATAAGTCAAAGTAATTTATGTATTTAGTGCTCAAATCAATTAAAAAGAAACGGATGGCATATATATTAAAGAAATAAAGTTTCTCAAATAAAATCAATAATATGAGAAAAGCTTAAAGTAAGATTTGTGGGCCACCAGATCTTGACAGAGTAGAATATGCCTATTAGAAACAAATTAGGATCTATTGAGTCCAAAACTAGAGGATTTAGGTCTGACAAAATGGAACTAGACTCACCGTATCTGGATTAGATAAAAGAACCATTTCTATCCTTATATATACTACTTATTAGTTTAAGAACTAAGGCTTAATGCACTATTTTGTAGTAGACTATTCAATACATATATACAGGCTTAGACTTTTAGAAAAATTATATCTCCTCTGCCACGAACTAAAAATCTCGTTTGCCTTTGCCACAAGTTTTGAAGAAGGAGAATAAAAATAAAAACTATGGAGATTGGTTTTTTAAAGATAAATATTTATATAACAAGGTTTGTAGTTTAAAGTGAAAAAGAAAAAAAAAACAAATATTAATGTTTGGTTGTTTAAAAGTAAACGGAAAAAAGGTAAAATGGATTTTTGTTTATATACAAGGTTTATGAGTGAATTAGAAATTATTTTAGTTATGAAGAGAGTATATATCTTATGTATGATAACAACATTTTTGTAACTCAATATTAGAAAATAAATAAGTGTGCATTGTGTGAGACAAATAATTAACTTACTTGGATATAGGAGGCAACTCTTGAGGATCAACTTCACCATTAGTAAGTCGAGTGTTCACATACAAAGTGTCTCTCCAATTTGCAGCCTTTGACTGATACAAGTCATGGTTGCTAAAAAAGTACACAGGCTTTGACTGAAAATCGCGACTATAGAACATTTTTTTAGTCTCGGCATCTTGTTCATGAAACATTCGACTTATTTCAATCATTAATTCTAACAACTCCTTAGGAATCCCATGGTTTATCACTTGAAAAAATCCCCATTCCTTTGATGCCACAATAGTTTCCTTGATGATCTCAGCAGTGCGATCTTTATTTTCACCAAAATGTGAAAAATCTATTACCGGCACACTTATATCATCGGAACATGTATCAAAATCTTTTAAACGATCCTCAAGCGGTCTAACAAACATGCCGGGAATTTTTCGGATTCCTGCATCTACAATCCCTTTCACCCCAAGTTTTCCTTCATCGAATGCCTTAAGTTCATTAAGTCGATCATAACTACTTTGTGTTTCATTGAAGGCATTTTGGGTATCCATTGGATTTTACAACCTTTCTTTGATGAAATAACTTTAAGAGAATTTTTTTTGTTTTCTTTTGGCTTATATTATTTTAGAATTGATGAAAAATCTAAGAAAAATTGATCATTATATAACATTCGTAGATCAAATGCATGAGGAAATCATGGGCTAATCAAAATGCTTATCCATGTGAATCTCATTAATTTATTAACATAATCAATAGACAACTAATAAATTGGTAAAATCAGATTGCTTATCCATGTGAATCAAATGAATTGGAGAGCTAAGCTAATGTAATCACTTATTATCCATATGAATCTCATCAATTGGAAATAATCAATAGATAAGCTAGTGTGATCACTTGTTTATCCTTGTGAATTTCATTAATTGGAAATAATCAATAGACAACTATGCTAATTTAATCACCTTTCTTATCCATGTGAATATCATTAATTGGATTAATCAATAGACAGCTATGCTAGTGTAATCACCTTTCTTATCCATGTGAATCTCATTAATTAGAAATAATCAATAGACAGTTGTGCTAGTGTAATCACCTTTCTTATCCATGTGAATCTCATTAAATGAAAATTAAATAATCAATAGACAGCTAAGCTAATGTAATCACTTGCTTATCCATGTGAATCTCACTATATAGAAATAATTAATAGACAGATAAAATAGTGTAATCACTTGATAGTTCATGTGAATCTCATTAATAGGAAACAATCAATAGACAGCTAAGCTAGTGTAATCACTTGCTTATCCATGTGAATCTCATTAAATAGAAATAATCAATAGACGGCTACAATAGTGTAATTACTTGATAATTCATGTGAATCTCATTAATAGGAAACAATCCATAGACAGCTAAGCTAGTGTAATCACTTTCTTATCCATGTGATTCTCATTAAATAGAAATAATCAACAGACGACTGAAATAG